>NC_084484.1:117530476-117855476 GCF_030035675.1 Rhineura floridana | reverse complement strand
AGCCTAGGGGTCATTCTTGACTCCCAGCTGTCCATGGAGGCTCAGGTCTCGGCAGTGAGCCAGGCAGCTTGGTATCAACTACATCTGATACAGAGGCTGCGACCCTACCTTCCTGTACATCTGCTCGCACGAGTGATACATGCCCTGGTCTCCTCTCGTTTAGACTACTGTAATGCACTCTATGTGGGGTTACCCTTGAAAACGGTCCGGAAATTGCAGCTGGTACAGAATGCGGCGGCACGCTTGATGAAGCAGAGCCGTCGCTGGGATCATATCACCCCAGTGTTGGTAGATCTACACTGGTTACCAGTTGTTTACCGGGCCCAATTCAAGGTGTTGGTATTGACCTTTAAAACCCTATACAGTTTCGGCCCAGTTTATCTGAAGGAACGCCTCCAGTATCACCAATTATGCCGCCAAACAAGATCGGCCTCACAAGACCTTCTCTTGGTCCCACTGGTGAAAACAGCTAGGCTGGTGCGGACCAGAGAGAGGGCATTTTCGATTGTGGCCCCCACCCTCTGGAACTCGCTTCCTTTTGACCTTCGACATGCCTCCTCCCTGATGGGTTCCCGCCGAGCCTTAAAGACCTGGCTATTCAGGCAGGCCTATGGGATTTCTTGGGTGGACTAGTTTTATGGTGTATTAATTGAAAGATGGTTTTAGATAAATTGATGTTGCTGTTGTGATTTGTTGATGTATATTGTTTTGTTGTATTTGAACTGCTGTACGTTGCCCAGAGTGTCCGTTGACTCGGACAGATGGGCGACTAACAAATAAAATTTATTATTATTATTATATTATTATCCCTGTCCAGATAGGGGCGTAGCTGGGCCACCAACCGAAGTTGGTAGAAGGCACTCCGTGCCACCGAGGCTACCTGAGCCTCAAGTGACAGAGATGGTTCTAGGAGAACCCTGAAGCTACAAACCTGCTCTTTCAGGGGGAGTGCAAACCCATCCAGGACAGGTTGGACATCCACCATCTGGTCAGAAGAACCACCCACTAGCAGCATCTCAGTCTTGTTTGGATTGAGCCTCAGTTTATTAGCCCTCATCCAGTCCATTGTCGCAGTCAGGCACCAGTTCAGCACATTTACAGCCTCACCTGAAGAAGATGAAAGGGAGAAATAGAACTGTGTGCCATCAGCATACTGATGGCAACACACTCTAAAGCTCTGGATGACCTCACCCAATGGCTTCATGTAGATGTTGAACAGTATGGGGGACAGAACTGACCCCTGCGGAACCCCAAACTGGAGAGTCCAGGGTGCCGAGCAATGTCTCCCAAGCACCACCTTCTGGAGGCGACCTGCCAAGTAGGAGCGGAACTACTCAGTACCTCCCACTCCCAACTCAGCCAGTCTCCCCAGAAGGATACCATGGTCGATGGTATTGAAAGCCGCTGAGAGATCAAGGAGAATCAACAGAGTCACACTCCCCCGTCTCTCTCCCAACAAAGGTCATCATACAGGGCGACCAAGGCTGTTTCTGTGCCAAAACTAGGCCTGAAACCCGACTGAAATGGATCCAGATAATTGATCTCATCCAAGAGGGTCTGGAGCTGGCCCGCAACCAGTTGTTCAAGGACCTTGCCCAGGAATGGAACATTTGCTACCGGCCTATAGTTATTATGATTTTCTGGGTCCAGGGAGGGTCACTTCAGGAGTGGTCTCACTACTGCCTCTTTCAGGCAGCCAGGGACCACCCCCTCTCGCAGAGAGGCATTCATCACTTCCCTGGCACAGCCAGCTGTTCCACCCCTGCTAGCTTTTATTAGCCAAGAAGGGCAAGGATCCAGCACAGAAGTGGTTGCACGAACCTGTCCAGGCACCTTGTCAACGTCCTCAAGCTGCACCAACTGAAACTCATCCAAGAAATCGGGACAAGGCTGTGCTCTGGATACATCGCTTGATTCACCTGCTATAACACTGGAGTCTAAGTCCTTGCTTGTTTGATAAAATTAGAACATTTCAAACACTACAATTTTAGATGGTACATAACAGTAAAATGTGTGAAGTCTACAAATGTTATGTAGCCGAACACAACCTGTATGAGTTGTACTATCAGATACTTTCAAACATCTTAACTAGCATTTGTATTTTTATTTCATACAAATAGAGTTACCATTAAGGCACCTTTGGACAATAAGTGATAGAAATAAATAATTTTATTTTTCAGACAAAATATTATGTGATAAGATGTTACTAAGAATTCAGTACTAGCCCACAAATACTACTGCCCTCACAGTTGAAGTATACTCGAGGTTTTTTTAATATTTAAAAGTTCAATTGAAGTTATCATTGTATGGGTAGTACCAAACATTAGATAAGAATCATGTTTAGTAATAGTTTATATAATGAAGGTATGTAAAAATAAATTGCAGCATGACTAGTCTAAGAGTGTGTTTATGGTTGAGAAAACATTTCATTATAAGCTGCTGTCTTGATAGAATGAGTGAAATTAATGATTCATAAAACCAGTTGGGTCATCTCATATGTGTAATGTAACATTCCATGCAACAGTGTGTGTGTGTGTGTGTGTGTGTGTGTGTATTTGTGTGAGTGTGTACTTAAAGCATTAGAAAGAAGAGCCTCTAGACACTTAAATGAATTGTTTAAAATAATTTGGGTTTGATATGCTTATTTGTACCCATTGGAACAGATTATAAACCCCCATATCAGTTTTAAAACATTACCTGATGTACTGTACATAGTACTATGCTCCAGTAGTAAGTAGATCTATACAATAATCCAGGGATAGCCAATGTGATGTCCTCCAGATATTGTTAGAATATAACTCGCATTATATTAGCCATGCTAGTTGGGGTTGATGGGATTTGGAGTGCAACAACTTCTCGAAGGCACCACATTGGCTACCTTTGCATAATCTATTGCCAGCAAGTATACAGCTTTTATACTGTGTGAATGTCATTATCCCTTTATCTGTGAGCTTGCATCTATTGTCTCATATTTTGTCACCATTTCAACACAAAAATTCATGGACAATAGGGCCATGAGCAGGAGAAAGAAACAAGGGTCATTTGGAAGTAATACACATGGTAGTTAACCATGGTTTCTCAAAATATCTGGAACATGCTCAGACCAGTGTGTGGCTTAAAGCTAGATTTTTGAAAGGGATTTTGGGGACTCATGTCTGTTTGGGATGTTTATACTACATATACTTTTTAAACATTCACTTTTTTAAATTTATCAGCTAGCCCTTTTATTTTTCATTTTTATTTTTGAATATAATTTAGTTTAGGGTTGCTTAGGTGACAAAATGTAAAAAAAAAGATAAATGGAAGATGCAAATAATAATGTCTCTGAATGCATATGTATGACTGCATTGTTCCATTTCCCTGGCATTTCCTTACCTATTATTTTTCATGTTTTATGTGATATTTCACATGATGTAAAAGCCACTTCTGGAAATCTAGAGGAATCAAGTGGAAGTTTAGCACTCATTTCCATGTTAATTGCATCAGAAAAAATCTGTTTGCAACCCCATTAACCTGGAAAATCGTGGGAGTTTGGTTTTCTTGGGATCATACCACCACCGCTCATGTAACTAAATTTGGGGTGGCATTCCAGCATACAGAAGCATGCATGCACATAAAGGGTATGTGGGGGGGTGACATGTCCAATGACATCTGCAGTTGTTGTGTCACACCATGCCCACTGGTGTGAATGAAATTTAGCAGGCCATAGTGGTATATTGCTGAAAAAACCACAGTTCCATAATGCAACCGGTACTGCAGTGTGAAAGGAGCATTAAAAATTGGGACAGAAGTATTAGCATCATACTCAGGAAAAGCAACTCAATAAACCCCACATCTGAATGCAGCCTGAGAATGTGATTGTAGCAGAATCCATTTTCACTTAAAATTTTACATCATGAAGTGTCTCAAGGTGAGAATCTTGTTTTCCTCAGATGTTAATTAGGAATACCTAGGCTGCCCTGAATCCAGCTAGCAAATTTATATTATGATTCTCTAGCTATGGCTCAGCTGAAAATACTCAACTGGTTACATATTCATTTTCACTGGAGTCAGAAAACCAATTCAGATTTCTGTCAAATTTCCATAACTTTTACCATTCATACTAATCATTCCTGTGCAAGGCCCTTAAGAGACAAACAAAATATTAAAGAGAGATACACTTTTATGTTGCACAAAAAAGCAAGAAATTATGCTGCTGACTTGTTTGTGTGTATGGTCAGTTGCTACCATAAATTATAGAGCAACTAACAGAGGGATCTGTCTGTGAATGAAACAGAAACAGTCCCCAGTGTTGTTTGGTCATCATTTGAATTATTTATTACATCTACGCATGTCAGAACATTTTTGCGTTTGGAGTGGGAATATTTTATAATGCCAATCCCTGCCCTACTCTGCCATCTAGTGTTCAACAACCATATTTCAGTTTTTCAAATGGAAGCCCAATGTAACTCTTGCATTTAAAATGCTTTGTGGTAAGACTAACTTGGTGGTCAGTTATACTAACATTTGAAATTACAAAGCCCTAAGAATACTAATATAATACCTTCAATATATCTAAAATATTACAGATAGTGTCAGTGATGAATTATCTAGTTGAAGCAATATTTTTATCAACAAATGATATGAAAAGTTTGCATAGTGCAAAAATCATACATTCTTTTGTGTACATTAACAATAATTCTTAATTTTTGAACTTGAAATGAAGTTATTGACAGAAAATTCCTAAATTCATGTACACTGATGGATAGAAATTAAAATATTAGACATCTCTTGTTTGAATATGTATTATAGCAAAACTGCAAAGTTACGTCTATTTCTAATGTCTTTTTGCCCTTGGATTTACCACTAAGAAAATGTTATTTAAAGTAAGCCCCTGCCTAATCACTCATATCCACCTTGAATTTAAGTAGATTCTCTAGGTAACACTGTTCTCAGGAGGCAGCCAATATGGATGTGCCCCCTGGCTATCTCCTCAGTTATCTTTCAATGATGCATTCCTGGCTTTGATCAAACTCATCTGTCTTCCTTTCACCTTTCCTTCAGTTTCCCATCTTCCTTACTGCTTCAGATAACTGGTGCTTTCTTTCTCTCTACTCTATGAGTAGTTTTACATTCAAAGTACCTTAAGTCAGCAGTCAGGTTTGTTTCTTCTTTGGTCCTTCTGCTTTTACTTGACAACAACAAATGGTTATCACTATCATATTACCTCCCAAATCTGGGTCTCATAGAATTAAGCTACAGGTTGTAGATTATGTAGAACTCTGAAAAAAAAATTTGCTCCAATATGCATAATTTTACACTTGTTTATATTGAATTGCATTTGCCATTTTTCCACCCATTCACTCAGTTTAGAGAGGTCTTTTTGGAGCTCTTCGCAATCCCTTTTTGTTTTAACAACCCTGAATAATTTAGTGTCGTCAGCAAACTTGGCCACTTCACTGCTCACTCCTAATTCTAGGTCATTAATGAACAAGTTGAAAAGTACAGGTCCCAATACCGATCCTTGAGGGACTCCACTTTCTACAGCCCTCCATTGGGAGAACTGTCCGTTTATTCCTACTCTCTGCTTTCTGCTTCTTAACCAATTCCTTATCCGCAAGAGGACCTCTCCTCTTATTCCATGACTGCTAAGCTTCCTCAGAAGTCTTTGGTGAAGTACCTTGTCAAAAGCTTTTTGAAAGTCTAAGTACACTGTGTCCACTGGATCACCTCTATCTATATGCTTGTTGACACTCTCAAAGAATTCTAGTAGGTTACTGAGACAGGACTTTCCCTTGCAGAAGCCATGCTGGCTCTGCTTCAGCAAGGCTTGTTCTTCTATGTGCTTAGTTAATCTAGCTTTAATCATACTTTCTACCAGTTTTCCAGGGACAGAAGTTAAGCTAACTGGCCTGTAATTTCCAGGATCCCCTCTGGATCCCTTTTTGAAGATTGGCGTTACATTTGCCACTTTCCAGTCCTCAGGCATGGAGGAGGACCTGAGGGACAAGTTACATATTTTAGTTAGCAGATCAGCAATTTCACATTTGAGTTCTTTGAGAACTCTCGGGTGGATGCCATCCGGGCCCGGTGATTTGTCAGTTTTTATATTGTCCATTAAGCCTAGAGCTTCCTCTCTCGTTACCACTATTTGTCTCAGTTCCTCAGAATCCCTTCCTGCAAATGTTAGTTCAGGTTCAGGGATCTGCCCTATATCTTCCACTGTGAAGATAGATGCAAAGAATTCATTTAGCTTCTCTGCAATCTCCTTATCGTTCTTTAGTACACCTTTGACTCCCTTATCATCCAAGGGTCCAATCACCTCCCTAGATGGTCTCCTGCTTTGAATGTATTTATAGAATTTTTTGTTGTTGGTTTTTATGTTCTTAGCAATGTGCTCCTCAAATTCTTTTTTAGCATCCCTTATTGTCTTCTTACATTTCTTTTGCCAGAGTTTGTGTTCTTTTTTATTTTCTTCATTCGGACAAGACTTCCATTTTCTGAAGGAAGACTTTTTGCCTCTAAGAGCTTCCTTGACTTTGCTCGTTAACCATGCTGGCATCTTCTTGGCCCTGGCGGTACCTTTTCTAATCTGCGGTATGCACTCCAGTTGAGCTTCTAATATAGTGTTTTTAAACAACTTCCAAGCATTTTCAAATGATGTGACCCTCTGGACTTTGTTTTTCAGCTTTCTTTTTACCAATCCCCTCATTTTTGTGAAGTTTCCTCTTTTGAAGTCAAATGTGACTGTGTTGGATTTTCTTGGCAATTGGCCATTTACATGTATGTTTAATTTAATAGCACTATGGTCACTGCTCCCAATCGGTTCAACAGCACTTACATCTCGCACCAGGTCCCGGTCCCCACTGAGGATTAAGTCCAGGGTTGCCATCCCTCTGGTCGGTTCCATGACCAACTGGTCTAGGGAATAGTCATTTAGAATATCTAGAAATTTTGCTTCTTTGTCATGACTGGAACACATATGCGGCCAGTCTATGTCTGGGTAGTTGAAGTCACCCATTACTACCACATTTCCTAGTTTGGATGCTTCCTCAATTTCATATCTCATCTCAAGGTCTCCCTGAGCATTTTGATCAGGGGGACGATAGATCGTTCCCAGAATTAAATCCCTCCTGGGGCATGGTATCACCACCCACAACAATTCTGTGGAGGAGTCCGCCTCTTTTGGGGTTTCAAGCTTGCTGGATTCAATGCCTTCTTTCACATATAGAGCGACTCTGCCACCAATACGTCCTTCCCTGTCCTTCCGATATAATTTATATCCAAGGATAACCGTATCCCACTGGTTTTCTCCATTCCACCAGGTCTCCATTATGCTCACTATATCAATGCTCTCCTCTAAGACCAAGCACTCCAGTTCTCCCATCTTGGTTCGGAGGCAGCCCTCTGGTGTCTCTTCCCTTTCTAAATCCAGCTTGGACATCCGGCATTTCTCACTCCATATATGGTAGAGCCTTTGTTGTAAAATCTTGAACATTGCTTTACTTGCATGGGATATTAAGGCAATAGTTGGATAATTACTGCATACCCTGGGATCCCCTTTCTTTGGAATTGGGATATATATTGAACCCTTCCAGCCTGTGGGCCATTGTTTAGTTTTCCATATTTGTTGACAAATTGTTGTCAAAATTTGGACAGAATCAGTCTCAGTAGCTTGTAGCAACTCTATTTGTATGCTATCTGCACCTTGTTATTTGTTTCTTCCAAGTATTTTAAGAGCAGCTTTCACCTCACATTCTAAAATGTCTGGTTCTTCATCATACGGTTCCTCCATAAATGAATTTACTAATAGGCAAAAAAAACTTGTGTTTTAAGAATGTACCTACAGCCCACAAATATTTCTATCAAACTTTAAAAAGCAGGGAAATTGGGCAGCTATAGTGAATGCACCAGGGGAGCAGGAGACCTGACCTCCTCTCTGAGATATTGGATTGCCCTACAAATTTGTCAGAATGCAAACACAATTTGGGTTGGTCTTTCACAGTCCAGATTGAGTGGGTGGGTACTGGGCAGAAGGGAAGCCCCTTTCCTTTATTTATTTATTTATTTATTTATTTATTTATTTATTTATTTATTTGATTTATATCCCATCCTCCCTCCCAGCAGTAGCCCAGGGTGGCAAACAGAAACATTAAAACACTTTAAAACATCATAAAAGACCTTAAAATACATTAAAACAAAACAATGTTAAAAACATTTTTAAAAAAGCTTTAAAAATATCTTTTTTTAAAAAAGGGTTAAAACATTATTAAAGAAAACATATTAAAAGCAATTCTAACACAGACGCAGACTGGGGTGGGTCTCAACTAGAAAGGCTTGTTAAAAGAGGGAAAGTCTGCAAAAGGCACCAAAAAGATAGCTGAGAGCAAAAGGAAAACATTTTGAACTAGGGTTACCAGGTCTCCAGTTTTTGGCTGGAGTCTCTGGTTTTTGGGGGTCTCCTCCAGTTCTCCAGAGCACCCCTTAATCTCCAGACTCTCAGCTTCAATTTTTAAAAAATAAGGTTCTAGGTGGTCTGGTTCCCGAGATATACACAAAAACGTCAACCGTCCCCCCACACGACTGTTAAATCTGTTTTACAGATCTTTATAACAGCTCCTAGCTCTAACTACAACTCCCATCAGCCCAATCCAGTGGCCATGCTGGCTGGGGGTGATGGGAGTTGTAGTTAAAAAAAAGTAACTTTTCCAAGCTCTGGCTCTAACCCCACCGTTTCGGGATTGTAGCCAATAAATGAAGCCAGGGTTGTGACTTGTTGATCCAGGCATGCCTAAACTTAATTTCAACGTCAGAAAATGGTGGCTTTGAGATTTTGCAGTTTGCGTAAGTAATATGGCTTAAAGTTTTTTTTGTGTGTGTGTGCAAGAGTCAGACCCTGGGCTATGAAATATGAAAATATTTAATCCAATACTTGCTTTCCATGTACTTGGAGTAAACCCCATTGAACTCCATTAGGACTTACTTTTGAGTAGACATGGTTAAGATTGTGCTGTAAATTAATGGGACTTTTGAGTAAACATAGCAGACATGTGTTTGTGTTGTAACTCTTTCTTCCTCCCCTTCCCCAATCCTATTTTTAAAGCAATTAGGCAGGGTTTACCTAGGTATCACAGTTTTTATTATGTAGGAAAATAATACTGATTTTTTTAAAAAAAGGTTCCTCAATGACCAACTGGTTTGACAATAAACTATTATATGCGGTATATTTTTACACCTGCTAAAGAGAGGGGGGGGGAGCCTTTCCAACAACCCTGTGAGGTAGGGTTGGTGATTGGAAACCAAGGCAGCTTACAATAAGAAATAAATCCCTTAAAAACCAATAACCATAAAGCAAGTATAAACCGTTGCAAAACAGCTTAAAGTGGCATGATTCCAAATTTTGTGTTGTGTGAATGAAGTTTATTCATTTATTTATTTATTTATTTTTATTGTTTGATTTATATCCAGCCCTTCCTCCCAGTTGGAGCCCAGGGCAGCAAACAAAAGCACTAAAAACACTTTAAAAATCATAAAAACAGACTTTAAAATATATTAAAACAAAACATCTTTAAAAACATTTTTTTTAAAAAAGAAAAGGTTTAAAAACACATTAAAAAGCAATTCCAACACAGACACAGACACAGACTGGAATAACGTCTTAAAAGGCTTGTTAAAAGAACAAGTTCCTTATCACTTGAGGGTACAGTTTTCCCTGGTTGAGTAAGCCCCATTGAATACATTGGGACCTGCTTCTTAGTAAACAAACATAGGATTGCACTATAAATATCTTTACAGGTTGTGTAAATAATGAACATATTTGATAGTCATGCTTATATAAATATTTTGTCAGACTGTGTCCCAGTAAGTATCCGATTTCACACTATGGTTTAAAATTCTTCCTCTACATTTTAAGTATGCCTTGGGGTGGTCATGGTTCTCCATTGTTTTCATCCTGAGGGGCAGATAGGCTGAGAGATGGTGAGGAGCCCATGGTCACCCACTACAGTTTATACCTCATTTCCATTTTGAAAAATTAATTAAAACAATTTACATGCAGGCAAAATTTATTAAGTGGATTCACACAATACGTTTAAAGCACATCCAACTCGCATTTAAAGCACACAACTTCCCCATAAGAATCCTGGGAAGTGTTGTTTCCCCCTCACAGTTATAGTTCTCACCACTCTTAACAAACTGCAGTCCCCATTATTATGGGATTCATGTGCTTCAAATGGGTGTTGAATGTGCTTTAAATGAATGGTTTGGATCTGCCCTAGGTATGATGTGCATTCAAGAGTGAATTGAAAAGAACAATTTTAAAAGATACTTCTTACTCTTACTCATTTCTCAGACCTCTTTCTGAAGTGAAGGGTCAAATCTGTAAAGATGTTCGGAGCAGCCACGTTAAAAGATAAGGGCAGGGCATTCCAGGCAGGGGGTTGCCAATCCTGCTTGGAGATGGATTTCTTTGCAGAGGATCCCTAGTCAAGGTTTACCAACAGCACAATCCAAACTATATCTACTCAGAAGTCAGTCCTGTTGAGTTCTATGGTGCTTAATCCCTTAGTAAGTGTGTTTAGAATTGTAGCCTTCATGGGCATCCATCTTTACTCCCCAATGCTCCCATCTAACATCTTCACAACACTAGGCTCCTTTCTTCCTACAGTGGCCTTCTGGTGACTGGCCTGGCCTGAAGGCACTTAAACCCTACTTGCTGAAACCAAGTAGGCTAGATTAAATGTTCGCTACCCAGGCTGCATCTTTTAGCTAAGATTTCTATTTTAATTTCCAATCAGATTTTTTTTAATTGTATGCTCCAAGCAACTGTGATTGATGCTTAATGTATCATGCTTAATGACATCACTCAGGCCTGCCCCGTGACATCACTTGGGCCTGCCCCGTGACATCACTCGGGCCCACCCTGTGACATCACTCAGGTCTGCCTCCATGACATCACTAGGGCTTGCCCCTCAAATCTCAGGTTTTGGGATGCTTCTGACCTGGCAACCCTATTGTGAACAGTATCATTGCTTTTCAGGGTTTCCCCCACTTTTTTATTCTACAGCAGGCACATGTAGCCTCCCACCCAAATTTAAACCAAAGCTGTTCCTGGCCACATCCACACCAGGTCTTTATTTTACTTTGGACAATCATGGCTTCTCTCAAAGAATCCTGGGAAGTGTAGTTACTGAAGGGTGCTGAGAGTTGCTAGGAGATGCCTTGTTCCCCTCACAGACCTTCAATCAGAGTGGCTGACTGTTAACCAGTCTGGCCACTGAAGCTCTGTCAGAGGAATAGCAGTCTCCTCTCAGCACCCTTCACAAACTACACTTCCCAGGATTCTCTGAGGAAAGCCATGACTGTCTCAAGTGAAATCAAAGTCTGGTGTGGGTGTAGCCCCCTGATTAGCCAAGCCCAGCAGCTGTGAGGCTTTTGGAACAGTGACAGTTGGTTCTTACTGAGCATGCCCCACGTTATCATAGGCTTCCAGCCAAAATTTCTTAAATTAATTAAAAACCAGCCAGGCATTTTTTTAATGTTTAAACTGCAGAAGATGTATGGAGCAAGGTCAGTATTAGGATTACAGGTACTTTTGTTGACCCATAGGCAGGACTGTCACTAGTAATTTTCCATCAAGCTTGAAAGTCTGAAGGCAAGGAAGAGCAATAGCAGGGGTTAAGCTGCTTGAAGGCCTTGCAGAGAGCCTTGGCCCAGACTGTCAAGGCCAGCACCTGCTGTCAAGGCAACCAGGGAGATAAAGGCTGGGGAAGTTCTGCCAGCCTTCTGTGGGGGTTTTGGTTTCAGAGTGGAGAGGTTCTTGTTAGGAGGTGTCGTGGGGGAAAGTGAAACCGCTTGCATGCTGTAAGCCTTAATGTCTGAAGTAAAAGACTCTTAACCAAGTTCTTTGTCTGTGGATTTCTGGACGTCTTGCTCTTTAGTAGTAACGCGCTGGACATGCAAATCACCGCACACGCCAACAACTTTGTGAACATGGCTGATTTTTAATGAATTTCAACAGATTATGACAACTCTGAGAAAGAAAAGTCCAAAAGGGCTCTGGTTTTTTTCCCCTCTCTTTTTAGACTTTGAACTCTCTATTCTCTCTGACTGTTTTGTGTATCGCCATGAAAATTGAGAGGGTTGTTAAGCAAGCGTTTCTGAGTTCAGGACTGTAAGTTTGGTAACGTTTTATTTTGAAATGAGCTTATGGGAAGCATCAGGATGGCATGGGGGTATTTTCAATTTAGCATTACGGAATGTGAAATATCCACGCTGGCTATAGTATACAGCCACTCTTGTGGCTGTACAATCTGTCATCCTGGGTTCCCTTTTATAGAGTTCTTTAGTGTATTGCTTCCATCTTCCTTTTATTTCATCTCGGACAGTCAGTGTTTTCCTCTGTTGATTATTCAACATCCTTATTCTTGGTTTAAATTTCCTTTTCATTTCTCTAATCTTTTGGAATAGGGCTCTTCCCTTTTTGTTGTCCTCTTCTATTTCTATACAATTACTATTGTAATAGTTCTCTTTGTCCCTACATACTAGTCACTGCATTGTTGCATTTAGGGTTCTGACTGTGTTTCTATCTCCTTTTGCTTTTGCTTTTGCTTTCCTTCTCTCTTTAACCATCTTAAGATTTTCTTCAGTCATCCATTGAGGTCTTTTTCTCTTTTTAACTAGAAGTATTGTCTTTTTGCATTTTTCCCTGGTAATGTTTCTGACTTCACTCCATAGTTCTTCTGGTTCTCTGTCAACTAGTTGAAAGCCTCAAATCTGTTCCTTATTTGATCTTTATATTCTTCTGGGATGTTATTTAAATTGTATTTTGGCATTATTGATTTTCGATACAAGCAGTTCATGATCTGTACCGCAGTCTGTTCTTGGTCTTGTTTTCGCAGGAAGTATTGAACTTCTCCATCTTCTGCTACCAATTATATAATCAAATTGATTCCTGTATTGACCATTTGGTGATGTCCATGTGTACAGTCATCTTTTTGGTTGCTCAAAAAATGTGTTGGCAAGAAACAAATAATTGGCTTCACAGAATTCAATAAGTCTTTCTCCTGCTTCATTTCTGTCTCCTAAGTCCCATTTCCCCACAATTCCTGGTTCTTCTGTGTTCACTACTTTTGAATTCTAGTTCTCCATGATTAGGAACACATCTTGTTTTGGTGTGTGATCAATTTCCTTCTGCATAAAATCTCTCCAATTCTTCTTCTTCTTGTTTGCCATTGGAGCATAGACTTGGATGATGGTTATGTTAATAGGTTTCCCGTTTAATCTCATTGATGTCACTCACTCAGACATTGTGTTATAGCTCCTAATTGCTTTTGCTACATCACTTCTCACTATTAAAGCAACCCTGTTTCTTCTTAATTTCTCGTTTCCTGCATAAAATGTTTTGCAGTTGCCTGATTTGAAAATGTCCCATTCCCATCCATTTTAATTGACTCACACCAAGTATTGTAATGTTGATGCGTTCCATTTCTTGCTTGACAATTTCTCACTTTCCCTGGTTCATGCTTCTCACATTCCATGTTCTTATTGTGTACATTGTACAGCTCCGGACTCTCCTTCTGGATCTGTGCACTTTAGCTTCTTGGGCTTCCTTTCGGCTTTGACCCAGTTGTGTCATTAGTCACAGAGCTACTCGTACTTGTCCTTCATTCTTCCCCAGTAGATCGGCGAGTGCCTTCTGACCTGGGGGTCTCATCTTCCAGCAATATCTCGTGTTGGATACTCTGTTCATAGGGTTTTCATGGTAAGAGATATTCAGAGGTGGTTTACTATTGCCTTCCTCTGAGTTTGGATGCATCTTCATCTGGTGTCTCAGCTTTGACCATTCCTCCTTGGGTGCCCCTGCTAGGAGTCTAGCCTCTTGGTCTAGACTCCTGACAGCATTGCTCTCAGCTTCTTCAATACTCTCAACCCCCCTCATCATGTTAAGGTGTGCATCCTAAAGGGGGGGCAATCATGCTCAGGATAGGTTAACCTGATCACAGGGCAGAAGGAGAAGGGGGTGGGGAGGAAGAGGACAGGTTTGATCATTTGCATGCTGATTGAGTTCAGTGGGATTTACTCCCATGCAATCATGCTTAGGATAGGTGGAATTGACCACAGGGGAGGGAGGGAGGGAAGGCTGGAGTGGGCAGGGAAGGAGGAAGAGAGAAGTGGGGGCAAAGGAGGGAGGGGAGGAGGAGAGGAAGGGTAAGGGTAGGAATGAAGGTAGAAGGGAGGGGGAGGGGGAGGAGATTGGGTGGGTGGGCACTGGCAGAGGGAAAGCCCCTTTCCTTTCCAAAAAGAAAATATTGTCAACTGTATCATTATTTTTCAGGGTTTCCCCCACCTTTTTATTCTCTAAACATATCTATATATTTATTCTGTAGCATACATATGTAGTCTCCCTCCAAGATTTAAACTAAAGCTGTCCCTGGTCACATCCACACCAGGCATTTATTCCACTTTAAAAAGTCATGGTTTCCCCCAAAGAATCCTGAGAAGTGTAGTTAGTGAAGGGTGCTGAGAGTTGTTAGGAGATGCCCTATTCCCCTCACAGGTCTACAATGACCAGAAGAGGGGCTGACTGTTACACTACTCTGGCCACTGGAGCTCCAGAGCAGCACCGTTCACAAAGTATACTTCACAGGATTCTGACACTTAGTTCTTCCTGAGCATGCCTGTGCTTATCATTGACTCCAATGTTAAATTTCTTAATATAATTAAAATTGAGTCAGGCATTTTTTAAACTTTTAATCTGCAGAAGATGAAGGTCAGAGTATGGGGCAAGGTCATGACTGGTTTTTAATTAATTTCAACTAATTTTGAGACAACTGACAGAAAAAACTCCAACAGGAGTCTGGATTTTTTTCTCTTGTTTTGAACTCTTGATTCTCTCTGAGTTTTATGTATCACTATGAAAACTTAGAGAGTTCAGGACTATAAGTTTTGTAAGATTTAGTTTTGAAATGAGCTTATGGGAAGCAGAAGAATGGCATGCGGGTATTTCCACGGTGGAATGTGAAAAATCCATGCTGCCTATAGTATACAGCCACTCTTGCATCTGTATAATTATTATTTTTAGTAATGATATTTATTAGTCACTTTTTCAAACGTTAAATTGAAAGCAACTTACAAAAAATCTCAAAAACATGTACAAAATAAAGATCATAGTACAAAAAGAAAAATCAAAACAATATACCAAGCAAAACTTTAAAAACAATACAATAAATACATCACAAAACAATATACAATACAATTCAAATACAGTACAGCATACAATAAGGAGTCTTCTTACAAGCCTAAGAAGATAAAAAAAATTAGATAAAGGGACATCCTCATGGATACTCTCCTTCTTTTCTTTATCTGAACTCCAAAACCTATATCTATCTTTTTTTATAGGGTGGATTTCAAGAGATTTATTTGATTTCAAAATCTCATGAGAACTGTCTTTCACCATTTGTTGAGGCCTTGACCATTTATTTTTGAGATTATTTTGTCCCTGCAGGGGAGTAATAGGTCTTGTAGTAGACATGCGAGGGATTCAAATTGCGATGTTATTAGGAAAAGTCAGAGGGGAATTTCTCCTCCCTCTTCTGAGGGCATGCTGGTGAATAGTTCTAGTGTCCTCCTTGAGGTTCACAGGGGAGGTTTGCTCTCATTTTAGTGGCTTTCTTCTGGGATAAATAGTGGTTAAACGGGGTTAGAGGAAGGCAATGATAAACCACCTCTGAATATTGCTGACCATGAAAACCCTATTCATAGGGTCGCCATAAGTCTGAATTGACTTGAAGGCAGTCCATTTCCATTTTTTCAAAAGGGGTTTAGACTGAACAGGCCCCATTTCTGACAACCATTACGGGACTGGGAATACTGCAATTTGTTCCACACTTTCATGCATATATTGGGATTCCTAAATCCCAATTCAACGCTTCTCTTTGAGCCATTTGAATAATGTATGTTAAGCAGCTTTTCCCCACTTCAGCAAAACTCCTGATAGATTATATAAATCACACAATAATGTTCACTTCCCAATAAAGGAAGTATGGGTTCTTCACTCTCCAGTTATGGATGATTAGAATTGTAGGCTCTGGTAGTTTATCAACCATTTTTAAGGGTGAAAAGAAGCTGAAAAACAGTCAAATTATCTGTTGTCTTAATAGTAATTGATAACTCCCCATTGTAATGGGTTCTCTCTCCATTTAGAGACATAGTGGACTCACTCAGATTACCTTTATACTCATCAAGAGTCCACATGGACTCCTCTGCCAGTTGGCTGACAAGACTATCATCCAGAGAACTATTCACATTATAGGTATTTTTTAACAAATCACTGTTCACTTGGTTCACTCTTGGAACTGAGACATCTGTAGGGATATTTGAAAAATGAAAATTAATTTCCATTTGCACTGGAGAATTTAAAGGATCTTCAGGATTGACATGAAACTTTCTAGTAACGACTGGCTCTCTCATACTCTTTATGCTTAGAAAATTTGATGGAGGAGCAAAAGTTATTATACCAGATTCTATCAGGGCACATAGCACAGAAGTTGTAGCTTTGCGTCCTGATACTACTCATTTAAGCAGGGTTATTTCATTAAATATTTTTTAGGCAAACATAGAAGTCAGGAGACAGTGGTCCCCTAAAAGGGATATGGGGACTTGCATTAGTCTTGTTAGGTAAAAACTAAAATTCTGAGCCATCCTTTTACTCTACTCACCTCACTTCACCCCGGGAAGAGTGCGGAGCTGAGTCTACATGAACCCGCTGCCAGAGGCCCAGGAAATAAGACAACAGTCTCATCCAACCCATTAAAGGCATGATCCCCAACATCAGTCTAAAAAAGAAATAGAGGACCCATCTTTATGTATAATACCATCATTATTTTCAGATATATAAGAGGCATAAGAGCCAGGGGGAAAACAATTTATCACAATTTCAGAAGGTTCCAGATGCTGAGAGCTTTGTAGCTGCCTATTGTTACGACACGTGCTCTTGAGAACCTGAGTATGTGAACTTGCCACCCCCATGTCCCATGAAACATGCTAGGGATAAGTGTGCCTAAATGGTGTATATATATTTTTTTTCCCAAGAGATGTAGGTCCAAACTAAAATAAAGCAAAACTTTCTTTTATTGAAAGAAAGAGTAGAATAGCATTACAGAATTTCTTGGGTGCGTGGCAGCATTAATCATTAATATCCTAACCCATTCATAACTTTAAACTAAAGAGATCAAGGACCCTGTTACTATTAAGAGTGACAGGTAGGAGAGATTACCTATCCTATGCCCGGAGTGGGTGGTTGAATACAGCTGAAGCTATGTGGAAGAGCTCTGATCCAAAACCAGGAAGGAATCTCTTTGTCTCAAGGTTTTGCGCAGAGACCCAGAGTCTGTCCCCAGTTCTGTCCCTGCAGTCCCTCGATGCGTTCCTTGAGAGCATAGTACAGATGTTGGAGTTCTGATCTTCCTCGGCCCCCCTTCTCTCTCCCCCACTAGATTCAAGCCTCGGTTTTAAAAGATTTTTTCCTCTCTCCCCCTCCTGCAAAGGAGGGGTCTGAAAGTCTGGTGATTTTGTGTGTGTGCGTGTGTATCTGCATGTATATTTCTAACTGACCCTGAAAAACTAAGGCTCCTTCTAACGAACAATGGAATTCACTGTGGGTGAGGGAAATCTGCCAAAGAAAAAGATAACATTTATGCAGAACATTTATGCAGTAGCTTTAGTTAATTTTGTGTCTCAGCAGCTGTCCTTGTTCTTCCTTCGCACAATACCTCTGGATTGCATGACCAGTCACATAAGAAGGGGTGTGGGGTGGGAATTGTAGTTATCACAATTTCAGAAGATTCCAGATGATGAGAGCATTGTAGCTGCCTATAATTTTGCTCCTTATGCTCATCAAAAACAGTATAACCCTCTAAATCCACTTCCTCCAGGTCCGCCACCCATATCCCTTCCCCTTATTTACCTTTCTCTATAAAATCACATTCAGCCGTGGGGTGAAAAAATCCCTTATTGATTTTGGGGCTGAGGAATGCTTATGTTATCATGCTGCAGTTTATCAAGCAAAATTGTCTCCTTATCCAAACCGCTACAATTATCACAGTGGAACAATACAAAATAAAAACTTAAAGAAGTATAATTTATATAATAAAATAATCTTTTCAAAAACAAACAAAAAGTAACCACTAACTACCCCAAGCTCCTGAGGAAAACAATGTACTATATCTCCTACTACATCTTCTACAAAACTTCAATATTCTGTGTGGAGGCTTGTTTTGGAGGACAGAAACACAAGTCTTTTTGTAGGCAGAGGTGTGGACTTCTCACCTTCAACACAGGTATAGGCTTCCAAAGTCATTGCGGGGTAAAACGGGCAGGACAGGTCACCTCCTAGGCTGGCAGAGCTTCTGCATAGAGCTCTTTACCCATATATTCTCTGAGGAGGATTTACCAAGTGCAATATAATAATAATAATAATAATAATAATAATAATAATAATAATAATAATAATAATAATAAAATTTATTTATGAGTCGCCTATCTGGCCGAATTAACGGCCACTCTAGGCGACATACAATGATACAATAAAATACAATATAAAACCAGTAAAACCACAATCAATAATTAACCAAACACCACTCTACCAGTTAATCAATCAATCAACAGCATTAAAACTGACCCACCCCAGAGATCCCGTAGGCCTGTCTAAACAGCCAGGTCTTCAGGGCTTGGCGGAAACTTATCAGGGAGGGGGCATGACGAAGATCGAAAGGAAGGGAATTCCAGAGGGTGGGGGCCACAATCAAAAATGCCCTCTCTGTAGTCCGAACCAGCCTAGCTGTTTTAACTTGTGTGGCTGATCTTGTCAGGCAGCATAATTGGTGATGCTGGAGGCGCTCCTTCAGATAATCTGGGCCAAAACCATATAGGGCTTTAAAGATCAACACCAGCACCTTGAATTGGGCCCGGTAAACAACTGGTAACCAGTGTAGGTCTACTAACACCGGTGTGATATGATCACGGCGACGGCTGTTCTTAATCAAACGTGCCGCCTCATTCTGTATCAGCTGTAATTTCCGGACCATTTTCAAGGGCAACCCCATGTAGAGCACATTACAGTAGTCTAAGCGGGAGGAGACCAGGGCATGTATCACCCCTGGGAGCAGATGGGCAGGAAGGTAGGGCTGCAGCCTCCGTATCAGATATAATTGATACCACGCTGCCCAGTTCACTGCCGAATCCTGAGCCTCCATGGACAGCTGGGAGTCAAGAATGACCCCAAGGCTGCAGACCTGGTCTTTCAGGGGTAATCTAACCCCATTAAGCACCAGGTCCATATTGCCCAACCTTCTCCTGTCTCCCACGAGCAACACTTCGGTCTTGTCGGGGTTTAGTGTCAGCCTGTTCCTTCCCATCCATCCTATTATGGATTCCAGGCACTTGGACATGGTATCCACAGCCAACTCTGGTGAGGACTTAAATGAGAGATAGAGCTTAGTGTCATCCACATACTGGTGACACTGCAGCCCAAATCTCCTGATGATGGCCCCCAGCAGCTTTACATAGATGTTGAATAGCATGGGGGAGAGGATAGAACCCTGTGGCACTCCACAATTAAGAGGCCAAGGGTCTGAAACCTCATCCCCCAATGCCACCCATTGATGCCTGTCTGAGAGATAGGAATGGAGCCACCGTAAAACAGTGCCCCCTATTCCTAATCCCACCAGGCGATCTAAAAGGATACCGTGGTCAACGGTGTCAAAAGCCGCTGAGAGATCCAGGAGGACGAGGAAGGTATACTCTCCCCTATCCAACACCCTCCTCATATCATCTACCAGGGCGACCAAGGCTGTTTCCATTCCATGTCCAAACCTGAAGCCCGATTGGGATGGATCTAGATAATCTGCTTCATCCAAGTGTGTCTGTAACTGTTTAGCCACCACTCGTTCAATCACCTTGCCCAGGAATGGCAAATTAGAGACTGGGCGGAAGTTATTTAACTCTAGGGGATCCAAGGAAGGCTTTTTCAAGATTGGCTTTATTACTGCTTCCTTGAGGGCTGATGGCATTGCACCCTCTTCCAAGGATGCATTTACCACTGCCTTGATCCCTTCGCTCAGCCTCTCTTTGCAGCTCATGATGAGCCATGAAGGGCAAGGATCCAACAGACAGGTGGTTGGCTTCACAGTAGAGAGCACCTTGTCCACTTCCTCAGAAGGAAGAGGCTGAAACCGATCCCACCGGACCGGAATGCAACTGGCCGACTCTGGCTCACTTCCTGTATCCACGGCGTACGGAATCATGCTCTTCAGGCGCTCAATTTTATCGGCAAAGTGTTTAGCAAATATGTCACAGGAGGCTTTAGAGTGCTCCAAGGGTTCCTGAGCAACTGGACCGACCAGGCTTCGGACCACTTGGAACAACCTCCTGGGACAACACTCTGCAGATGCAATAGAAGCAGCAACGAATTCACTCTTTGTTGCCTTTGTTGCCACCTGGTAGGCCGCTATTGCTGCTCTTACCAGTGTCCGATCGTCTTCAGAGCGAGATTTCCACCACCGGCGCTCTAGTCGTCTCACCTCCTGTCTCAGACCCCGCAACCGTGGTGTATACCAGGGTGCTATCTGAGTTCTATTCAGGGGGAGAGGACATTTCAGAGCCACCCGGTCTATTGCCCCAGCGATCTCCCTATTCCACTCCGTCACTAGGGCTTCGACCAGGCGTCCTTCCGCAGGCTCCAAATCTCCCAGCGCATTCAGGAATCCTTCAGGATCCATCAGGCGTCTGGGGCGGACCATCCTAATAGGTCCTTGTCCCCTACGGAGGGTGTGTGACATTGAGAGGTCGATATTCACCAGGTAGTGGTCTGACCATGACACAGGGTTAGAAAAAACAACCCCCATTTTCAGAGCACTTCCCTCCCCTCCCAAGACAAACACAAGGTCAAGAGCATGACCGGCTACATGGGTGGGCCCTACAGTTCCCAGGAAATCATGGTTTCCATGAAATCCCGAGGGGCTCCAGTGAGGACAGTCTCGGCATGCACGTTGAAATCCCCCAAAACCAATAGGTTAGGGGAGAGCATCTGTACATTCGAGACTACCTCAAGCACCTCGGTCAGGGAGTCTGTTGTGCAGCGGGGTGGGCGGTACACAAGTAGAATCCCTAAACTGCCCTTTGGGCCCAACCTCCAGTACATGCAGTCAACAAACTTGGTCTCATGGAGAGGGGTTCTGGCAAAAACCAAAGACCCCCGATAGATGACTGCCACTCCCCCTCCCCTCCACCCCTAAAACTGCACCAGGGTGCCCCAAGTCCAACAGGCAATCCAGATCTTTGCTGCTTTGTTGGAAATGTCCCAGCCACTGCCCTCATCCACCGCATAAGGCAAAAGGAGGCGCAGGTGGAAGGCGACAAGGCACTACAAGTCCAGCTGCAGCTCCTACTTGCAGATCTCAAACTGAACCTGAGCGGCAGAGCTGGGCAAGGGCAACTCAACAGTTATCACCAGCTCATGGGACATCGGGCTGGGCACTAAGTCTCGGCTGTAGCAGCAGTTCTACAAGTCTATGTAAAAAACGGTGCTGGAAAATCCAATACAACGTAGTGATGACAGCAGAGGAGATCCGTTTCGCCTTCTAGCTCAGGCGGCGGGTAGCTGTACGGGTAGCTGTCCGAGATTGGAAAATGGGGCATCTCCTTCTCCCCGTCCGGTGGCTCCTGGATGCCCCCAGCGAGCGCGTCCGGAGCGGCGTGGCCGAGATGGAGAAACGGGGCATCTTCTTCTCCCCGTCTGGTGGCTCCTGGACGCCCCCAACATATATAAGTGACTAATGAACATTGTACTGTAACATTATGCTTTCACAACCAACATATTAAGTAATCTTGTTTGCATTTCTTCCATCTGTTTGATAAATAGATTCTATTTATTTTAACATATGCCTGATTCTTGGCCTAGCTATCATAGATAACAAGGAGATTAGCAAAGGGTGAAAATAAGAGGACACAGTTATTTATGGTGGCAGCAAAGTATCCAGTGGAGTGAAACAGTGGTTGGTTTCAGAGGAACAAGCCAGAACTGGGTTCTTTAGCGGCAAAAAAGTATCCAGAAGGGTTGGGGTTTTCTGTTGCCCAGGCAGTCTGTAACCAAGAGCTGGCGGAATAAGCAAGGACCCTGGTAACTGCTTTACTTAACTCTTAATGTGTGTGGTAAAAATATTTCTACCTGCTCCAGGTAGTGTGTTGGCAGGGGGGGATATGACTGCACCATTTAACAGTTATGGCTACTGCTATTGATAGGTCTCTCCATCCAGATGCAGCAGTTAGTTATGTTCAGAGACTAGCTGCCTTTAGCACTCCTCCCTCAACTGTTGCCTAAGTAGCACTCATTGCATCAGGTTGCAGTAGAGAGAAAGATGGGAAGCAATTCCTTCCCACCTGCTCTGCTCAGAGACCAGCTACCTTTTGCCCCTCTTCTTCTTGAATTGTTTACATTCAGCTGGTATGAGCTTGCATTTACCTTCCTCCCTCTCCATTCTATTTGTATCGTATCTGTCTTACTGTAAGCCTATCTTGTCTTTTTAAAAAATGTTTTAGAGCTGTGACCCCCTGCCTGACCCTGAATCCAAGGAGAGGCTGAAGTCAATGTTGCAGCTCTTGCTTCGGATCCTGGCTGGGTCAGGGGTCATAAAAGCCCAGCAGCCCTTGGGCAGTGGGTCTGCCACTAGTAGATCACCACCAAAGGTGCAACACCAGAGGGGGGCATCCCTTGGAGATCCCCTTAGGGAGTCTCGAGGGTGAAAGCACTTCTCCTATTTTTATTTTCTCATTTTATTTTATTTTGTTTTTAAACCAATCTAGAGGAGATGGTAAGGCGCATGTGTGGTTCTTGAGCAGGGAGAGAGTGCAGTGAACTGTGTGATAGGATAAAGTCACCAGTTGCCTTCAGAGTGAGTGTCTGCAACTGGCTGAAGGCTGGCCTTTCCTGGGTGTGTGTGTGTGGGGGGGGAGTAGATGTGCCCTGTGTGAAAGTTATTGTATGGGTCTGGTCGTTCCCAATTTTCTCAGAGGAATACTGGGACAACTGGTTCTGATAGGTTTTGTTGGTGGGATCTTGTGGTGTCTATATCATGTGTTTAGGAGGAGTCTTGGAAAGGAGGGACATGGGTGATGCCACCCCAATTTCTGTGGCTTGTGTGTGCTGTTCTTTAATGCCAGATCAGTACTCAAGAAGACCACACTCATCCATGGTTTAATCACTCTCATTTCAGGGAGGAGATAGCAGCTGCTTTGCTCTTTTCCAGTCCTTGTTGCAGCACAGCAGCTAAACCAAGGTTTGGCTTAGTATCACCCGAATCCAGGATTGTGGTTGAGTTCTCTCCTCCGTAACCATGATCTGTAGCCAAGGTTTGTTCCATGACCAGGGGACTGTCACTTGGTGACAGCACAGAAGCAGGAGTTCATGTCAGTATCACCTACCTCTTTAGAATGACCTTCCCCAGGTGGTTTTGTGAGGCAGAGACAGCAACCAGCTATAAACACCTCTTAAAGACATATATGTTTATCCAAGCTTTCCTAGACTCTGTTTCCTAATTCTTAATTCTTTTTCTTTTTGTGCACTGGTCGATTTTATCTGTAGTATGTAGTTTTACTCTGTTTTTATTTAGATTTTCAAAAATCTTATTTGAATGATTTACTGTGTTCTTATATGAATTTGTATTATATTGATTTTTTCTGACTATATGTAAATCACTTACAGGTTTCTTTATATATTAAGTACTGACCAATATGACATAAAACTGAAACCTGCATATCATGAGGACTCCCAATCCATAATAATATTGGCCCAAATAAAAATGAACCTCCCCACAAATACATTAAGTGTTAAAGAATCAGAAGCCTTGACAGCTTGTAGTATCCTAAAAAGGAGGAATTGCAGTTAGAGGATGCCATCAGGCGCACACACACACACACACACAGCCTGCCTGAAATGCTATAAATGTTTAAGAGCTATGCTTTCTTCACAGATAAAATAGTTATTAGGGGAGGTGATTAATTAATATAAGAAGAATGATGCTTCTACAGATCCTAATTAATTTCTCTTGAAGGACTTTTTAAGTTGCAAGGCAGCGAGATCCCCTAAAACTTAAAATTATCATGGCATTAATACTATGCATAAATTAGTGCTGAGGGACATATATTTAAACATGTGCAACTTCCACCTCAGTTTTGCCCTGACTGCTTTGGGGAAGCATGTGTGGGGAGAGACAAAACTACCCTCATTCCCGTGCTGTAATACTGAGGTTCATGTGGCTGTTTAAAAAGCCACATACCTTCCTATGCAACACTTGCAGGGCCGGCTCCAAAGGGCGGTTAGGTGGGGCCCTGGTTGAGGGCCCCTGGGGCTATAAAGGCCCCTGAGGGGCCCCTCTGCTCCCTTTCCACGATCCACAGAGCTTCCAAGCCACCCACCATTCCCTCGCTCCACCCACCTTTCTCTGCTGACTTCTTTTGCAGCTGCCATTAACCAAGATGGCAGCCATGGTTTCCATAAAGTGCTGATGCCCCTGCCACCATCTCGGTTGATGGTAGAGGTGCACTTGCATAGCATGTATGGGTGCCATCAACCAAGATGGCAGTGGAGGCTTCAGCCCCTTAGGGAAACCTTGGCCGCCATCTTGATTAATGGTAGTGCTGCGCACGCAGCCCACATAGCCACAAAAGACAGGAGACAGGTAGGTGGGGCATATGTGCGGCTGCATGTGCATGCACATGCCGGACCCCAGGGCAAGCTGGTGCCCAAGGGCCCCAGCATGCCTGGGGCTGGCCCTGAACACTTGCATGGGCTACAGACAGTCACACCCATTCTATACTTTTCTGCCAAGGAGGCATGGTAAATCTCTGCATAAATTAATACAAATACTGTCATATTTATTGATTTATGTCATTTATAGACTACTTTCTATCAAACAGATCTCAAAGCGGTTTACATTTTTTTAAAATCCAGGTATATAAATATAGAAATTCAAACAATTTAAGAAAAAAGAAATACCGAGTACATAAATATGCAATACAACATAATATCCATATACCATATATAACAATAATCATAAAAAAATGTAAATGTACTGCCTTCAAGTCGATTCCGACTTAAGGCGACCCTATGAATAGGATTTTCATGAGGCTGAGAGGCAGTGACTGGCCCAAGGTCACCCAATGCACTTCATGGCTGTGTGGGGATTCAAACCCTGGTCTCCCAGGTCATAGTCCAGCACCTTAACTACTACACCACACAATAATCATACCAACATAAAATTATGTGTGCGTGTAAATAATTTACTTAACATAAATCAAGGTCTCAAAAACATTCTGTCCACACAACCACTCACAATCTCTCATCTTCATCAACCATTCACACCCATATGCACAATTATTACATCTTTACCCAGATTTTTCTATTTTTAAATTACACATTATTTCATCAAGCCTTACACATAACAACCAATAATAATCAAACACACAAATCACAACCATAATCACAGGGAATGATATTGCTACAAAATATTGATAGATCTTCTGTTAGTTTGTTTTCTGGTTTGTGTCTTTGCCCCACTCTATCCAAATTCAAAAAGTAAAAGTGACTTTTCATTGGACTTTCAAACATAGTATCTCTAGTCCGAGTTTGTTAAAAAAAACCCTTCATAAAGGGAAATTTAGGCTGTGATGCATGTGTAAAGATTAAATGTGGGATGACAGATAATTTATGTGTTGCTTCTTCACAAGTTCTGGAAAATTTGCTTATGATGTTGTCATGCCAGTGTAATATTCTAGTACAAGGATCAGGCTTTGTTGTTGTTGTTTCTAGTGAGGATTACTACATTTTGTTAGTGAGGATTTCTTGTTCAATCCATGTCTACTGTGGGAAAAAATTACATGGGTTGATCCTATGAGAAGTTTTTTGCACCATGCAATTCAATAGATTGGGCAGTGGAAAAGTATTTAAATATACACTTGCACTTTCAAGAAAATTCCACTAGAGGGCAACATAGGATTGGCTTAGGTTTTAAAGCATTTTGATGTGAACTTCAACAGTCTTTTATTTAGCAGATAGGGATGAAGTTCATTGATTCTGTACTTGGCATTCTCCTGTATTAATTGGTATTGTTATCTATCCTTAACACATTGATATGTGTTAATAGAAACCGTTTCTGTTCTGTTAGGTTGTGAACATGGGCACTGGTGTGTGTATGTAATTAATTACAATTAAATTTTAATGTGTGCTTCAGTTTATCATTTGGACTGCCTTATTACCAGTATTCTTGTCTAGAAAATGATTTACCAGTTAAAAGGCATGCTTGAAATGTCTGTAATAAGGTTTTACATTAAGAGTATGTCTGGAGTCATGTAGAGAATGGCATTATTGCCAGACTCCTTGTAAATAAATTGAAAATATTAATCAAATGTTTCAGAAATAATCACTTTGCACTTCAAAGAATATTTACTTAAAAAAAATTAATAGCTTTTCATGTGGAATGTGGAATGGCATTCACTAGGTACAGTGCTGACCTTCCCCATACACGGTGTGTAGTTAAATGTGTAGGTAGTTCTATTGCAGTCAATTATGTTATTCACAGAGTAAACTTTGCTTCTTGTCTTGACAGATTCTGTCACAGTGCATCCTAGAATAATTATATCATTTCAACTTGGAATAGTCAATCTGATGAATGGCTGCTCTAAATTTACAAAGGTTTAAATTGTTTCCATGGAAAACCAATAAGAACACCCCATTTGTTATTTCAGTAAGAAAACTGAAATAGGCATGTATTGCTGTTGAAGCTTCATGCAGTTAGTGACTAAAAACCTCTTTCTGTTCCGTTTACCAATCAGCACATGGATCTGCTTATAACAGAAGCAGGATTGTTGTAGCTAATGTTTGAATCTTGCTTCTACAAGCTAAAGGTTGCCTAAAGGTTTTTTTAAATATCATAAGTGTAGTGTATTGGCCTTCCAGGCCTGCCATCTCAGGAACTCTGAGTCAGCCCCAGGCTGTGGCAGTTTCAGTTCCAGGCCTGCCTTACTAGCAGCACCATGCTGTGGGCCTTGTTCTCTGTATATAATTAGTTATAGTAAAGTTCTTGTTCTTGTTTAGATCCTCTGTATGGTCTCTTCCTTCATGATACTTTTCACTGGTGACGACAATGGGATTCTGTGAGGCACGCATCAGAGGCTGAAAGGGAGAGAACATTTCTCCTTAGACTGGATTAGGACATCAACATGTGCCTTGTGGAAACCACTGCAAAGCACTCCAGGTCAGTGTGTCCATTGCGGAATATGGCCACCCAAGGGCATCTTGAAGAATTTAACTCTGCATGTCCCAGCAAGTGGGAAAGTTATGCACCCAGGCTGGAGTTTTACTTGGCAGCAAATGGCATTACAGAGTCAGAGAAGAAGTGTGCTGTGTTATTCAGTGTCTGTGAGCCGGACACCTTTGACCTAGCCCAAGCCCTCCTACCACCAGCAAAACTTGCTAATACATCTTATGAGGATGTCCTGAATGCATTTCTCTCCAAAACTATCTGAAATAGCACAATGGAATTCTTTCTACAAACGAAATCAGGGCGCAACAGATAGTGTGTCACTGTATGTTGCTGAACTTAGATGCATGGCAAAACACTGCAATTTTCCAAACCTTGAGGAGATGCTGTGTGATTGCCTGGTCTGTGAATTGCATGACGAGGGCCTGCAAAAGTGTCTGTTTGCAAAATGACAGCTCGTGTTCAAGACTGCATTAGAGGAAGCTCTGGCTACAGAAGCAGCAGCAAGCACCCGAGAAGTGCGCTTGGCAAGAAAGTCGACCCTGTTCAGAAACCCAGCTGGCTAAAGATTCAAATCAACTTCTAGATATCCAGAGGCTGCAGTGCGAATGCTCATCAACCAGAGTAGGTGCTGCAGGACCTCCGAGATACAGAGAAGTTTCTCCAGTGAAATATAAGAGCTGTGGCAGATCCCATGAATGGTGTGCCTGCCGTTTCAGAGGTGCACAGTGTCGGTATTGTCAACTGAGCATATTGAGTGAGTATGCCAAGCCAAAACGGAAGCAGCCACCCCCAGAAGTGCAGTGGAAGGGAAAACACCATCAAGGACACAAAGCAGTACCACACACACTGTACAGAAGTTTTCCACATGACAATGCAGAGGAGGTGATTAACCACATCAAGCCAAGGTTGCAGTACTCTGCCATTGTGAGGAAGGTGAAGGTGACAGTCACCATCCAGGGCACTCCATGCACCATGGAAGTTGATTCGGGCTTAGGTTATACTATCATCTCTTCGGAAACCTGCCAGCAAATATTTCCTTGTGCGGGCCCACAAATTGTCCCTTTCCACTCCAAACTTACTGATTACCAGTAAAATCTGTTAATGAACAGATGACTAACAACTCTGCTTGATCAGTTGCATCCTGACTTGACTGAGGACTGACCAAGGAAGTCTGTTGCAGTTGAAGAACCTGCATGGGTGTTCACCCCAGGTGACCCTGTCTATGTCAGGAACTATGGTGCTGGTGAGACGTGGATTCCTGCCACTGTGACCCAAGTCATGGGCCCATTGTCCTGCAGGGCTCAAACACCAGACAGCCATGTGTTACATTGACATGTGGACCAGATGAGAGGACGAAGTCCAGCTCCATCAGTTCTCTCTAAGGGTGCTGGAAATACTCAAGTGGAAAGAGAAAATGAGCCAGTGGCTGCTCCTGATGCTGGACAAGTATAGTTGCACCTGGACTCTGAAGTGGACCGGCATGAACCAGAGCCAAATGGCGAACTAGGGGATGCATTATCAACTTCAATGCAAAATTGTCGTTGATCGACCCACACCAGGGCTCGTCCCAAGTATCTTCAGGACTATGAGATCTAGGGGGAGGGGTGTAGTGTATTGGCCCTCCAGACTTGCCATACCAGGAATGCTGAATCAGCCCCAGGCTGTGGCAGTTTCAGTTCCAGGCCTGCCTTATAAGCAGCACCATGCTGTGGGCCTTGTTCTCTGTATATAATTAGTTATAGTAAAGGTCTTGTTATTGTTTAGATCCTCTGTGTGGCCTCTTCCTTCATGATACTTTTCAATAAGCACCCAAACACACTCTGTGATCTTGTAGCACCTTTTATGATACTGTTTATTATTAAGGCCCATTGAGGCCATCTACAACGACCATCAAGATCTCTGAAAACTGAAAATCTCAATAGATTCAAAGTGAAATTCTACAGAAACAAACATTGAGATTAGTAGACAATTAACATATAATCCTGTGGCCAAAATATTGATAACTTCAAATGTATTAGAATAAATATTGTATCAAGAGACAACATTGGATGTGAAATTGGGAGCTCAGAGATTAGACTTCCTGCTGTTTTAAAATAGCAGCTGTTAAACATAGTAGGAGATCCTGATGTCACATCTAGTTACATGCTAGAACATTTGAAAAATAAACTGGCAGTTTGCAACCCTAGGTTTAGTTCAAGGATTCTGTGATGCATAGTCTTTTCCCTTCACCTACCATCTTCTTATGATTCAAAGTGGTATTATTAACTAAGAGTAATAGATCAGGAATTGGGATGAGCAAGTTAAAAACCTAAAAGAATTTAGCAGGTATGTCCAAGAGAGAAGAGATACCCATATCTCCTGGATCTTAGAATAGGATGTACGTTCCTGAAATTCATCTAGAAGTAATAGCTCTAGTCAGCACAAAGTAGCTTGTGTTGTGAAACAGATTGTACTTGTTATTGTCTGTCTTTTGCTGTCACTGCAACATTTCCAGAAATGTTTGTGTGTGTGTATGTGCATGCACACATACAAGTTAGGATTGCCAGGTATCCAGTTTTTGCCCAGAGACTCCGGATTTTTGGGGTGCTCTCTGGGTCTCCAGGTGAGTCATGTTAATCTCTGGACTCAGGGCTTTCATTAAAAAAAAAGTTTCCAGGTGGTCTGATTCCAGAGATATGCATCAAAACATCAGCCACCCCCCAACAACTTCATTTAAATGAGCTCGTAGCTGGCTGCTCTGATCCCGCCCTTTTAGGTTTGTAGCCAATAAGTGAAGTTAGGGTTGTAATTGACAAAGGCAGTAATTAGAGCCCTTTGCAACTCAGAAAGCTTGTTTTTTTCCTGCTTTTCTGAAAATATCGAGTAAATATATAGCTTTCAGTCTTTTTCTCTATTCTGTGCAGGAGTCAAACAAGTTTACATTTTCCTGGGCTGTTGAAGAGGGCACTGTTTTGCAAACCTTCCCAATATAAAGCTTTAATCTTGTACTTGCTTTTCTGGGAGTAAAGTTGCAATGCTAATCCCACATACCTAGAGTAAACCCCATTGAATTCAGTAGGACTTACTTTTGAGTAGACATGGTTAGGATTTTGCTGTAAATTGACGGGACTTTTGAGTGAACATAGCAAAGAATTCTGTTTGTGTTGTAAATCTTTCCATCTCCCTCCAGTCCTATTTTTAAAGCAATTAGGCAGGGTTTACATAGGTATCACTGCTTTTATTATGTAGGAACCAATACTGATTTTTTTAAAAAAAGTTCTGCAATGGCCAACTGGTTTTGACAATAAACTATTATATGGAGTGTGTGTATTTTTACATCTCGTGTGTGTGTGGGGGGAGTCTTTCCAACAACCCTGTGAGGTAGGATTGCAGACTGGAAACCAAGGCAGCTCACAATAAGAAATAAATTCCTTTAAAATTCAATAACCGTAAAAATAAGTATAAACAATTGCAAAACAACTTAAAGTGGCATAATTCTGAATTTTGTGTTGGGTGAATGAAGTTTCTTATGACTTGAGGTTGCAGTTCTTTGTATGCTTCCCTGCTTGAATAAGCCTCACTGAATACATTGGGACTTACTTCTGAGTAAACAATGTAGGATTGCACTATACATATGTGTACAGGTTGTGTAAATAATAAAGATTTTTGGTAGTCATGCTTATATAAATATTTCTTCATACTGTGTCCCGATAAGTATCTGATTTCACACTGTGGTTGTACAGTATTATTTCCTCTACATTTCTAGTGTGCCCTTCTTCCTTGGGGTGTTCATGGTTTCCCTCTGTTATTTTCATCCTGAGGGGCAGATTAGTCTGAGAGTCTGTTGATGTGCTGAACCGTTGCCTGACCACGATAATGGACTGGATGAGAGCTAACAAACTGAGACTCAATCCAGACAAGACCGAGACACTGCTGGTGAATGCCTTCCCTGCTCAGATGGTGGATGTTCACCCTGTTCTGGATGGGGTTACACTCCCCCTGAAAGAACAGGTACGTAGTTTGGCAGTTCTTTTCGATTCTTCCTTGTCTCTCGAGGCCCAAGTGGCCTCGGTGGCACGGAATGCATTTTACCATCTTCGTCTGGTAGCCCAACTACGCCCCTATCTGGACAGGGACAACCTCGCCTCCGTTGTTCATGCTCTGGTAACTTCAAGATTGGATTACTGTAATGCGCTCTACGTAGGGCTGCCCTTGAAGACAGTTCAGAAGCTTCAGCTGGTGCAGAACGCGGCTGCCAGACTATTGACGAGGACCAGTCGGTCTTCGCATATAACACCTATTCTGGCGCGTCTGCACTGGCTCCCTATTTGCTTCCGGGTGAGATTCAGGGTGCTGGTTTTGACCTATAAAGCCTTACACGGCGTGGGACCTCAATACCTTGTGGAACGCCTCTCTCGCTATGAATCTACCCATTCACTTCGTTCAGAATCTAAGGCCCTCCTCCGGGTACCAACTCATCAGGAAGCCCGGAGGGTGGTTACTAGATCTAGGGCCTTTTCTGTGGTGGCCCCTGAGTTGTGGAACAGCCTCCCTGAAGAGGTACGCCTGGCGCCTAAACTTCTATCTTTTCAGCGCCAGGTAAAGACCTTTTTATGCTCCCAGGCATTTTAATCTTTTAATTTTCTTAATCTTTCTATTTTTAATATGTATCCTTCTTAATTTGTGTTGTATTTGTTTTTGTTGTGCTTTCTGATGTTTGTTTGTACATGTTTTTGTGATTTTTTACCATGATATATTGTATTTTACCTTGTTTGTTCACCGCCCTGAGAGCTATTCTGCTAAGGGCGGTATATAAATTGAAATAATAAATAATAAATAAAAATGGTAAGTAGCCCATGGTCACCCAGTAAACTTTATAGCTCATTTCCATTTAAAAAATAATTAATTAAAACAATTTACATGCAGGCAAAGTTTATTAAGTAGATCCACACAATACTTTTAAAGTACATCCAACTTGCACACATGACTTCCCCTAAAGGATCCTGGGAAGTGTAGCTTCCCCCTCATGACCATTTTTTTCTTGTCCAATAGTGGTAAAAGTGAATTCATATACTGGGCAGAGTGGCTGCAATTGTTGTTGTTCCCAAGCTGCTGCCTATGAAGCTAGACCAAACCATGTGTGTTTTTTCTCTGTCGATTATTATTCACTGGAATTGGGTTGGCTCTCAAAGTGAGTTTATAGCAGCCCACAGGGGAGACAGAAAAGAGTAGAGAATCTTCTTACTCTTAGCTATTTCTCAGATTAAGGGTCAAATCTGTAAAGAAATTTGGAGCAGCCATGTTAAAAGGTAGGGGCAGGGCATTCCAGGCAGAGGGTTGCCAACCCTACTTGGAAATGGATATCTTTGCAGAGGATCCCTGGTCAAGCTTTACCAACAACAATCCAAACCACATCTACTGAGAAGTAAGTCCTATTGAGTTCTATGAGGCTTAATCCCTTAGTAAGTGTGTTTAGAATTGCAGCCTTCGGGGGCATCCATCTTTACTCCTGAGTGCTCCCATCTTTCTTCCTACAGTGGCCTTTTGGTGACTGGCCTGGCCTGAGAGCATTTAAAACCCTTTTTGCCAGAAGCAAATTGGCTAGATTAAATGTTCCCTACCCAGGCTCCATCTTTTAGCTAAGATTTCTATCTTAATTTCCAATCAGAGAAATGTTTTTGTTTGAATTGTATGCTCAGCTGTGGTTGATGCTTAATGTATCATGCTTAATGACATCACTAAGGCCTGCCCTGTGATATCATTCAGGCCCTCCCTCAAAATCTCAGGGTTGGGATGCTTCTGACCTGGCAACCCTAGTACAAGTACAGTGCAAACCTGGGGGGGAATTCTGCAGTGCAAAAACAGAGACATGTTAATAACTGTTTATGATAATCATCTAAATTATTAATATTTTAAATAATTTGTCAATTTTATTTAGGACATTATAGATGTAGTTTCATAAAATTATTGTTAAATTTGTTTGCATTCTCAGATTTTTTCACAAAGAATAATTATGATTGTTCCCTAATTTGTTCTACCAATTTAATGTTGAGTTCTGAAAGCAGCTATAATGAAAATGGACTGTTGCCAGGAAAACCAAGTTCTGCCACCATTTTACTTGTTTCCCAGCACCTTGGTTCAAAGGAGATTCCATTTTGTCTGGGAAGGGTAAGCTACTACAGAATGGGCTGCATAGGACAAAATACACATCTAGTTTCAAGTTTCTGCCAAAACCGAATTCAACCAGCCTAGGACCTCCTGAGAGAGTAAATACCCTACCTTTCTCCAGTCTTAATGTAATCAAGCCTTACTGTAACCTGTTTATTTGTTTCTTTGAGCCCTGTACATAAGGTATTATACTCACTTCTAGAATCCAACAAAAAACCTGTCACACGTTAAGACAAAGACAATTGTATTGTGTTTGTTTTTGTTTGGTTCTCCCCGAAGCACATCATCTCAGCTCAATTCCCTAAATTATGTGTACTCCAGAAGAGTTTACTCTCTGAAGATGGAGAAATACTCTACATTGTTTAAAGACCTATGTCCTGATCAAGTGCGTGTAGCAGGACTTATGGATATATTACACATTAAACTTGCTCTAGAATTAAGTATATTTCTCTTACCCCATAATATTTGTGGCACACACACACACACTTTTCCTGTACCTTTTCCTGGCAGATGTTGTTTTGTCAGCCACCTGCACCCTGCCCAGTCTTCTCCAGAGAGGTCTCCAATTCTTTGCAGCATATTTTAGGGACATGTGTGGGGCTGCAGGGGGGAAGGAAGGAAGGGTAAGTCCCATATGCACAAGCAGAAGTCTGTTGTGCAAGCAAGACACCACAATTGGATATGTTTTCTTTCCCTGTGTTTGATAAATCTTCTTTCTTGGAGTGGTCAATAGCAAATCAGCCTTAAGACGGAATTTATTATTAAGTTGGTGGCGTACTGGTTAGAGTGTTGGAATATGACCTGAGAGACCAGGGTTTGAATCCCCACACAGCCATGAAGCTCACTGGGTGACCTTGGGCCAGTTATTGCCTCTCAGCCTCAGAGGAAGGCAATGGTAAACCACCTCTGAATACCGCTTATCATGAAAACCCTATTCATAGGGTCGTCATAAGTTGGGATCGACTTGAAGGCAGTCCATCTCCATTTTTCATCCAATAAAAATTCTAGCCAGCAGTAACATCGTTTTCCAGCCTGACCACATAGTCTGTGATCCTGAAACCACAATTCCAGGAGAAATAGTAAGGAATTTCAGATATCTATAATAACGTGCAAAAACAAATTCTAATCTTATTCATGCTCAAGGTCTTTGAACTTTTTCCTTTTGCAGAGCATCTCATGAGGAACAACTTTTGAAACTGTAGTGTTCAGAAGTGGCTTGCTGAGGCTCCTGTTGGGGGAAAAATAACCTATAAATCTAACTTCATATTGAGACCCCTTTATATAAACACAGACAATTTCACTGAGTACTTGTTTATTTTATTTATTTATTATTTGATTTATATCCCGCCCTTCCTCCCAGCAAGAGCCCAGGGTGGCTAACAAATGCACTAAAAACAGACTTTAAAATACATTAAAACAAAACATCTTTAAAAACTTTTTTTTTAAAAAAAGCTTCTTTACACCATATATATTAGAAGAAGCCTTTTATTGAGTTAATTTATTCTTAAAAAATGAAACTAATTAGTTTGAGTTTAATATGCCTTTGCTTGAACCCCACTGGGCAATGAAACACTATTGAACAAAGAATTATCCCAGCTGTACTCCGCAGCACTCTACATTACATTACGATAACAGAAAGAGTTCATCCCAAGCAATAAAGACTGCTACATCCTTGGCTATGTATTTTTCAGGAATATATATAGGACATGAAAAAATCTTTGTTTTGTTCAAAACCCCCAGAGATTATAATTTGTTTTAAAGAAAATATAGAAGTATATTTGTTCTGCTCCTGCCAGAGTGCACCAGCCTATTTTAATTGACAACATCCTGACCTAGAAGCTGATACAGGCATTTATTTATTGATATTTAAATTAAGTAAATAAGCCAGCAGATTCCTAACAGAGTTGTACTGCATGTCAAGGACCAATTTTCTCTCAAGTTTTAAATTTACACTTAAGTGTGAATTTTGTATATTCAATAGTCTGAGAGAAATTGCCCAATTAACATTTTGACAAAAGCTCATCTTGAGGACATGAAAGAACATTAATTTCAGAGAAAATTGGTACTTAGAGAGACTATTGTATGGCAGTTTGACTATTTATGGTAAGAAGAAAACACGAACTAGACAGATATACAAAAATAAAATTCAGTGCTGGGTTGAAGCTTGAAATATGATAGACACAAAGTAAGGGAACTGTCAACTTTTTCTTAATAATTGAATCTGATGATGTTATAAAATACACAAAATAAACCCTAGTTACAAATGAGAAGTGAACGTGTGTAGAGGGCAAAGTAGGATGCACTCATTCATGGTCACTGATGCCCACTCTTATATGTGTTGTCTGAAAGAGCCCATGGACATACAAAGTGCATATGTATAGGTTCCAGCTGAGAAATCAGGAAAACTTTGAATAGGCATACACAGGTGTGGGGACCTCCGCCAAACCCATGGGCCATTTTGGCAGATGATCAAGGCTGTTGAACTGTCAGTCACCTGACATCACCATGACATCAGGTGAAGTATTTTCCTTTGCTCACATTGTATGAAATCTAAGGCATAGGGTTTTGCAGATGTACCTGCAAACCCCACTTTTGGCAGGGAGCCACATCTTTACCTACTCAATACCTGGCATCATATATGATGTTGGGTGTCGATAAGGATAGGGGAGAAATTTGATTCAGTTAGCATTTAAAGCCTACTCTGTCAATTTCACACTTTCCAAAACATAATGAGAACTGAAACACAGCCAATACTCAAAATTCACATTTATCGAAATGTTGCAATGCAGTTCTCCAACCAACCAGTGTTGACATGCATATATTACAGGAAAGTGTGCATAAGAATGAATATATTAGTGAAAATACAAAAATGCATTATATTAGGAGAAATTCCTGGAGAAATGTGTACATTAGTCAAAACAAAAATGTTTATTAGGAGAAATTTGCACTAAAATGTTGAAGAATTTTCATGAGGATTTTTTTTTTGAAAAATCACAAATTGCTGCAGAAATGTGAGGAAGTGAATTTAAGACTGGAGAAATGAGAAACTGAGAGAACCGAAATATCAGATCTTTCCATCCCTAGGTGTAGTGCAGATGGGTGTGGCTTGGAGAAAATGTCCTTGTAGGCCAGATGTTTCCCATCACTGGCATGCACTATATTAAACTTTACACCAAATGAGCGTAGAGAGTGGGTCGGGACACAGTCATAAACAGGTGAAATCCTGGTCCCCCTTTTCCATGTTTTTAAATGCCACTACTGTGCTACAGTTAGTTGCGAATTAGAGTGAAAAAATTCTACCAGGTCTTAAGCATATTGTATCATACGTGCTGTCTTCATGTATATCTAGGTAATTCAGCTAGTTAATTAGTGTCTCATATAGACCTGTTTGGGTTAAAGCCTGTTTGTGTTACATATGTTCTCAGCTCTTTTTAATTCATGATTTTTTATTAGAAAAAAAGGATGTGTATGCCCCATATACTTCAACAGTCCTTATTAGTTCCTATTAATTGGTTAAATTAAACTTTTATCTTTTTGAAAAAGTAACTTTTATTCAGATATGTATTAATTTCCACCTAAAATGGGAAAAAATATTTCTCATCTTACATATTTATATTCCTGGTTTGCATTTTTAAAATAGACGAATCCATGCTATCTCTTTCAGTGATACACTCTGGGGTTTCCCCCCCTTTTCATTCAGCAACTAGAACAGAAAACAGAAAACAATAATTCTTCCAGATTCTATATAAGATATTAATGTTTCTATAGGATCTGGACCATTAGTTGTGATGCTATTCTTATAACTATTACATACTTACAGTCCAGATATAGTAACAGTAAGAAAGGTGTGCTTCTAAAGTAATGGTAATGCTGATCCCAGTAAGAATGTTAAACTAATTTGTAGAGTGTACCCTTTCCTTAATATTCATTCCCTTGAATTTCTCTTGAGAAGCAACTTCTAGTACAGAGCTTCTTTAACAATCCAGCACTTCCTCTCTATTTCACAAGCATATTACAAACAAATAAGCTCGTTTACATGTATCAATTGATGTGAGAGCTGGCTGCTTCACTTCCTAATCCAAAGGAAAGTTTAATGGACTTTTTTCAACACCTAGACTATACATTCTACTTGATATATTATAGAACAAATAACCTATAATACAACCTAATGGAACTGTCCCTTTAAATTACAAAGACAAAGGAATCAATGAGACTCATTTCACATTTTAAATGAAGTGTCATTATTTAGCACCATAATGTAGCACAATAATTGATAATGAATTGCACAAATTGTGTTCTATTATTTATAAGGGAGTCGATCATTAATTAGTTAAAGGCTAATCATGAAAAAGACCTCAAGGGACAGAATTGTACAGTGTCTTATATTAATAAGAATTTACAGAACTGCAATGTTTTCATCCCGTGATGCATTATTTTACTCTTCTGGAAACATAAACCAACTCCCTAATTAATTTCTCTAAATCAGAATTGAGTCAAACACCTAAGCATCCAGGTTACCAACTTCAGTTACAATATTTCAATATCCACCTACCTATGAGTTGACCACAAACAGCTGATTTGCCTTAATGCAATTACTTATGAGCCAATGGTTTCAGGATTAAAACCAACAATACATCACTGAACCTTTTAAATGGCATAATCATAAACTTTTAATATGGAATCTTTTAGCAGCTGTAGAGCTTGGCCAGATGAAATTACTATCACATGACTGCCAAGTACCTGAAAAGTTGTTTTATTTTATTTATTATTTTGCTAGAAATATATAACACATGTGTTAACATGTATGAAGTAAAATATTGAAGTATGCTTTTTTTAAAAAAGAAATGCAAACATTATTGGCATATATTCTTAACATTAGTAAGTTTGGATGCAGTTTTTAAGGCATTTTGGTGTAGGCGCAAGGAAGTCACATAGATGGACAGCATGTGAGCAGTTAGTTTAGATTATGTTTATAGGTGCATAAAGCCATTGTTTAGTTGAAAACCCGTATGTCTTAATTGTTGTACAATTATATATTTGTACAACAATTTCAACAGAATGAAATTCAACAAGGATAAATGCAAAGTTCTACACTTAGGAAAAAGAAACCAAATGCACAGTTATAAGATGGGGGATACTTGGCTCAGCAATACGACATGTGAGAAGGATGTAGGAATTGTCGTTGATCACAAGCTGAATATGAGCCAACAGTGCGATGTGGTTGCAAAAAAGGCAAATGCTATATTAGGCTGCATTCACAGAAGTATAGTTTCCAAATCGCGTGAAGTATTAGTTCCCCTCTATTCAGCACTGGTTAGGCCTCATCTTGAATACTCCATCCAGTTCTGGTCTCCGCACTTTAAGAAGAATGCAGACAAACTGGAACAGGTTCAGAAGAGGGCAACAAGGATGATGAGGGGACTGGAAACAAAGCCCTATGAGGAGAGACTGAAAGAACTGGACATGTTTAGCCTGAAGAAGAGAAGACTGAGGGGAAATATGATAGCACTCTTCAAGTACTTGAAAGGTTGTCACACAGAGGAGGGCCGGGATCTCTTCTCGATCATCCCAGAGTGCAGGACACAGAATAATGGGCTTAAGTTGCAGGAAGCCAGATTTCGACTGGATATCAGGAAAAACTTCCTAACTGTTAGAGCCATACGACAATGGAAGCAATTACCTAGAGAGGTAGAGGGCTCTCCGACACTGGAGGCATTCAAGAGGCAGCTGGACAGCCATCTGTCGGGAATGCTTTGATTTGGATTCCTGCATTGAGCAGTGGGTTGGACTCGATGGCCTTGTAGGCCCCTTCCAACTCTACTATTCTATGATTCTAGTGTGTGTACACACTATTCTTCAAGAAAATATACTAATTATACCATGACAAGCATTATTTAAATTAGGAATGGTAAACCTTTTCAGCCCAAGAGCTACCTTTCCTTCTAGGCAACCTTCCAGGGGTTGCACACCTGTGGTGGGAAGCAAAAAGTAAGCAGAGCAATGGATGTGACTTGCACAATAGGCTACATTCCAGGAACACTAAAGTCAGACATTTCTATGCACACAAATCTCTCTGCATCCTTCATTCAAGCAAGCAAGAAACATGATCACAGTTCAAGCATGCATCCCATCTAGCCAGAATTACAGGTACAAAGCAAAAACTGTGAGGGATAAGGCCTTAGGAAGAGTCTCAAGCACTGTGCAGAGAGGGCTGCACTCTGCGCCTGGGCCTGAGGTTACCCAGTCCTAATGTAAATAAACAATTTAAATCTACATTTTCCTTAGTAACTTAAATCACTATTTTAATTGTGTTGATTTAAATAAATGCATCCTATTTCGCAACATAAATGTTTCTGCTCTAACTGTCAGCTGCTTAATCTTACAATGCAGCAGCAGCAGCAGAAGCAGCAACAGCAGCAAAGTCTTCCAATAACACAGGGAAACAGAAGAGCTCCATTTGTCAGACTCCTTTGCTGTACCAGCAGGCTTTGTTTTGGCATGTTGTGATAGAGCAGTGCATAGGAAATAACTGTCAAATGTTTCTCGCTGAAGCATCTGCCAGATGATTCTGGGATTTGTCCTCCATTAGTGTCTCATAATTTCAAGTCATTGGACTAAATGTTGACAACTGGAGAACAGTGGTCTTATTTTCTATGATTAAGAGAGGGGCACTCTCAAATTTTCAACCAGGGGATCACTTGAGAGGGCTGAAAATTACTGAGGGCTACCAGTCATAAAACTACAGTGTAGGGCAGAGCCAATCACAAAATGGCTGTAGATGCAGGCTATTTGTCATGATCAGCTGGCCATTGTTGACATCATTTGTTTTTGGAAATTACTAAATTCTTTGCCACAGCAATTACCTTGTGGCAGGGAGTTCCATAGTCAGTTTAGCTAAGTGTATATGCTGGCTTTGGAAGTATGACTCAGCCTCCCTATTTTAGGCAGAATTTGCTGGTCCAGAAACTCTAAATGAAAAAAGCCTTTACTTTATACTTTCCCTCCACTACTACCACTACCTGCCTCTAAAAGTAATTTTACTCATCTCCTGTAATTTCTTTTCCTATTCTCCTTTCATACTTAACTTGTATCCTACGACAAAGTGCCAGGGTAGCATTTATTTATTTATTTATTTATTTATTTATTTATTTATTTATTTATTCGACTTATTAGTTGCTTATCTGGCTGAATTGTCAGCCACTCTAACCGATGTACAAAGCAGAACATGTAAACATCAAAACATTAAGAGACTAACAATAAAAACTAAGAATAACATAAAAGCAACAATTTACAGTTAGTTGTAAATTCTCTGAATGCATTAAGTGGTATATAAAAATGCTAATATACTGGTCTGTTCCACTATTTAAAAGAAAGGTATAGGTGTGTAACAAGTCACTATATAGATTAAGGGTCCCCAGCATACCATCCATGAGAGTCACCCCACCCCCTTTCCTTGTGTCCTTGGACATAGGGTGGTTACTTTTCAAGGGAGGGGGAAAAAGTACAGAACTGAAGCTGGAAGATATGTTTTCTCACTTCCTCTTTCAGCTCAACATTTTTCAAGGTTCAGATTAATTCTACTGGATCTGACTTTATAGCCAGATCCCCTCAAAAAAGAAGAAGTCTGAATGGCAAATGCCGCTGCCACTTACTGAGGGGGGGTGCAATGAGGCACAATGGTGGAACCAATCCAAAGCTCCTGCTACTGTGCCCACCCCAAACAGGGCTCCCTGCCTGTTTCTCTCTCTCATTTTTACCAGATATAACTAAGCACAACTACACTGCAGAATGAAGACATTGTCGCAACAATTAGACACACTTTTACAAGCGGGCTCTATACTTAGATGAGAAAAGTGTCATGGTCAGGAGTATGTGCTCATGTGAACATTCCTTCTCAGTGGGACAGTGAGAACCCTTTGAGCCTGTTGGCACCACACTCTACAGGTCTGAGGCAAGGGCTGTTGGACCACTTACGGCAGATGGACTAAATGGCTGGCTGACCATAAGAAAAAGAAGACAAAGAACAGGGAGGAAGGCCAAAGGGGTGGACTAAGGGAAGAGGAAAATAAGAACTGCATGTGTCACTAACACCATGGAAAGGTCTTGGAATGAGGAGGAGGAGGAGGAGACAGACTTGGACTTGGGGGAAGGTCCTAGTGAGATGCATTTAGATGCAATTGAGCTTGAAGGCTCCTGTGTCGCTGATAGTGACAGCTACACCCCCGTAGATCCAATGACCATTGATGAGACACTGGCCAATCAGGAAGTTGCCTGTTCACCCCCTTTCCTTGCTTACCCCGCTGCTGCACAGTCTTCCTTCTGTGGAGGAGGACCTTTCTGGTCCAACAGCCCTCACCTCAGACCTGTAGACCCTCCAACTTTGCATGCTACAGCCTCGTATTCTAACCGTTTGCTGCTACTGTGCCTATTATTATTGTTATTATTATTATTATTATTATTAATAATAATAATAATAATATTTATTAGTCACTTTTTCCCCAAAATGGAACTCAAAGCAACTTACAAAAAAAATTGTGCTCAAAATGGCTTACAACAAAAGCAAACAACAATTACAAAAACAATTTCGTGATAGAATAATACAACAGCAGTAATAAAATAATAACAAATGTCACAGCAAACACAAACACCCTTTCAATACTATAAATATAGCATTACATTTTTTAGCAGGCCACATTACACCTCTTGGCATTATGGCAAAAATAAAAGGAAATTAAGACAGTTTCAGCGTTGCTCCTAGAAACACCCCACCCATGATGTTCAGCCACTTCTTGCAAGCCCTCCAAAGGCAGGAGGTAGGGGGTAGCCGGAAACACCACATTCATGACTTTATGCACGGTAGCACAGACAAGTCCCATCATCTTCCAGAGAACTTGCCATGTTGATATAATTGCAATCTCAACCCCCTTTTTAATATGAAGACAGCAGTGCAGACATGGGGCACTTCTGTTACTAGCATAAGTACAAACAGATGGCTAGCATTACCAGGATGAGAAGGCATTGGGCGGCCTGTGGCACTGAGGCCCACCTGAAAATGAATTGAGGCCCACTGATGGTCCCCAGCCTATCATATGGGAAATGCTGTCTTGGATTATTTTAATTTAGATTGCCTATTAGAAACAATCTATCTGAAATAGTAAATGTGCTCATAGTTCATCATGTCTAATTTATGCCATTTAACATATTTAAGTATTGTAAGAACCAGTGTGGTGTAGTGGTTAAGGTGTTAGACTAGGACCTGGGAGACCAGGGTTCAAATTCCCACACAGCCATGAAGCTCACTGGGCCAGTCACTGCCTCTCAGCCTCAGAGGAAGGCAATGGTAAACCACCTCTGAATACCGCTTACTATGAAAACCCTATTTGTAGGGTCGTCATAAGTCAGGATCGACTTGAAGGCCATTTCCATCATCATCCATCATGGGTGGCTTCAAAAATTTGACTTTTGTACTTAATGCCATTTTCCCTCTTCCTCCCACATGTCCATACTTTGAAACATAGAAGTAGTTGGGATTGGCACTGGTTTCCACAACTAATTGTTTCACCTTGCAGTTAGTCTACTTAAGAACATAAGAGCCTTCTGGATCAGGCTAATGGCTCATCTAATCCAGCATCCTGTTTTCACAGTGGCCATCCAGATGTCTGTGGGAACCCCACAAGTAACTAGTATTTGGAAGCAAGCTGCCACCACCCATAGAGGCAGTGTATAGCCATCGTGTCTAGTAGCCATAGATAGCCTTATCCTCCATGAATTTGTACAATCCTCTTTTAAAACCACCCAACTTGGTGGGCATCACTGCCTCTTGTGGGAGTGAATTCCATAATTTAATGATGCACTGTGTGAAGAAGTACTTTGTTCTGTCTGTCCTTAATCATTCAACTTTCACCTTCATTGGAATGTAACAATGTAAATTCGTGTGTGACCCCACTAGTACTTTGCATTCCAGCCAAGGGCCAACATGCTTTGCTAGTTGCAACTCAATGTTGCATCAGTGTGTGGTAAGGCTTGCTGGGTTGGTTTAAAGCAAATGGAGTACAACTGCAAGCTCTGGTCCCCATATCTAGATTAGCATACAGCTTTAACTACTTCAGCACAACCTCTGCATGAGCTGCAGCCTAGGATTCGGCAATAAATTAAAAATATTAACTAAAGGTCAAGTACAAAGTTTTACACAGATTCTACTTTGTATTTTCCTGGACATTGCTTCAGGAAAGTTATTTTGTCCCATTTGAGCAACTTTATATTTCTTTTTCTTTTACCTTTGCACGCCACTTCATTTTAGCACTGGAAAGCTTTCTGGTGAGCTTAAAGAAAACTGACAATTGATGGGCAGGTTGAATAAATTGCAGCCATGTGTCTGGAGTTCATTATTTTCAGTGTAATATTTCTATGGCTTTTTCTTCCTGCAAAGTAAGGGCAGTATCAGTTATTAATGTATAGTGTGTAATACTCAAGTGGAAGTTATCCGAGAAATATTTTATCTTTAATTCTTCCTTGTCCTTATATAGCATTTCTTACAACAGTATTATTGATGGCAATTAAAATTATAATTTAAAAAAGTAGTTTTCAGACATCAATATGATGTACCAGCTAAGACTTTCTGTAGGTCAGTGGCTGCATTCAGACAATTATATTGCAGCTTTTATGCTGAAATATGTATGAACCTTTTGCCTGCACACATAGCCTCTCCATGGCAATTCACAATTAAGCTAACAGGTCTCCAATTAACCAATATAGTTTCCTATTTCATCATGATCTATTTAAGTTGCAGTCCTACAGCCCCCCCAAGGTGAGTTTGAAGTGTGTATAATTGCCATTCTGCTGGTGGGATGGCACCCACATTCCTGGAGGAGCCCCCAGTATGCCTGCAGAAAGCTCTGCAGGTGTGGATATACCACTGGCAGTGTTCTGTCAGTGTTGGTGGGAAACAGTCATATTAGGGACAACCTTAGATTACAGTAGGGCCCCACTTATATGGTGGGTTAGGGACCAGGCCCCCGCCATAAAGTGGAAATCGCCATAAAGCGGAACCCATAGACTATAATGTGGCCATCGCACGAAAATGACGCAAAAATGTCGCAAAAATGTCGCAAAATTGCAAAATCAGCTTTAAAAAGGGGAAATTCCTGCCACCGCATTAGTGGAACACCGGAATGCGAAGCGCCGGTAAGCGGGGCCCTACTGTATGTGGATCCAAAATCTCACAATTTCCCCAACAAGCTCCTCCCAAAGGGCCAAGAACTACATCAGCCCTTGAGCTGGTGTAATTTATTTCCCATTGGTATCAATTAGAGGTGAACAGGGATAAACTTTGAGTGTGGGGGTATGAAGTTGACTCCCACCCTTGCTGTGTCAAGCTGGCAGGGCAGAGAAGTGTTGTAAATTTGTTGTGGATTATCCCCGTCCCCCCAAATTTAATTTGTAATGCCGTTGTATAAATCTATGGTGCGGCCGCATTTGGAATACTGTGTACAGTTCTGGTCGCCTCATCTCAAAAAGGATATTATAGAGTTGGAAAAGGTTCAGAAGAGGGCAACCAGAATGATCAAGGGGATGGAGCGACTCCCTTACGAGGAAAGGTTGCAGCATTTGGGGCTTTTTAGTTTAGAGAAAAGGCGGGTCAGAGGAGACATGATAGAAGTGTATAAAATTATGCATGGCATTGAGAAAGTGGATAGAGAAGAGTTCTTCTCCCTCTCTCATAATACTAGAACTCGTGGACATTCAAAGAAGCTGAATCTTGGAAGATTCAGGACAGACAAAAGGAAGTACTTCTTTACTCAGCGCATAGTTAAACTATGGAATTTGCTCCCACAAGATGCAGTAATGGCCACCAGCTTGGATGGCTTTAAAAGAAGATTAGACAAATTCATGGAGGACAGGGCTATCAATGGCTACTAGCCATGATGGCTGTGCTCTGCCACCCTAGTCAGAGGCAGCATGCTTCTGAAAACCAGTTGCCGGAAGCCTCAGGAGGGGAGAGTGTTCTTGCACTCGGGTCCTGCTTGCGGGCTTCCCCCAGGCACCTGGTTGGCCACTGTGAGAACAGGATGCTGGACTAGATGGGCCACTGGCCTGATCCAGCAGGCTCTTCTTATGTTCTTATGTTCTTAATTGCTTTGTAAAGCAAATTTTATTATTTCACCTAGAAAGCAGTAAACAGAGGTCACCTTATCAGTTACTTCTGTACATTTAAATATTAGAAAGGTGCCATCTCTGTTATCCTTTTTGTGAACTGAAGACCTTCCTCTTTCAACAAGCTTTTAAAATAAAGACCTTATCCCTGCACCTGTGTTGGAATTGCTTTTTAATGTGTTTTTAAAGCTTTTTTTTAAAAAAAGATGTTTTTAAAGATACTTTGTTTTAAGATGTTTTGTTTTAGTGTATTTTAAAGTCTGTTTTTATTATATTTTAGAGTGTTTTTAGTGTTTTTGTTTTCCACCCTGGGCTCCTACTGGGAGGAAGGGCGGGATAAAAATTATTCATTTATTTATTTGTTTATTTGTTTGTTTGTTTATTTACAACCAAAGATTAGTTAATATTTGCACTAAACCTCATTTTTAGGAATGTATATCTAAATCATATACCATGACTACAGTCACTAGACTCCTGTTGAGTTCAGTGGCAGTTAGACCTCATTCCAAAGGGATAATATTTTGTTTATTTGCTCAGAGCTTTTTATCTGGTATATATCAAACTATAGTAACTTGCTTCATCTGAGAGTTTGGGCTTTTGGTTAAAAATTGTACTTTTAACCAGCTTTGAATTGAAGGATTGCTAATGTAAACAGGCTTTAACAAAATACAATTTGTGCCTGGTTCCGAACTGTGAAAGCAATTTTTTGTAATCATTTCTTTGAAGTTTGGAATTTGTTTTCCTGTGAGTTATAGCTTCCATTACAACATTTAAGTTTTTCAAGAGAGATCTGGAGAATTATTCTGAAATGTCATTGACATGCTTTTGACACTCTGGGAAAATACATCTTTTTAAATGCTATGTGTATGCACTTGGTATTTGAACTATCCTATCTCTAAAAAAAATAGTTTTTATAGTACTCTCTGACTCTATCTGGTTTCATTTATGCATTTAACTAAATCTTCCATAACTGAAACAGAACCAAATGATTGCTATTGAATATTCTCATGTTTCAAATCACAATCTGCCTCCCTTATTGGAAATATCCAATCTGGTGGTCCCCTTTTCCCCACGTTATCCCTTTTTATTAGTCCGTTAATTTCCCCCCATTTATTAATAATTCTGGGGTACTGAAGCCATTTGTAAAAAGGCTTTCAGTGTCAATGAACAAAAAAAACATTTAACATATGCATTTAACAGAAACCAACCCTTTATAGTTATTGAAGACCTGGTACTGTGTGTATTCTCTGAGGAAAGGTGTCAGCTAGAGCTTTCTCACTTTTGGTGGACGATTTCCTCACAAGGTGCAGTTATACCACACAGGGATGGAATCATCCCACCAGTATATATTTAATGTTATTTATATTTTATACATAAGGATGAACAGATGAAATATCTGAATAAGTGGTCACTATTTAAAAATATGGTTGTTTAGTACTTTCCTTTATATACTCTAGAACTTATATACAAATATCCCAATATATAATTAATACATATATTTAAATTTGTGGGATACATATATGTGTGTGTTCCCATACACTTGTTGAGTTATGATGCATATCGGAAGGATGTGTCATCCACTTCAAATATTATATATTTAAGGAATGTTACATTTTGTGTGTGCTCCTAATCTACAAGAAAATGAGTATTCAGCTACATGTATGATATGTTCCATGTGCCAGGGAACCAGAATTTGCTCCCTGCCTTTTGTATATATCTTTGAAATAGTGATGTCTGAAGCAGTGCATAAGGGGTGTGTATAATTAGTGTATATATCTCCATGTGATTATGGGAATATACTATATCCAAATGTGAATGTTCACATCTTTGCTTCCAGTAGTGTTTCTTCCTCAGCTTGTGTAACCATAATAATCAGCCGTGATGTGGTTTGTTCACCTTCATTCTTTCAACCAGTAATTAATTTTGTACCTGGCACCACTCATAATTAAAATTATGCTTTACAATTAATTTATTTATATTGTATTATATATTCACTAATAGGCAAAAAAAACCCTTGTCATTTAAGAACCCACCCATAGCCAACAGATATTTCTATCAAACTTTAAAAAAAGGGAAATTGAGCAACTCTAGTGAATGCACCAGGGGAGCAAGAGACGCGACCCCCTCTCTGAAATACTGTACTGCCCTAAAAATTTGTACAAATGCAAAGACAATTTGTAGGGTAGGGGGAGGAAGGGGAGGAGATTGGGTAGGTGGGCACTGGGCAGAGGGAGAGCCTCTTTCCTTTCCAAAAAGAAAACATTGTTAACAGTATCATTATTTGGGGGGGTGTCCCCCACCTTTTTATTCTACAGCAGACTCATGTAGTCTCCCACCCAAATTTAAACCAAAGCTGTCCCTGACCACATCCACACCAGACATTTATTCCACTGAAAACAGTCATGGATTCCCGCAAAGAATACTGGGAAGTGTAGTTTGTGAAGGTGCTGAGAGTTGCTAGGAGACACCCTATTCCCCTCACTGAGCTACAGTCCCCAGAATTCTCTGGGAAGAGGGACTGACTGTTAAACCACACTGGTCACTGGAGCTCTGCAATGGGAATAGGAGTCTCCTAACTCTCAGTATCCTTCAAAACCTACACTTCCAATGATACTTTGGGGGAGGCCATGGCTGTTTAAAGTGAGAAAAATGTCTGGCATGGGTGTGGCCCCTGATTAGCCAAGCCAAACAGCTGTTAGTCTGGCTTTTAGAACACTAACACTTGGTTCTTACTGAGCATGCCTTTACTATCATAGACTCCAGCCATACATTTTTAACTTTTAAACTGCAGGAGATGAATGTCAGAGTATGGGGCAAGGTCAGTAACAGGATTACAGGTACTCTGTGAACATGGCTGATTTTTAATTAATTTCAACAAATAATAATAATAAATAAATAAAGTCCAACAGGGGTTGTTACCAAATTATTGCAAGCTACACAGCAAGTGGATTGGACTGTGAAAGACCAACCCAAATTGTGTTTGCATTCTGACAAATTTGTAGGGCAGTCTATGACATTCCCACCTTTGGCTCCACCTATCAGGTTCCCACCTGTTTGTGGCTACTGCCTTTCACTAGGCACCACCTCAGGACACCACCAGTCAGGATCGTCGTTTTTATTTTTTCTCTCTCCGCTCTAGCACAGATCTCTCAAGATCCCACTGCTAGGCAGCACCACCAGCCACTCCCTGTAAACAATACTGCTGGAGACTTCGCCTGAGTCTCCCTATGACTAATTGTTACTTTGTGTCTGGGTGCCCTTGTTGTCCACAACCCCCCTGTATCTTTGTCTATAAAGCATACAATCTTGGGTTGCTCTGGATACTTGACGATGTTACAATTTCTTCCTTCACCGCTGCCATCATTAGATACAGTTTCCCTTCAGCCTTGGTAATTACCCTGCCCTCCCTTCTGGTCTGTATATCCCCAGCCAAGGATCAGGCTTTTGGTAAACCAATAAAAGTATTTATTTGATAACACTAGGAAATAACAAGATTACTTTAGGAATGTTTAACAAGCGTATGGTTTCATATAGTGTCACTCTTATGTTTCCAGTTATATATATTCTGTCCAAATATCAGCCTAATAGAATCCAAACCTCCCTCAGAACTCTGTCAACTCAATCCCAACTGCCTCCCACTTCGACTCCTTTCCAATCACTCTCCTCAACAACCTCCCTGACTCAACTGTCATCCTCTCATTTATACCTTCAGCCATTCAAACACTCAGCCAATCATCATCCAACATTCTCCAGCATTCCAGCCCATGTACTCAATTCACTTACCATATATCCCTATAAAAACCCACACTTACCATATTTACAGTTTTTAACATATAAGGACATCACACAGTCCAATGTCTCAGAGAGGAGGTCAGGTCTCCTGCTCCCCTGGTGCGTTCACTATAGCTGCCCAATTTCCCTGCTTTTAAAAGTTTGATAGAAATAGCTGTAGGCTATAGGTACGTTCTTAAACCGCAAGGTTTTTTTTGCCTATTAGTGAATTTCCCTGCTTTTTAATCTGGGAGGTAAGAAATGGGAACCTGTCCAAGTTTGCTGAGAATAGATTGATCATTTGCATGCTTATTGAATTCAGTGGGATTTACTCCCCTGCATGTTTAGGATAGGTGAAACTGACCACAGGGGATGGGGAGGGGAGGAGGAGGAGGAGGGAGGGGAGGAAACACAGAGGGGAGGACTGGGATGGGAGCAGGCAGGATGGGGAGGGGAGGGGAGGAGAAGGACAGGTTTGATCATTTGCATGTTTATTGAATTCAGTGCAATCATGCTTAGGATAGGTAAAACTGACCAGGGGGGAGGGAGGGAGGGCTGGAGTGGGCAGGGGAGGAGGAAGAAGGAAGAGGGGAGGAGGAAGGTAGAGGGGAGGGGAAGGAGGGAAAAAAGCAGGTCTGATCATTTGCATGCTTATTGATTTCAATGGAATTTACTCCTATGCAATCATGATTAGGATAGGAAAAACTGACCGTGGGGGAGGAGGAGGGGGGAAGGAGCGTAATGGAGGGGGCAAAGGAAGGGGGAGGGGAGGGCAGGTTTGATAATTTGCATGCTTATAAAGTTCAGTGGTATTTACTTCCATGCAGTCATGCTTAAGATAGGTAAAACTGACCATGGGGAGGAGGAAGGGGAGGAGGGGGAAAGGGAAGGAGGGGATTGGAAGGGGATGGGGAGGGAGGGGCAAAGGAAGGGGGAAGGAAGAGGCAAGAGGGAGGGGATAGGAGGGAGGAGAAGGGAGGGTGGGTTTGATCGTTTGCATGCTTTTTGAGTTCAATGGGATTTATTTCTGTGCAATCATGTTTGAAAATGGAAATGGACTGCCTTCAAGTCAGTCCTGCCTTATGTTGCCCTATGAATAGGGTTTTCATGGTAAATGGTATTCAGAGATGGTTTTACCATTGACTTCCTCTGAGGCTGAGAGGCAGTGACTGGCCCAAGGTCATCCAGTGAGCTTCATGGCTGTGTGGGGATTCGAACTCTGGTCTCTCAGGTCGTAGTCCAACACTGACCTGGGGGAGAGGGAGTGAGGGGAGGGGGCAGAGATTGGGTGGGTGGGTACTGGGCAGAAGGGAAGCCCCTTTCCTTTATTTATTTATTTAGTATTTGATTTATATCCTGCCCTTCCTCCCAGCAGTAGCCCAGGGCGGCAAACAGAAATGATAAAAACACTTTAAAACATCATAAAAGACCTTAAAATACATTAAAACAAAACAATGTTAAAAACATTTTTAAAAAAGCTTTAAAAACATCTTTTTTTAAAAAAAGAGGGTTAAAAACATTATTAAAGAAAACATATTAAAAGCAATTCTAACACAGACGCAGACTGGGATAGGTCTCAGCTTAAAAGGCTTGCTGAAAGAGGAAAGTCTTCAAAAGGCGCCAAAAAGATAGCAGAGATAGCAAAAGGAAAACATTGTGAACAGTATCATTGCTTTTCAGGGTTTCCCCCACCTTTTTATTCTACAGCAGGCACATGTAGCCTCCCACCCAAATTTAAACCAAAGCTGTCCCTGGCCACATCCACACCAGGCCTTTATTTCTCTTTGGACAATCATGGCTTCTCTCAAAGAATCCTGGGAAGTGTAGTTAGTGAAGGGTGCTGAGAGTTGCTAGGAGACGCCTTGTTTCCCTCACAGACCTTCAATCAGAGTGGCTGACTGTTAAACCAGTCTGGCCACTGAAGCTCTGTCAGTGAAATAGGAGTCTCCTGTCAGAACCCTTCACAAACTACACTTCCCAGGATTCTTTGGGGGAAGCCATGACTGTCTCAAGTGAAATCAAAGTCTGGTGTGTGTGTGGCCCCCTGATTAGGCAAGCCCAGCAGCTGTGAGTCTGGCTTTTAGAACACTGACAGTTGGTTCTTACTGAGCATGCCAGGGCTTATCATAGGATCCCAGCCAAAAATTATTAAATTAATTAAAAATCAGCCAGGCATTTTTTTAAACTTTTAAACTGCAGAAGATGAAGGTCAGAGTATGGGGCAAGGTCTGTATTAGCATTACAGGAACTCAGTGAACATGGCTGATTTTTAATGAATTTCAGCAGATTATGAGAACTCTGGTAGAAAAAAGTCCAAAAGGGCTCTGGGTTTTTTCTTTTTAAACTTTGAAGTCTCTATTCTCTCTGACTGTTTTGTGTATTGCCATGAAAATTGAGAGGGTTGTTAAGCAAGCGTTTCTGATTTCAGGACTATAAGTTTGGTAAGGTTTTGTTTTGAGCTTATGGGAAGCATCAGAATGGCATGGGGGGTATTTTCAATTTAACATTGCGGAATGTGAAAAATCCATGCTGGCTATAGTATCATACATGAATTCTTCATGACACTGTTATGGACAGATAGAAATAGCACCAACTAATTTTCACGTAGGAGTAAATCGCCTCCATATTTTCTCTTAAGCCAGCCTTTAAAACCCTGAATAACTGGCAAGAATTAATCCATGAAATAAAGTACTGACATCCCAAAGTAGTGACAAATTTTATAGACTACTGCATCACCCTCTTAAACACTGAGCCACTTGTGTTCTGGTTACAACTTCAATCAGTTTTACAACAGACACTGTAATACTGATTCATGCTTGTAGACTTTCTGACCAATCACTTCTCCCAAAAAATTTTTTTCCCGTAACTTGCGTTTACATACTACTTCCATAGCTTCTGGATCATAATTTCTTTCTTATTGTGGCATATCAAAACCATGGCAGAACAGTGTGATATTTAATTTAAGCAGAATATTTAATTTAATAATTATGTGTCCTTCGTGTGTATGCTTGCATGGTCAATCCCACAGGGTCTATGGTTGCTTTTTCTTGGTCACCCTGGAAACCACTTCTCCTCATTGGGCATTTACCACACACACACAAGAGAGATCATTCCTACCTGAAGGTAGAAAACTTAAGGCAGTGGATTTTTCCTTTGTAGAACCTCTATGCTTTTAGTGTGTTCTCTGTGCTGTGATTCCTTCCTTCAACCATAATTTTTCCTCTTACTTTGTTTTCTTTCGTTTGCTTGGTCCCACCACTTATTTTAGACTTTTACATTCCTTTTTTATCTCTCTCTCTTTTTACTGTTCCTTCTCATTATCTCTGGAGACACTTGCCAAATTCTGGTCTCATCTCTCTTAAACTCCCACCGCCCTATTTTCTGTAACCTGATACTATGAAGGACAAGCTAGCTATTTGGCAATGTATTTTTTGAAATCTGAATCAAGCTATTGATGCTTTTGTCCCATAAATTTCAGTTGCATATATATGGATTTAACTGGGTGCAGCATTGTTACTTTTTCTATAGTGGCATTTGGTAGACTTGAACCTGCAAATGTATAAGTATCCGATTTAAAACTGAGGTTTTGTTATTCCCATAACATGAACATTTTTATTTCATGTGTGTTGCACCAAATTTTCATCAGCTTTGATTTTTTTGCAAGGGAGCATCCAAAAACATAAAAAAGCCTGCTTTAGTTTAATTGTTAGTACCTGTTCGCATGTTACTGTTTCAGCTCAACTTTTGGGGTTTCTGTGAGGCGTCCTTCCCTGGCTCTCCCTGTCAGGTTCCTACCTGCTCGTGGTTACTGCCTGTCTCTAGGCACCACCAGGGACTCCACCAGTCCGGACCGCTCTCTCTTATGATTTCTCTCCCCGCTCTAGCACAGATCTCAACAGATCCCCCTGCTAGGCAACCACCAGTAACGTCCCAATACTAGTATTCCCAGAGACTCTGAATACTGGTATTGTTATTCTCTTCACCGCTGCCACCATTTGTTACAGTTCCCCTTCAGCCTTGGTCATTACCTTACCCTCCCTTCTGGTCTGTGAAACCCCAGCCAAGGATCAGGCCTTTGGTAAACCAAATTAAGTATTTATTAAAGATAACAAAGCTAACAAGATTAACAAGATTTCTTCTTAAGGCACATAAGCATATGGTTTTACTCAATACTAATCCGAACTCCACCTCCCTCCTGGTAAACAACTCTCTAAACCCCACCAAGCAATCCACTCTTTCTCTTCTCCCCCCAGATTCCACTCTTTACCACCTCACATTCCCCCAGATTTACCTGTCATCCTTTCATTTATACTGTCAGCCATTTTAAACATTCAGCCAATCATCAAGCATTCTATTGCCCATTCACTCCCCCTCCTCTTTCACTACGTACCATGTATACTCTAAACAACCAGCACTTACCATATATACACTAATATATAGGAACATCACAGTTTCTTTGTCTTCACTGTGTGATATCAGCCAATCAGAGATTACACAGTGAACATAAAGGTACTGCATAATCAACAAGTGTAACTATATAATATCTGTCAGGAAATTAGGATCTCCTATTATTTTAACCCTGGATTGGCGGGGGGCATTTATTTATTTTTATTTAATAAATGTATATCCTACCTTTCACAGGTGTCTCTCCCTTTGTCCCTGCTGTGTTGCACTACCAGTTTCATTACCTGTCATTGCTTCCTGATTAAGTCTTTTGTCCCGATCACAGGTAGTTATGCATGAGTACTTGTGAGTGGACCCAGAAATAAATAGATGACACACATAGCATGGGTTGAACGAGTGTCACATTTGTTAATAACATCTACAGGGGAAAAGCCAAATCTAGGAAGCTAACCTCACCATCAACCTTGTGAGCCCAATCTTACCCATGACAAAACATAGCCCCAAAGCCTGGAGCCCACCTTACGGTGAGTGGGAAGGTATTCTGCTCCCACCCACTCCTAGGGCTCCACAGGTCCAGGCAGATGCCGCAGATTAGCCTCAAGAACTTTCCCCATCCAGGGTAAGGGCCCCATAACCCAGAGCAGTGAGCCTCCAGAAATGCCTTCACCTTTAACGGTGCCTAAGGATGCTCATCTGATCCTCTTAATCATTGCCAGATTTTTCTGCCAAACAATGTGACCCCTTAGCCTATTTAACTGCACCCACTTTTAAAACCTTACTGTCCTACAGTCTCCAGTACAGGGTAGACGGAAAAATCTGCCCAACTCATCCGATTTGACGACAGGGAAAAAACTCCTACCCACCCTGAAGTGACTGGAAATCCTGCACAGGAACTGAGGGTGGGCTGGTGAGTCCAAAAATGGCCAAAGAGGTTAGTTATGGTATGATGTGGGCTTTTAACTGCATGGGCATACCTCCTGACACCAATACCAAATTGCAGGTGCATGCTTGAGTCTCAGTATCCCATCTCCTGCCCAGCCTGGTAAGATACTCCCAGCCCCAGCATCGTGCAGCCAGAGGAAGCAGTTGGGTCAGAATGTTCATCTAGATCTGGATGTTATCCATTCATTCTGACCCAGCTTGTCAGCTACATACAACTGGTTGCCAATAGTCAGTAACAGGTGAGTTTTACATCTTCTCTCTGACACATCTTGTTAACAGTTTCACAGCCTTTCACAGCATATTTAGCTGGACCTGAAAATACTTAAAACCTTTGCTTTCTTACTGCAGTTCAGCAAAACTTTCTGTCACAGGCAAAATCACATTAATTGCTTTAATATACTTTTATATTACTGTTTTACTGGTTTTGTGGGTTTGTTTGTTTTAATGATACTGTTTATTGTTTTGATGTTGTATACCACTTAGAGATTTTTAAATATTAAGTAATTTATAAATGCTTTCAAATAAACAAATAAATACTGTCTGTCATTTGTGAGCACTGAGGCTGAAATCCTGTGGACAAAGACACGTGAATGAAAAAACCTGTATTGTTATACGTTGGGGGTTTGGCTGGGTAGTGTCTATGCACATAGCATGTACTACTGTCTGCCATGACTGTGTCTGGGGTGTGTGTACAATGTTACTGATACAGGTGGTAGAGTGTTTGTACATGTGTGAGCCTTTTCAGTGGTAGTGCCCTCTTTATGGAACTGCCGCTCCCGAGAGGGTTGTGTGGTATCTTTGCTATCTGTTTGGTGCCAGGTTAAGACCTTTTTTTTCCTTTGCAGCCTTTTAAGCCTTAGGTTTTAATCTGCTGCCTTTAAATGGCTGGTCTTATTGTATATAAATGTATATATTGGTTGAAGGGAAATATATACATTTATAAAATAGAATAAATTACACAAAAAAGTGATCTGTGTGAAGAGATGGGACTAATCACAGTCACAGGGCTCTTTATTTTTGCCTTGCAATATAGTCTATGGCTAGTCTCAGTTGCTTTTGTAATCTGGAACTATCAGTTTTCCATGCATTTTATATGTTTCTGTTTAAGCATTGAGTTGGACCCCACGTGGTCCATTAGATCCTACCCCTGGATTACCAAGCCCCATATCTGGACACACATGTGAGAGCCCCTCTGGAGAAATGTCGTATATACAGTATGACTGTTCATGTTTGTGATTGAAGGAAACTATATATTCTGTAACTCCGCAGTAGCTGGATTGATTTGTGGGAGTATTTGGTTGGGGTGGAGGTTTAGAGAAATTGGCCTGAGGTAAAAAACACTTAGAGACTGCTATCAGCAATGCTGTCTCTTGAGTCTTCAGAAACTGTCAACGAGCACCTTTAAGACCCCAATATATGTATCAGAATTTCCTTATGTAAATAGTTCTTAACTTAAGGTTTATCCTGTCTCTAGTGTTGGTCTGCATCTCACGTCAAAACCCTACTAGGAGGTTTTGAAAGTATTCCAAGTGTAGAGGCAGTGGAAGATTAGCGAAGCACAGATACCTAAGGTAGTAGTTTAGAAAGCCTGCACTTATACAAACTGAGGCTGAGAGGACCGAGGATCCCTGGCAGTCCATATTTTTGTCTGCGCAATATAGAAAAAGCTTTTCCTTCCAGCATCTGAATCCTAGGTTCTTCTGATTACACTGGACAGGAACACTTCAAATTGTATTTCTCAGATTAAAAAAGCAGCATAATAGTATTTACTGCATTGATTTGTAAGAGAGGTTGGTTGATATAACCAATGAAGCTCTGTATTATGAAATAACTCATCTTTTATGCATTACGGTTATTTGCTGTAACCAGAAAATATCTGCACACCAGTTTAGAAGCTTTCTTAATTACCTTTTATTAATTAATTATCTTTTCCACTACACAATTATATACCACCAGAGAATTCAGAATTAAATGCTGGAAATCAGGATGTAAACATTTTCTTACCCTTTGAATATCTGGACAGCATTATTCTTTCTTCACTTCGTTGGAGCAATAGAGAGAGAATGTGAGAGCAGATTGTGTAGTATATTGGTCTGAGGGGCACAACATTCAGGCTTCATTCCCTACAGATTTGTATAGTTTGTCACAGATCAGTGTAGGGTTCTTATCAGCTTTCCTTTATTCAGTGTGATTATGCACATTGGAAAATGAGATAAGAAAAAATAAGAACATAAGAAGAGTCTGCTGGATCAGGCCAGTGGCCCATCTAGTTCAGCATCCTGTTCTCACAGTGGCCAACCAGGTGCCTGGGGGAAGCCCGCAAGCAGGACCCGAGTGCAAGAACACTCTCCCCTCCTGAGGCTTCCGGCAACTGGTTTTTAGAAGCATACTGCCTCTGACTAGGGTGGCAGAGCACAGCCATCATGGCTAGTAGCCATTGATAGCCCTGTCCTCCATGAATTTGTCTAATCTTCTTTTAAAGCCATCCAAGCTGGTGGCCATTACTGCATCTTGTGGGAGCAAATTCCATAGTTTAACTATGCACTGAGTAAAGAAGTACTTCCTTTTGTCTGTCCTGAATCTTCCAAGATTCAGCTTCTTTGAATGCTCACGAGTTCTAGTATTATGAGGGAGGGAGAAAAGCTTTTCTCTATCCACTTTCTCAATGCCATGCAGAATTTTATACACTTCTATCATGTCTCCTCTGACCCGCCTTTTCTCTAAACTAAAAAGACCCAAATGCTGCAACCTTTCCTCATAAGGGTGTCGCTCCATCCCCTTGATCATTCTGGTTGCCCTCTTCTGAACCTTTTCCAACTCTATAATATCCTTTTTGAGATGTGGTGACCAGAACTGTACACAGTATTCCAAATGCGGCCGCACCATAGATTTATACCACGGCATTATGATATCAGCTGTTTTATTTTCAATACCTTTCCTAATTTGCCTTTTTCACAGCTGCCGCACACTGGGTCGACATTTTCATTGTGCTGTCCACTACAACCCTGAGGTCTCTCTCCTGGTCGGTCACCGCCAGTTCAGACCCCATGAGTGTATATGTGAAATTCGGATTTTTTGCTCCAATATGCATAATTTTACACTTGTTTATACTGAATTGCATTTGCCATTTTTCCGCCCATTCACTCAGTTTGGAGAGGTCTTTTTGGAGCTTTTTGCAATCCCTTTTTGTTTTAACAACCCTGAACAATTTAGTATCATCAGCAAACTTGGCCACTTGACTGCTCACTCCTAACTCTAGGTCATTAATGAACAAGTTGAAAAGTACAGGTCCCAATACCGATCCTTGAGGGACTCCACTTTCTACAGCCCTCCATTGGGAGAACTGTCCATTTATTCCTGCTCTCTGCTTCCTGCTTCTTAACCAATTCCTTATCCACAAGAGGACCTTTCCTCTTATTCCGTGACTGCTAAGCTTCCTCAGAAGTCTTTGGTGAGGTACCTTGTCAAACGCTTTTTGAAAGTCTAAGTACACTATGTCCACTGGATCACCGCTATCTATATGCTTGTTGACATTCTCAAAGAATTCTAATAGGTTACTGAGACAGGACTTTCCCTTGCAGAAACCATGCTGGCAGTGCTTCAGCAAGGCTTGTTCTTCTATGTGCTTAGTTAATCTAGCTTTAATAATACTTTCTACCAGTTTTCCAGAGACAGAAGTTAAGCTAACTGGCCTGTAATTTCCAGGATCCCCCCTGGATCCCTTTTTGAAGATTGGCATTACATTTGCCACTTTCCAGTCCTCAGGCACGGAGGAGGACCTGAGGGACAAGTTACATATTTTAGTTGCCAGTGAAATTGTCAGTGAAAACAACAACAAAGTAATCATGCAGCAATCAGTCAAATAACCCAGATGCTCACAAGAGAATCAGTCTCCCAAATTTCTTTGTTGACATAAAGGCTATAGTCATGGAATCTTCCATAGGCTCTCCTTATGTGGAATGTCAACAGGGCCGGCGCCAGACATGCCGGGGCCCTTGTGCACCAGTTTGCCCGGGGCCCCGGTGCGTGTGTGCGCACTACCTGTCTCTTGCAGGGAGGGAGCTTCTTCCATCCTCCCATTCGCTGGCTCCATCTCTCCTGTCTTTTTCTGCTGCATGGGCTGCTACGCACGTGCATTGCTGCCATCAACCAAGATGGCACTGGAGCCCCTTAGGGAAACCTCAGCCACCATCTTGGTTAATGGAAGTCCTGCACACGCAGCCCGCACAGCCTCAAAAGATAGGAGAGATGGGTAGGTGGAGCCAGCAAATAGGTGGGTGGAAGAAGCTCCCTCCCTGTGATTCACGGCAGCTACTCTACCGTGGGTCGCAGAAAAGGAGCACTAGTCCTCCCCCACCCTATCGAGAGGCCCCTCAGGGGCCTCTATGGCTCCAGGGTCCCTAGGCCAGGGCCTAACCTGGCTGCCCTTTAGGACTGGCCCTAAATGTCACCCACTACTGTTTAGAAGGGAGTTAATTGTGTCACCATCCTTATGACCATCACAATGTAAAAATCCCAAACTCTGATTCAATTCAGTTTTAGAGTAAAACTTACATGTCATCCTAAAACACATTGCGGTGCATACAAAATACATAAGCAGATTTTGTGTAATAGTCTGCCACTGAGTGCTATATTTTCCCATGCATGTACCAATTTAAATTATTTTAAATGAAGAAGTGATATCTTAGTTGCCTATATTAATGAGCTACAGGAGGGGTGGGGAACCTCAGGCTTGGGGAGCAAATTTATTTCTTTAGGGCTTTCTGTCTGGCCACATCCCACACCAAACCTACTATACCTCGATCCTTGAGTGTTTTTGCCTGATGGCATGTGTCCTTGAACTCTGATAATGCCCTTTGGCTTCCTAGATGGAGGACAGAGAGTGTGTGTGAGAGAGAATTTGTGTAGCAACTAGTCTACTCACAAAGGTAAACTTTATTCTTTGCTTTGCTAACTTTTGCCTTTGCTCCTCTCTACCAGTGGTGGCCCCCGAACTATGGAACAGTCTCCCTGAGGAAGTACGCCTGGCGCCGACTCTGCTCTCCTTCCGGCGCCAGGTCAAAACCTTCCTATTCTCTGAAGCATTTTAAGTTACACTGATTTAATTTTAAAAATGTTTATTGTATTGGATTGTTGATTGTATTTTAGTATTATTTTGTTATTCATTGTATTTTTATGCTATTTTATGTTCACCGCCCAGAGAGCTATTGCTAGTCGGGCGGTATATAAATTTAATAAATAAAAATAAATAAATAAATAAAATACCACTGGCATGTGGCCCCAGAAGGTTGCCCAAATGGGAATGCAGCCCTGGGTCTGAAAAAGGTTCTTCTCTTCTGAGCTACAGAGATAGTCTTACTTGATTTCAACTTACAGACTGAATGATGGATTTGGTATCACCAGTGGTTCTAAAGGAATGACAAGAAGGACTAGTTCACCTGCCTAGTGACAGAAGTTGTTGGAGCTAGAAAATAGAATAAGTTTGCAAAGCATCAGCTTCAAACATCAAAGCTTAGGCTTGGAGATAGGTGCCTGTACTGCAAAAATCAGATAAATATCCAATTCGAGGTTGAGAAGACTAGCGCCAGTGGATGCCAGTCCACTAGAGGCTGGTCCCAAGGAGAATGTCAGGAGAATCCCCCCATCCCCAATCTCAAAGCCACACTCTCCTACCCCACACACATTTTATACTTCTCTTTGAACTTAGAGAAGTTCTGTAAAGAGTTCTGCCAATCTTTTGTTCTCCAGCCAATCAAGTCTCTATAGCATTCAGCCAATCCTAATTCAGTACAGCTATTGCAAAGAGGTACCTCCTATGTGCTTCTGGGCAGAAAAAAAAGTGTGAAGATTGAGTAGTAGGGCTGCCAGCTTTCCAGCACAGTTGTGAAGATCCCCTAGTAGGACCTATGCTACCTCAATATAAGCTTACTAGGGCAACCTTGAAGGTCAGTCTGAGCACGCTCAGAACTGTTTCCTTGAAGGCCACAACTGAAAGCACTTTCTTTGTAGCTAGCCAGGAGAGGGTGTGGCTGCTAGTTTGAGCACCTTGGCTTTGTTATTAACATTTGTTAAGAGAGAACAATGGTGGATAGAGTGTATGAGTATCTTTCTGTCATATCTATTTTTACTTAACCATTTGCGTTTATGTGAATAGGGGAGGAGGACTGGGAGGAGAAATGGTGGGTGGCTTCTCTGTGTGTTGTAACTTTCAACACTTGTCTGTTATGGGAACTGTAAAGTTTGTGTGTGTGTCTAGGCTCAAGAGAAGTATGGAGATTTTGCATTCCTGTTTTTCTTTAGGTTTAAAAATGCTGTATGTGCGTTTGGTTGGTTGGCTACTGTGAGAACATGATGCTGTTCTAGATGGCCCTTTGGCCTGATCCGGCAGGCTCTTCTACTGCTGTGATGGTGAGATGTACTGTTTATGCAAAGAATACCTGTTGTGGAATCACCTTATCAAATACAGAGGTTCCTCATTGGTGAGGCAGATGCACACTGTACATGCTCATGCCATTTTATTTCTGAGGCTTATAGTTCCTAATTACATCTCCTCTTCTCAAGACTGTGAGATGAGGCTGTGGTCTGTGAGGAGGAGTTGGTGGTGCTATAATTAAGTCCCTTAGACTGCATCATACTTTGCTTGGGTAGAATATTACCTGCACATTTTCTTTCTCAATACACCAATTGGGCAGAACCTCCTTGTCTTTAAAAACTCATGCAGTTTTTATGTCTTGCCCTTAAGCAGGCCTAAATCATTCCCACCCAGGTGTATAACGTGAAGGATGTAACACCTGACCCAAGTCAAATAGCAATGGTAACAGGTGAGCCCACATCATGGCCCTAAGGCTTAATAATTGAACCATACCATACTGGTTCAGCCCCAACTGGGTGTCATGGCTTGATGTCAGTCCTGTCAGCTGCCCTGAAATGCTATGCTGTGTCCACAGATTAACACCTTCAAGTGTTGATGCATCATCCAGACACCTGTAAGAACAGAGTAAACAAAATCAACCAGAGAAACAACCAGGTTTGGCCCCCAGCACCTCAATAAAATTATTTTTACTTAAAAGACAGTCAGAACAGATGGGTCTTCAAAGACATTTTGAAGACCAGCACTGAGAGGGCCAACTGGGCATCCCTTGGGAGGGAGTTCCAAAAGTTAGGGATTGCCACTGAAAAAGTCTTATCTGTACTGCTCACCAGTCTTACCAATTTCAATGGTAGGACAAAGACAGGGCCTCTGAAACCAATCTTAAGGACTGGACAGGCACATATGGGTGAAGGTGGTCCTACAAAATACAATATTCTCATGCACTGTTCTAAATGTATTTCATTATATGCTGTCATATAAACATTTCAGGAACATGAGAACCACTCTAAAGAAAGGGGCAACCTAGGAGCAGTTATAAAACTTTAACCATGTTGAGGGTTGAAAAAATATATATGATCCCAAATGACACATTTGACATATCTTTAGTACCTGTCCCATTCACCACACTGCCCTCCCCACTACTACTTTAGATGCATGATTTGGCTAAAAGTAGTGGGAATCGGAGCATGGGTTTGTGGATTAGAAAGAAAGAAAGAAATTGTATGGCTCAGTCCATATGAATAAAACACACTGTGATTGTTAGATTTTAAATTTCATGATCTGCAATCCAGTCCATAGATTGTGTTCAGATAAGTCCTGAATTCAGTGGTTTTCAGGATGTAGAATTGTGAGCTGCACTGAAGATATAGTACTCTGTGCATACAACATGTGCTACCACCTTCTTCAAAGCTATGATTTTGGTTCCAAAATCAAATAAGCTATTGATTCTTAAAAACTGGCCCAGGAAGATACTCCTTGGATCCATGTCACTCAAGCAACTACATGCATGTCAGTTGTAATTGCTGTTCTAGTGATCTGAAATTGGCTTTTCATGCTTGATGGGTGGCAAGGCAGTCTACCCATTTTTAAAAATGTAGCTGAACAGATTATGATTTTTCTTCTGAAACTTAATGCAAGTTATTGCAGATAAGCTTTAATGCTCTCTGTTAATGCATGAATTTTAATGCAGTTATTTTTTTCATAATATTGCAGGATTAGCCTCACTTTTATTTTTAAAAACTTTATTTAGATACATCTAATAAACATAGTAATAAAGAGTGATGCTTTAGAATCTTGAAAATGTCATTGTATGTTTAAATGGAGGCATACATAGTGCTGGAACTGTGTGCATAGTTTTAAATAAACTAATTTATCTCCCATTAAGTAAAAGGAAGTTATCAACAGACTTGGATTTTTGCAGAGTACAACTAAAAAAAAATTTTTTTTTGGAAACCTCAAAGATAGCTCAACAAGGACTGAATGTGATCACTGATCATAAAATGATGCTGATGTAGGTGGGCATGATGAAAAACTGGGGTGGGCATCTGATCAGACATTAATTGTACACTAGGTTTCAAATAGTTCTGGCTTTGTTCTGCTGATAGACAGATATATAAATATTAGTGTCTACCAGAAAGCTCCAAATACATCATTGATAACAATTGTCCCGTTTGCATAAATCTAAAAAAGTTACTTATGTGTCTGGGCATCCATTCAGATTCTATTATATTTGCAAATATAATCCATGCTTTTAAACATAAAGGTGAGTAATGAATATCATTCTTCTGGACACTTTGCTACGGTGGGTGATTATAATCTGCCCTTAAAGTAATTTGATAAGTGTTGATAATACTTTAATGTCCCATGTAGAGAATGCTTCAGTCTATAGCAAGTGCAGAAATGTCTGGATTTTAGCTCTGCATCGGCATTTCAGGTTTTGAATGCTAATCATATCCTGAACCCATGAATACACAACCTGGTGCATATAAGCACTTTGTAGGTGTTCAAAGAATGTTTGTTGGCATAAAGTGTGCATGGGTTGTGAGGCTGGACACACTATCTTTGCCACCATTGTCCCTAATCCTGCCAGCTCTACCACTGACCTTTCTGTGTTGAGCAGGATGATTTGAAGGCTTCTTAGAACATTCCGTTTAATGCACTTAGATTTTCTATTCAGACATTTACAGTCAATGCATAAAGATCAGGAGAGGAGGGGTAGGACTAGAGTGGGCAAGGACATTGGGAACAGTGCTGGTGCATTCCCGCTAAGCAGTTTGTGTTCTCACACATTCGTTTGAGCACCTATATAAGCTGTAGACATCTACACATGTCTGTGGTTTCTTATATACCTGCTTCAGCCCATGATAGAGGGTGTAAATCAGTACAGATTAAAACCAATGAAAGATCAATGTTTAAGTTAATTAAATGTTCATATAAAATATTATATATTTTCTGTTTACATATAGCAATCGGATAATAATAAATTTAATAATAAATTTTTTGTTGTTGTCTGCCTCTCACCCAGAATGCAGATCCTGAGATGGATTACAAAGATTTAAAAATGCAAAGAATGCATAAAAAAAATACAGAAATTTAAAATACAAAAACATACAAAGAACCATACATAAACAAATACATAAAATCCATAAAAACATCAGGGATAGAAATTTAGCCAAATGTTTATATAAAAAGATGGATCTTCCACAGCTGTCTAAAAATGAGAAGAGAAAGGGCTGGTCTTACCTCACAGAGGAGGGTATTCCATAGTCTAGGGGCCATGACAGAGAAGGCTGTGTTATGAATATTTACCAATTGGGCTTCAGATATAGTAGGTACTCGCAACGGGCTTCTTCCCTGGCTGTTGTGCAATGGGCATGACTAATGAGGGGAAGGCAGGCAGCCAGATACATAGGTCTCAAACCATTTCAGTCTTTAAAGGTCAAAAGAAACACTTTGAATTGTATTTGGAAGCAAACTCAGAGCCATTTTAGCTCTTTTAGCACAGGCATAATATGCTCAAAGTGGGTCTTCCTAGTTAACCTCCTGGCAGCCACATTTTGAACCAGCTGAAGCTTCTGAGTAGTCTTCAAAGGCAGCCCCACATTGAGTGTATTACAGTAATCCAAACACAAGGTGACTAGGGCATGGGTGAGGGTGGACAGATCTAAGCCTCCAAGATAGGACCACAGCTGGTGCAATAGCCGAAGCTTAGTGAAAGCCTCCCTGGCCACCACCTTTACCTGATCTAGCAGGAAGGCCAGATCCAAGAGGACTCCCAGACTGCAAACCTGCTCCTTCATGGGGAGTGCAACTCCATCTGGAGTGGGCCAACAACCCCAATCCTGGGTAGCATTTTAACTCACCAACAAAAACTGTCTTGTCCAGATATAATTTCAGCTTGTTCACCCACATCCAGCCCCTTACAGCCTGGAGCCCCCAATCCATCACCTGCACTGCATCCTTGGAATGTGATGTGACCAGTATGTAGAGCTGGGTATTGTCATCATACTGGTGGCAGTCCAGCCTACATCCTTGGACAACCGGTCCCAACAAATTCCTGTAGATGTTAAATATAATGGGGGACAAAATAGAGCCTTGTGGAACTCCAAAGGCCAAATGGTCAAACTACAGTTCCCAGCACCACCTTCTGAACATGACCCTCAAGGTAGGACAGGAATCAGTCAAAGACAGTTTCTCCCAGTCGCAACCCTCTAAGGCAGTCCAGAAGGTTACTATGGTTGATGGTGTTGAAAGCCACTGAGAGATGCAGCAGAACCAACAGGGATTCACTGCCGCTGTCCAGTTCCTGGTGTAGGTTGTCCACCAAAGCAGTTTCAGTGCCATGACCTGGGCAAAAACCAGACTGACATGGGCCAAGATAATCCATTTTATCCAAGATCCTCTGTAATTGGGACACCACCAAGCACTCAATAAATTTAGCTCAAGAAGGGGAGGTTAGAGACAAAGTGCTGGTTCTTAAGTTGCAGTGTATCCACGGAGAGGGGTTTTTTTCCATTAATGATGCACTACTGCCTCCTTTAATGACACTAGTAACCATCCCTCTCGTAAGGATGCATTTATGATGTTGCTAATCCATTCCTTCAACCCATTCTTGGCAGATTTTACTAGCCACACATGTGATACCCCATGCACTGGACAGGATCTTGTCCACATCTTCAGGTTGAAAAGAATCCATAATAAAAGGACAATCCAGTTCCTCAGGCAACTCAATAGGCATTGTCATAACTCTTGAGTCAAGATCGAACCAGATTCAAGGGATTTTATCTAAAAAGAATTATCCCAATTAGTCACAGTAGACAACTGAGGGCTCCAGCCCTTCCTACTGAGACATTTGATGTAGAAGGCCTTTCCCCACTTGGAAAAGTTCAGCCGGCCAGACACAATGGTGGCAGAGAAAAATCTGTTCTTTGCTGCCATCACTGCCACAGAGTAGGCTCTCAAATGAGCTCTAGCCTGTGCCTGGTCATATTCATTGCAAGTCTTCCTCCAGTGTCACTCTAATCATCTCCCGAGCTGCTTCATCGCCCATAGCTCCATGGTATACGAGGGAGGAGAATGAGCTCTGTAGTTCTGGAGAGGATGTTTGAGAATGATTATATCAACCACCTGAGCAGCTTCCCTATCCCAGAGGGCTGCTACAGCATCAACAAAATTGCTAGAACTAGCCACTGGGAACTCCCCTAAGGTCCTCAGAGCTGGTCCTGAGGAGGGGCCCCCAAGTGCACATTGAAATCTCCCAGTACAGTAAGCTTAAGGGACCCCATGGCCACCTCTGAAACCATCTCCACCAGCTCAGGAGATAGACTGTAGTACAGTGGGTTGGCCGGTATACCAACAGAATCTCTGTCCTGTCTATGATACCCAACTTTAGGTGCTAACACTCAAAAGCTTAAAGGAGCCTCTAGATAGGTCCAGTGTCTCATGAAAACTCACCGCTACTCCTTCTTCCCCTTCCTGGCCCTCAAGACAAGTTTGCTGAAGGCAGCAGGAGCCTGGTGGACAGAGCAGAGTAAGATGCACACCTCCATGCTCTTCCAACCACATCTCCACTACATCTGTCAGATCAGCTTTCTCATCCAGGACCAAGTCATGGATGGCTGATATCTTACCTGTTACTGACCTGGCATTCAACAGCAGAACTTTCAGCCTCAAGGAACAGTGGCTAGACCTATCTAGGTCTGCTGTATTGGCCAGTGGGCTGGATAATCTGATGGTCACTCAATGACCAGGAGTATGTCTGCTGAGACAGCCCGCCCTGCTGCCTCCACCATAGATCCTCCAACCCACCACATTGTGGTGCCCACTGCCCCCTCCTCTTAAAGGATAGGTCCCTTAAGATCAGTGTGTCTCAGCCTGTGGGGCACCCCCTCCCAGATGAGAGTATGAAGATCTTGGGGGAAGGCCATGAGTGTTTCCAAAAAATTTGTACAATATACATAAAAATTAAGTTAAAAATTATCAAATTATTAAAGTATGAAATTTTATGTTCAGAAGGTGAGAGGATTGTACGAAGTTTATTATGTGATCTGCATATCATCATGGGTACCCAGAACCCAAAAGCTTATGACAAGCATGCAGTATCAGTGCTCATATTAATGATAATTAAAAGCAACTTTTGAAACTTGAAATTTCTTGTGGAATTTTCAAAAATTTGAGTATATTTTTTTAAAAAGTATTTGATTCATTTTTATTATTATAACCAAGATTTTATTTATAATTAAAAGTCATGATATTTCAATCCTTAAAAAATTTTTTAAAAATAAATAGGGGAGCCAGGTTTGAAGGGGTGTGTGGGATTTTTATGTTAGCTAAAAGGGAGCATAGGTTAAAAAAAGACTAGGAAATATTGCTTAAGATAATAAACTATTTACATGAATAAAGGAAGCTATTTGTTAGGTAGGTATGGCTGAATCTGTTCAGTAAAATTAGTGAAAGTCCATGTCATCCGTTTTTAATCCATAATTATACTTCATTCTTTCTTCATCAAATCTGCTAATTAAAACACCACTCTTCTCAAGCTACACATTTTAATTCATATTTAAATATGTATTTTGCCTCAAAATGCATATTTAAATGCATATTGTGTGTACTATGTTATGTTAACGTGCTGAAAATTGTGTTGCATCATTGAGAGAAGTGTGAAGTCTGGTGTATTGCTTAGTTCTGAACCACTCATTAGTATGAAAGGTGCAAACAAAGGCATATAGGAATATATAAAGATCAGGTTTCTCAAGCATGCTTACTGATAAGCAATTTGATGGTCATGCTGTCTCCAGGGAACATGTCATCTGCAAGCACAATCAGCTTTCACAATTTTTTTTGTTAAATCTTCACATTGTACTTATCTGTTAACATTTTCTTGTTTGTAGAGAAAATATTGAACATTGCCTTAAATGTAAATATAATGGATTGTATCCAAGAAAGTTATCCCGTTAGCACAAGGATTTTTGCCTTTGCAATGAGCCTTCCTCTCCCTCTCCTGCTCCATGTGGCTCCCAAAATTTACTCTGGAGGATTACAGGAAACCCCAGAACAGATTTGACAGGGCACAGGGAGAGGAAGTCCCATTATTTAGGCTGACGTCTGCATGCTAAAGGGACAACTTTGTTAGATATAGCCCAATGTTTTAAACTAATAGGATTTATTAAATATTTTATCTGTTTACACTTTTATTTTGAGGGATAGATGGGAAGAATCAAATGAAATGGAAAGTTAAGAGAGAAGATTGGAGAAGAATGTTTTGTGAAAGTTTTTAGATTAGTAGAAATGACTAAACTTAATGTATATGATGGAAAACTAAATACAGGGAAATTTAACAATAATTGGCTAATTTTTTTCTTTTATGAAATCTATATATTTAGATATTTGATAAATATAAGTTTCTCATAATAAGACTGATACTGATACTTACTTTTCATATTGTTGCAATTAAAATATGTAGTGAATCAAACTGTATGATGTAATAATGTACTTGAGGATTGTTTATGCATATTTTATAATTATTTTTTTTTTAAGTTGGAAGTACTCATTTATATGCATATTGTTAATCTGGAAAATATATTAGAGAAAGACTACAGTTCAAACTGATGCCAGGATCCTGAACAGCTGGTTGGTATATGACAGCAGTGCAAATATAACATCTCTACAAGTTTGGCATATGTCAAGGGTCATGACGTTGCATTGGCAGAACTGTCAGTGATCTATATGTTAAGTGCTTAATTGCTAATATAGGAACTCTTGGGTTCAGTCTGCAGTTGTGCTACAACTGACAAATGGTTATCTATATGTGGAGAAGACTATAGAGTCTCCATGCCTAAAGTTTTACTGGAAGCATTAAAGGTTCACATAATGTCTTGATTACCAGCTTTGCAATTTCTCTTTTGTTTTGTGTTTTTGTTTTTCTGAACAATATGGAAAGTATAATATCACAAAAAAAGACTAATATTAGGATATTGATTCATCAGTTATAGTTGGAAACCTGTTCCAGGAAGTCAAACATCTAAAATTCTGCTGACATATCTGTTGACAAGGCCTACCCAAAACTCATAGCAAATGATGTACTTTAATAATATCACCCTGCTGAAATGAGATGAATACTGAATATGAATGTATTTTAGCTTCTAGTTGAGATTTGCCTTTAAACTGCCGCTGCGCTGGGTTTTTGTCCCCTAAAAGATATAAGCAATCTTAATGAAGCAGCAACTTAAGATAAACCCTTTGCCAGCTATTGTTAAAATACTCATAAAATCTCCCAAATTTTGGAGAGCAAAATAATTCAAACCTTATATTTATAGAATGGCTCAACTACTCCCAAATGATTTTATAGCTATTCATCCTTGTGATGAAGAAACATTTGCCATAAGAATGTAATCTCACACTGAGCAGTCAGAATATCTCATGTAGGCAGGATGTGCAGACACAGCATTTCATATTCATTCTTTTTCAGCAGTCAGAAACTAATTACAGCAGAGATGGGCTAAAGATACAGTCATGTTTGCTAGACTTCTAATACAGAAAGATTCTCCTGATCAGAATCTGGCTTTTTAAATAGCACAACCAAAGTTATTTCATGAACTTCATTTATATTGTTGCATGCCATCCCAATCTCCGAGCGGTGCGAGATTTCCAGGAGTTCCTACACTTACCCAGGGTTTGTTTTCCTTGGAAAAAAGGACAGCAGAGACTGTGGTGTCTTTTTGATATATGGTTTATTTACACATATTCACAACCTGAGCTTAAGATGAGGGGTTCAAAGCAGTAACCATCCAACAGATCTTAATTTTCCATCAGGCTTGTAGGGAGGCAACCCAAAGCCAAGGTGCAGAGAGCAGGCCTCTCCTACACCCCAGCTTCTCCACACTAGACTAAAAACTACAAGCCTCTCTTTGGCTTCCAGATTGGGGGGGAGGGCCCCTCTCCTGAAAAGATTTCCAATAGCCACAGGATCTCTCTTGGCCACATCCCTTTGGATATGCATATTTACCATTCAATAAGCTCATTAACTCACAGGCTAGTTTAACAACCACTCTGGCCAGTAGAGCAGGTTTCTTGCTTGCATATCCCAACTTCAGATTTGAGGTTATAGGCCTGAAGGGGACCCAAAGAAACCATCTATCTCAACCCTCAATCCCATAACAATATTGTATCTGGTAAAGGCATTATGTAGCATTTTAAGAATTAATTTTTCAAGTAACGAAATGTAGCACTTCTGGTGTAGCGTAAAACTGTGTTTGCATGAGCTTATTTATACACTATTTGGACACTGCAAATACAAGCATGAGCTGGTGCAGTCTATACCCCATCCTGTGATCTGATTCTGATTAGCACTCAATTTCCTGGATGTTTAAATCCACACATAAGCTAATGCCTCATTAAAGGAATAGAAACTTTCCTGCAATTAATATGCTTTTTACCTTTCCTAACCATTGTCCTGGCTGTTCCTTCTTCATTATTGGAACCCTTTAAAAATCAAAACAAAAACAAAATCTAAATTTATTTGTGCACATAGACTCATTCATCATGCAGCTCTTCCTAATTTTTGTTTTTAAGAAGGGAATATTAGGCTGGTTCACGTGGGAGCTGAAATCCGAATTAAAGACACAGTTTTTTCCTCCACAATAGATTTCCACGGTTCACACATGTCCGTCCTCCCTGCCTTCCAATTCGTTGTTTTGCATTCACACACATTCGTGTTCATTTAGTATCGCTTTTCCTTGTGGGCCCACCCCCAAATTTACATGATAACTCCCTCTGGAAAATCCCTATCACTAATGGAGAAGGGGAGGGGTTTTTTGTCAATTGCACGCTAAGCCGGGAGACAGTGGGGGAGTGCAGTTGACACTAAATAACTTTTATCTGTTGTCAGTTTCATTTCCTCCAGACAAACCCCTTTTTTGTTAAGAAGAAATGAAATATAATTTTTATAGTGCACAGTGTGTTTGTGTGTGTGTGTGTGTGGTTTTCAGATAATAATTTTTTTTGTTAGATTGTGCCACAACAGCTAAACCCATGCAAATGTGGTTATCATGGTTTGGACACATGAGAAAACGTGTCTCAATAACAATCAGAAAGAATGGGTTGGAAATTAATGGGAGTAGCAAAACAGTTATAAAGAACAAGGGATGAATTCACTCCATAATGGAAGGAAAAGTAAGGAACGTACAAGACTTTCCCATCCAAAAATGTGGCAGTCCCCTTTATCGAAACCCACCAATTACAAATCCATGGTTGTTCCAAGGATGGGAAATCATCTGCCACTATGTATTGTGATGTGGAGTAATAAATAAGACGTTTGATTCAAAACTCCAATGAATGGTTAGACAGAGAAAAACATATGAGAGAATGAAAAATAGTGAGTAAACGGAGTGCATCGCTGGTTTAAAGGATCAAACAAGGTACCCTTTGAAGCCAACTCTCTCTTCAAGTCCTGCGTGTTTCATCATGTCACTTCCTCTTGGAATGAGCTTTGCCAGCTTTTGCGTGTGTTTGTTCCTTTGCTTGTTTTGGCCCAGGCTCTGATTCCTTTAAGTGCCAACTGCAGTTGTCAACTTGCCCCATATTTCACCCCCTGCCCCTTTTCCTTTAACATCAGAAGCGGAGCAGGCAAGGTTTCCTCCCAGTATCTTTCTTCAGGTGTGGAGGAGCACTCACAGTGTGCCTGAAGGGAGGCTCCAGCAGCCTGAAGCTTGGGGGCTGCAGGTGAGGAGCAGTGGCTGGCACCGAGAGAAAGCCCCACAGGACCCTCACCAAGCTGGGGCCCTCCCACCCCCTCCCACCCCCCCAGAAGATCAATTACCACCAGCCATTCAGGAGGGGACTGGCTTCGTTCCCTGCCCAGACCCAGCAGTCCAGGCAGTCACCACCACAGAGCCTCTCCATCCTGCAGCCAGTACCAGCCCTGCCGCCTGCCCGCCTCCCTGCTCTCCCTGCACAGGTAAGGAGAATCCCTCCTGGGGTTGGAGGGGTCCAGGATGATCCGCCTTGTGAATTGACTGGGAAGGGGCAGCAAAGACCCTCACTGGGCTCTTCCTTGGTGATTTGGGGGGAAATCTTAGGGCAAGTGGGGGAAAGGAAGGCTAGAGTGACCGGAAGTTTGTTGTTAAGCAGCAGGAAACAAAATGACATTCATAGAGTGTAGCAGGCAGAGAAAGGGGAGGATCTAAAGTGGTGAACCACCCGTGAAGCAAAAAACAGCGGAGAAAAGCGACTATATGGCAGGTATATGGCACCAAAGCAGAGATGGATTTTCCATCACTTTTCAGGTTATTATCGGATTGATTTAATCCAGATTTAAAGGCAAAAGCAGCTGAATGCGTGCACATTGCCAAAAATGTCATTTAAGTCATGCAAATTAAAAGGGTCTGCAAATAGCACCAGATTCTCACTAAACCTCCATGTGAACGAGCCCATTCAACGAGTTTTTGAACATATCAGAAAGTGAAGCACACAGGGCATATATAGATATGAATCAGGAAGAATACGTCCATTCCTCAGTGGTTCCTGGAGGGCATTCAGCTTCTTGGGATGGTGCCTCCCACTACTGCGACAGGCAGGGTCTTGTCTTCTGATTACCTCACCCAGGAGGAGAAGCCATCGTGTCCCCCAGACCAGCCCTTCCTTTTGCAGTGGATGGTCAGGGTCTGGCTGAGCTCCTGAAGAGCCAGGTTTTCTTCTATTGTTAGATTCCTCACCTTTTTCTTCTTTCCTTGCTTCTTTATCTTCTCTAATCCTCTTATCTCCCTTTTCTAGTCTTTTCCTCCTCCCTCCCTTTTCCCTTCCGAAATCCACCAGTTAAGGACAGGAAGTTAGGGAGCATTTAAAGGCCTAGGAGTGGCAAGGCAGCAGGTTGGTGGTATAGCTCGTGCCTTCTCGCCAAAGAGCAGAGGCATGGGGGCGGCAAAGCAGCAGCGGCAACTGAGTCCAAAGTGGATCGTGTTTTCCCCTTAAAACCAAGGGAGGCATGACTGCATGACAGAGTTTCAGCGGCGAGTGCAGCAGAGGTCTGGTCTTGCCAGCAAAGAGCTGCAGAAAAGGCGGAAAAGTGGTGCCAGGCTCCTACGCAAAAGGTGGGAAAGTGATGCTAGGCCCCTACTCCACTCTAGGCCTTTTCCCCACCCCCGCCAGGGTTGGAAGGCCTGGCATTGTCCACCTGCTATGGCCAGCAGTCCTTTGAAAGAGCAGGAGCATATGCAAATTAGTGAGATGGAGGAAGAGCAGTCATCATCTCTCTCCCATCATCTGGAGCAGGCCTTGAGGGTGCTGGAGTGCCAGATGGAGGGGGTAAGTAGCACATCGCCTCCACCCTCTTCCTCCATCCCGGGGTAGGAAGAATTCCCAAAGTTTCTTAGTTGGATTAGAGGGGTGGTGGCAAAAGAGGTCAGGCAGTCTGGGCCTGCGCTGTCAGGGATAGCTTCCAGCCGGAGGCCTGACATTTCCCACATGCCCATCTCCCAAAAGAGGATGCATCATTCCCAGAAGGGGCATAAAAAAAGGAGGCAGACAAGTCCCCCTCCCCCTGCCTTCTTCATCCCTCTCCTCCATCTCTATCTCATCTGCTTGCTCTTATCACCCATTGGTAGGAAGAACCATAAGGGCAAACAGAGGCACAAAAGGGCCCATTCCTCCTCCATCCAGCAGGAGAGACAAGGGGTCAAAAGGAGAATTAGCAGGGAGGCCGCTGCTGCCCTGGGGCTACTGTCAGGTTCAGAGCACTTCTCTTCATCAGATGATGGGGAGGAGAGGGACCTCTCAGAGGAAGAACTGGAGCCCCCCCATGGTGGAGACTTTTCCCAGAGGAGGTTTTTCTGGCGCTACTTGCCAAAAACAGGTGGATCCTGGAATTACCAGAAGAACAGCCCAAAGAGGTTGATCCAGCTGCCTCTATCTCCTCCAAGGGATCTAAATTTGCCTTTCCAGAGGGCCATCCCAGGATAGCTATGCTCCCTTTCCCATTCCAGGAGCTGTGGCTGGCAGAGTGGGTGACCCCAGGTAAACACAAACTGATGCACAAGCTGGTGAGTAAGCATGACTCCTTTACTCCTCTGGTGATGGGGCAGCTTCAGATGCCAACTGTAGACACACCAGTCGTTGCTCTCTCTTCCTCTGTGGTTCTCCCAACAGAGGGGGAAGGGGGTCCCAAGGATGCCTGCAACAAGAGAGCTGAGGTGGCCTGTGCAGGGACTTTGAAGCACAGGGCGCCATTTTCAGAGCCTCCGCAGCTGCTTCAGTGTTCACAAGGGCAAACATGATGTGGGGGAAAGAGCTAGCCAGCAATGAGGACCTTCCCAAAAGCATCAAGGATAGGCTGAAGATCTCGCTGGCAACGGCCTTCCAAGCAGATGCCACACAGGATGCAATGATGTTCAATGCCAGGGCAATGGCTTCCAGCACACTGGTGAGGTGCAACTTGTGGCTTCGTCATTGGGATGTGGACCCTGGATCCCAGGACCACCTTGTCAACTCTCCTTTGGGGGGGCAAACTCTTCAGGAAGTCACTGGAAAAGGTCCTCATTGAGACAAGAGACAAGCAGGAGGCCCTATCAGTGGCCAAGAAGGATGAATGTAAAAGTAAGCAAATTCAGCCTTTTCGGAGCTCAAAGCCTTTCCATCGCCAGAATGTCTGAACAGGATACAAGGCTTGGTGGGAGAGACCAGATAGGTACATGAGTTCCAATCAGTCAAGATCCCATCCACCTCCCCATTCCTCCCAATCAAAGTTCCAGAAAGCAGCAAAGAAGGAGTAGTCCTCCTGACGCCAGGGCACCAGTTCTCCAAGGAGCCATAGGGGGACACCTACTCAACTTCAAGGTGGCATGGACTACTACAACATCCAGTCGTTGGGTCCTGACAACAATTTCCTGAGGGTGCTCCTTGGAGTTTTCAAGGCGTCCAAGAGAGAAACTTGTCAGAACCCTGAAATTGGCCAAGCCAGACAAACACCGGGCATTCTGCATGTTCATACAACATCTCTTGGACATCAGAACAGTGGTTCCTGACTCGGGGAGTTTATTCAATTTTCTTTCTCATCCTGAAAAAGAATGGAAAGGTATGGACCATTTTAGACCTCAGATGGCTAAACCAGAGGATGGCCTACAAGAAGTTCAAAATGGAAACCTTGAAATCCATCTCAGAGGCCATCAATCAAGACTATTGGATGTCGCCCATAGATCTGACAGAGGCATACCTCCATGTCCCAATTCAACAGAAGCACAGAAAATTCCTTCATTTCTGTTACACCAACAAGCATTACCAATACAGGGCCCTTTGGTCTGACCTCCACCCCCTGGGTCTTCACTAAAGTTCTGGTGGCACTGGTGGCCCATCTGAGGACCCTGGGGGTGCGAGTTCACCCATATCTGGATGACATTCTTGTCAGTGCTCCATCAAGGGATCAGTACTGAAGGGATGTTCAGAGCACCCTGTCCTGTCTCACCAGTCATGGTTTTGTGGTGAACTTTGAGAAGAGCACCCTGGAGTCCACACAGAGCATCACACATGTCGGAGTACAGATAGACTCAGCTCAATTCAGCATGAGGCTCACTCAGGAGCATGTGGCCAAGGTCTGGGAACTCATAAAAAATGTGATCTCTTAACTTGCTATGAAACTGATGGACCTGGCCAAACTCCAGGGAATGCTGGTATCCTGTCAGGATTTGGTGAACTGGGCCCGTTTCCATTCCTGACCTCTGCTACAAGTGCTTCAACCCTTCCAGGATCAAATTGCTCAACCCCACAAGATGCTGATTCCAATCAGCTCATTGTTGCACAAAGAGTTGAAGTGGTAGATGTCTCCTCAGAGATTGTTGAAGGGTGTGAGCCTGGAGATGATGGCAAGAAAGGTTTTCACAATGGATGCTAGCTTATACAATTGGGGGGGGCATCTGGAGTCCCATGTAGCACATGGAGTATGGATAGTCAGAGAACTGAGTCAGAGCATCAATTGGCTGGAGCTCTGAGCAGTGAGACTGGTACTTCTAAACTTTGCATGGTATGTTACAGGAGCTCACATCCTTGTGCGGACCGACAACATGGTGACCAAGGCATATATCAACCATCGGGGGAACAAACTTGAAGAACCTAGCAAAGGAAGTCTGCTTCTCCAATGGGCTAACGGTCGCTAAGGGCAGAACATGTAGCAGGTATACAAAATGTAACAGCAGATTAGTTGAGCAACATCACTACTGGAGTTGGAGTGGCAACTCCACCCCCTATTATTCCGCCAGATCATCAGGCACTTCAGAGTCCCACAGGTGGATCTTTTTGCGACATACCAGAACTTCCAACTCAAGAGGTTTTTCACATGCTTTCAGCATCCGGAGGCACAGGGATGGGATGGTGATTGGCTGGTGGGGTTATTTTATGCCTTCCTTCCCTTCCCTCTCCTGTTACAGACTGTCGGGCACATCCGACAGAAGCCAAGATTATTTTAGTAGCCCCATGTTGGCTGAGGAGACCATGGTTTCTGGAGCTGCTACACCTATCTGTTCAGGAACCATCAGTTCCTCTCCTATCGAATCTACTGAGGCAGGGGCCAGTTCTTCATCCACATCCAGAGCTCTTTTGCTTGACTGCGTGGAGCCTGAGTGGGGCTGGCTAGCGGAGTTGGAGTTTTCTGGGGCAGTTCTATATACTCTACTAGCCTCTAGGAAGCCTTCTACATATAGGACTTACGATTCTACATGGAAAGTGTTCGTGGATTGGTGTCAGGCCAGTGAGAGGGACCCAGCCTCCAGGAAGGTGGTGGATGTACTGAGCTTCTTGCAGGAGGGGTTGGAGAAAGGGCTCAGCTCTAATAATCTGAAATGGCAGGCGGCTGCCGTTGGCAGTATCCTGGGTTGTATCCATGCACCCTTTGTGTTGGCATTTCCTTTGGGGTGTGAGGCAGCGAAATCCTCCAGTGATTCATAGGTTTCCCACATGGAACCTGAAGTGGGTTCTTTCCTCTTTGATGGGGCATCCTTTTGAGCCATTGGCTATGTGCAATGAGAAGTTCCTGACAATCAAGACAGTGTTTCTCATGGGGATTACATCAGCACACAGTGTGTCAGAGCTGGGGGCTCTTTTATCTGATCCACAGCTGTGCATTTTTCACCAGGACAACGTAGTCCTGAGGCCAGATACATCTTTTATCTCTAAGATTTCCATTTTTCACAGGGCGCAAGAGGTGATTCTTCCCTCATTTTGTCCAAATCCCACATCTTCCAGGGAACGGGCCTAGCATTCTCTGGATGTGCGCAGAGCTCTCCATTTTTATCTGGATAAAATATCTGGGTTCAGGCAGTCCGAGGCTCTTTTTGTTTCCTTCAGTGGGGTGGCCAGGAAGGTTTCCTCTTCCTCCATTTTTAGGTGGCTCAAGGAGGCCATTGTTCAGGCTTACCAGGCACTGGGGAAATCACCACCAGGGGGAATCACAGCACACTCCTTAATGAGGCCTTCCATTTCTGCTGCCTTTAAGGAGAGTTTCCCCATTGCGAGCATATGTATGGCAGCCATGTGGGCCTCGTTGCATACATTTTCCAAACACTACAAAATTGATTCCTGGGCTTCAGCGGATGCTGCCTTCAGGAGGAGGGTGTTGCAAAGGGTAGTTCATGCATGACTTGTCAGCATCTAGAATCCCGCCCGGGAAATCATTGCACTTTGATACATCCCAAGAAGCTGAATGCCCTCTAGGAACCACTGGGGAATAAATGGACATTCTTACCATGAATTTCTCTTCCCAGGGGTTCCTGGAGGGCATTCTCCCACCTCTTCATTCCGGTGCCACATGTCTAGTCATGCTGGATCCTAGTGGCTTCTGCCAGCGCCCCGCATGTGGGGGAAGTAGTTAGGGCCTTCCTGGGGATTTCATGGCATTATCTACTCTGTCTCTTCCTTAACGTTGTGTTACATTTGTCTGCCTAGTTCTCTGTCATGTTTTACTAGGGCAACCAGTTTTCCGCAGTTCAACTTGTTCAGGTTATCAGCGATGTCAAGGTGGTGGACTGCTCAGTTTTCTGAGTCTGGCTACGCAGAATTTTTTTCTATGGGTGTTGAGGGGCCATCCTTGCTCTTCCAGCCAGTCTGGAGAATGGGATGCCTCCTCCCCCTGGGTGAGGTAAACAGATGATTTGACCCTGCCTGTCATGCCACTGCGGGGGCACCATTCCAAGTAGCTGAATGCCCTCCAGGAACCCCCAGGAAGAAAAATTCACAGTAAGAATTTCCATTTATTCCCCAAGCCTGCCTGAGGTTCAGTCTGTGGAAAAGCAATCTACAGCCTATCATGAGGAATATGGGTGAGGCCAGTGAATCAGATTTTTCAAGTGAAGAGCCTGAAATCTCTGTCGAACCAACATGGTACCCATCCAAGACCCCACTTTCTCCTAGAGGCCCCCTATTGAGCAACAGCAGTTCACTTAGAGAACATCTAATGACGCCAAGCCTGCAAGCCATTGTTCTTCCAGTCAGCTCACTACTATTGTTGGAAGATTCAGGACAGACAAAAGGAAGTACTTTTTTACTCAGTGTATATTTAAACTATGGAATTTGCTCCCACAAGATGCAGTAATGGCCACCAGCTTGGATGGCTTTAAAAAAAGATTAGACAAATTCATGGAGGACAGGGCCATCAATGGCTACTAGCCATGATAGCTGTGCTCTGCCACCGTAGTCATAAGAACATAAGAAGAGCCTGTTATTAGTGGCCCATCTAGTCCAGCATCCTGTTCTCACAGTGGCCAAACAGGTGCCTGTTATTAATATTTTTTCAAGTTGAAAAAGAGTTTAGTTTTCCTTTTAAAATGTCAAGGTGCTGTAAAATGTCAAGGTGCTGTAACTATGTAATTTGATCATGCATTTTTTTATTTCTGGAAATGGAAATGGACTGCCTTCAAGTCGATGCCGACTTATGGCTTCCCTTTGAATAGGTTTTTCATGGTAAGAGGTATTCAGAGGGGGTTTACCATTGCCTCCCTCTGAGGCTAGTCCTCCCCAGCTGGCTAGGGCCTGCTCAGCTTGCCACAGCTGCACAAGCCAACCCCTTGCTTGCCACAGCTGCACAAGCCAACCCCTTCCTTGTCTGCAACTGCCAGCTGGGGTGGCAACTGGGCTCCTTGGGACTATGCAGCTTGCCCACGGCTGCACACGTGGCAGGGCACATAACCCTAAGCCACTCACTGTGGGGTGATCTTTAGCTGGCCCTTGACACCCAGGAGACATGAGCGGGGATTTGAACTCACAGACTCTGGACTCCCAGCCAGGCTCTCCTCCCCACTGTACTATACCACGTTTCTGAGTTCAGGACTATAAGTTTTGTAAGGTTTTGTTTTGAAATGAGCTTATGGGAAACATCAGAATGGCATGGGGGTATTTTCAATTTAACCTTGTGGAATGCGAAAAATCCATGTTGGCTATAGTATACAGCCACTCTTGTGGCTGTATATTTTTTTTAGAAGTTACATGAAGTGTTAGTTAATACAATTAATACAGAAAGCTAAACCTCATTATTCAAAAACAATAATCTTTAGAATTATTATTTGCTTTCCCGATTACAGATCCAATCTACCAACTACCCAATACAGATAGTGTGAAGAAAGGAAAATTTAACCCTTTGTACTGCATTGTGTTCTTATGAACCTCCCTCTTCCCACCTTCCTGAAGCTGCTATTTGGCATAAAAAGCAAAGCTGCTATTTGTATCAATACTAAATCCCTTTCACGAGAAATGGCTTGCAAAAATGTGTATATTAGTCAAAACAGATTACAGAAATGTCTTTGTTAGGAGAAAATCACACTAAAATGCTGGAGAATTTCTATGAGGATTTTTTTTTTTTAAAAAATGCAAATTGCTGCAGAAATATGCAGAAATTAATTTAATATTGGAAAAATGAGAAATGGTGAGAACCATAATTGGCAGCTCTTTCCATCCCTGTGAGCTTACTCCCTGACACATATACAAACACATCTTTAATTCTTTGAAATGATCTGTAATGTTTCCAAATTAATTATAAATATTTTGGATTGTTTTCCAAGCTCATCTATCGTTAGCCCTCTCCCTCTTCCCATTCAATCCCTGTTTGGGGAGGTCAGGGTCCTTCAGGCTTGGTAAAAGGAAACCAAGGAAATCCAATTTCTCCTTCCGTACCCTACCTCTGCTCTCAATTTGAGTGCCTGGATGATAGGCCTCAGTGGTTCCTGGGAAATATATTATTTCTAAGGGCTTGTTATGGGCCAAGACCCTTATTTTAATTTGTTTGTATTTGTTTCCCACTTAAGTGCCTGTCTTTCTGTAAAGTTCTGTTACAAAGCACTTTCTCTCTCTCTTTCCCCTGCCCCCAGATCTCAGCCAGATACTGCAGCCTGTCTGCTAAGTCTGAAATAGTAAACATAGAGATAACACATCTAGGAAGAGCACCAACAAGTCTGTTTGAAGAAATGGAACTCCTTAAAACGTAGATAATTGCTTAGAAGTCTCATGAGACACAGAAGGGATTAGGAGACAAAGCTCAGAGCTGGAGCTTGGACAGCATCGACATCAGGGTATGGCCTTGAACACTCCTATAAAATGAGATTTTGTAGAACAACTTACCAGTCTTTTGAACTTGGTTGAAGACACAGCTACTGCTGCCAACATTCTGAGAGTGAGATAATTTTCATTTATTTTCTGGATAAGAACTGGAAGATAGCCTTAAGACATACTGCAGTATAACTTATTTGATTCTGAATTATTGGTGAAGGACAACTACTGCATATGCATGTATCTGAAAGCTTAATTGTTAAGATGTTTAAGACATAAATGTTAAAAAGATACTCCGCTGTTGAATTCTCATGATTTTCCTGTCATCTCCCAAGCCCAGGGTTACCAGATCTCAGTTTTTCGGCAGGAGACTATGGTTTTTGGGGGTCCTCTCTGTGTCTCCTGGTGACTCACCTTAATCTCTGGACTTTCAGCTTTCATTTAAAAAAATTAAGTTTCTAGATGGTCTGGTTCCCTAGATATACCCCAAAATGTCAGCCGCCCCCCGCAACTTCTTTTAGTTGCTCTAAGTTCTGCTCTAATCTCTGCCCTTTCAGTTTTTTAGCCAGTAAGAAGTCAGGGTTGTGATTGACAAGGAAGTAACTATAGAGTCAAACAACTATAGAATCACAAAACGTGCTTTTTCCTTGCAACTCAGAAAATGTGCTTTTTCCTGCTTTTCTGAAAATCTCACAAATTAAATAACTAAGCTTTCAGTCGTTCTCTCTCTTCTGTATAGGAGTCAGACAGGTTTATATTTTGAAGAGGACAGTGTTGTGCACACCTTCCCAATATGAAGCTTTAATCCAGTGCTTGCTTTTCCAGAGTAAACATACCAGATCAAACCCCATTGAATTTAATAGGATTTCCTTTTGAGTAGACATGGTTAGGATTGTGCTGTAAACTGATGGGACTTTTGAGTGAACATAGCAAAGAATTGTGTTTGTGTTGTAAATCTTTCTCCCTCCAATCCCATTTTTAAAGCAGTTAGGCAGGGCTTACTTAGGTATCAATGTTTTTATTATGTAGGAAACTAATACAATTTTATTTTTTTAATGTCCTGAAATGATCAACTGGTTTTGAGAATAAACTATTGGAGTGTATGTGTTTTTACATCTCCAGTGTATGTGTGTGTATGGGAATCTTTCCAACAACACTGTGAGGTAGGGTTGCAGTCTGGAAACCAAGGCAGCTCACAATAAGAAATAAATCCCTTTAAAATCCAATAACCGTAAAAAGAAGTATAAACAGTTGCAAAACAGCTTAAAGTGGCATGATTCTGAATTTTGGGTTGCGTGAATGAAGTTGCTTATCACTTGAGGTTGCAGATCTGTCCCTGTTTGAATAAGCCCCACTGAATACATTAAGACTTGCTTCTGAGTAAATAAATGTAGGATTGCACTATAAATATCTTTACAGGTTGTGTAAATAATAAACATATTTGATAGTCATGTTTATATAAATATTTCTTCATACTTTTACACTATGGTTTACAATACTTCCCCTACATTTTAAGTGTGCCCTTCTTCCTTGGGGTGTTCATAGATCTCCTCTGTTGTTTTCATCCTGAGGGGCACATTAAGCTGAGAGATGGTGCGTAAACTTTATAGCTCATTTCCATTTAAAAAATAATAATTAAAACAATTTACATGCAGGCAAAGTTGATTAAGTAGATCCACACAATATGTTTAAAGTACATCCAACTTATATTTAAAGGACATGACGTCCCCTAAAGAATCCTGGGAAGCATAGCTTCCCCCTCACAGTTGTAGTTCCCACCACCCTTACCAAACTACAGTTCCCATGATACTGTGGTGTGATTCATATGCTTCAAATATGTTGAATGTGCTTTAAATGAATGGTGTGGATCTGCACTTGGTGTGATGTGCATCCGTTAGTGAACTGAAAAGAAAATTGTAAAATATTTTTTTTTAAACAGGGGAAGGGTTGTAGCTCAGTGGTAGGGCATATGCTTTGTATGCAAAGGTCCAAAATTCAATTCCTGGAAAAGACTGTTGCCTGGAATCCTGGAGAGCCAATGCTGCTCCATGTCATCAGTACTCAGCTGGATGGCACCAAATGGCCTCAGCAGTATTAGCCAGATTCCTTTGTTCCTAAAAATGGAAAGACACCCAAAGTCACAGAGACCCTAAAACTTATTGATGTATTTTAATTACAATATTTATATACCACTTTAGTGTAAAAAAATCTTTAAGCAGTTTACAGAAAAAAATATTTTTTTTGACAAAAACAGTTAAAGGTATTTAATAATATTCAGAATAATAAAAACAACAATAAGTTAAAAATAGATAAAAATAATAGCTTCTACATGCCTGGGTAGGCTTGTCTAAACAAAAACATTTTTAGAAGGTGCCAAAAAGAGTACAATGAAGGCACCTGATAATGTCAATAGGCAGGGAGTTTCAAAGCATAGGTGCTGCAACACTTAAGGACTGGTTTCTTACAAGAGCAGAACAAGTACTATGTGGCACCCATAACATGGAAAGCACATCTTGAACTTGGCCTGGTAGCAAATCAGCAACCAGTGCAGATTTCAGAGCAGATATGTGCTGATAGGGTCTCACTCATGTCAGCAATCATGCCACAGCATTCTGTACTAACTGCAGCCCCTGGGTCAAGTTGTGCTACATGGGGATTTCTGTGACCTTGGCTGACTGGCTGCCAGGATTATTTTAGTTTGTGTTTTTCATTAGGAATCCTGACTGGTTGTGGGATGCTTAGTTTTCTGCCTTACTCATAGGAATCTTGTTGTGGTTGGTATGGTATTGCATTTAAGAGATCATCACTGTCTTTTCTTTTTCTTTTTCTATTTGCATTTCATTTACCTTTATCCTCACTCCCTTTCCTCACTCACTTCCCTTTCTCAAGCCGCTGCCTATGAAGATATAGCAAATCATGTGTGCTTTCTCTCTGTCAATTATATTCATTGGAATTGGGCTGGCTGAAGAAGTTAGTTTATAGCAGCCCACAGGGGGGACAGAAAAGGGTAGAGAATCTTCTTACTCATTACTCATACCACTTTCTGAAGTGAAGGGTCAAATATGTAAAGAAATTTGGATGTTAAAAGGTAGGGGCAGGGCATTCCAGGCAGGGGGTTGCCAACCCTACTTGGACATGGATAACTTTGCAGAGGATCCCTAGTCAAACAACACAATCCAAACCATATCTACCGAGAAGTAGGTCCTATTGAGTTATATGGGGCTTAGTCCCTTAGTAAGTGTGTTTAGAATTGCAGCTCTTCAGGGGCATCCACCTTTACTCCTGAGTGCTCCCATCTAACATCTCCAAAACACTAGGCTCCTTTCTTTCTACAACGGCCTTCTGGTGACTGGCGTGTCCCGAGGGCACTTAAACCCTTTTTGCCAGAAGCAAGTTGGCTAGATTAAATGTTCCCTACCCAGGCTCCATCTTTTAGCTAAGATTTCTATCTTAATTTCCAATCAGATAAAAAAAAATGTATGAATTGTATGCGCCAAGTAACTGTGATGCTCAATGTATCATGCTTAATGATATCACTCAGGCCTGCCCCATGATGTCACTCAGGCCCGCCCGCAAAATCTCAGGGTTTGGGATGCTTCTGACCTGGCAACCCTACCCACGCCTCAAGATGTCTTGGGTGGGAACTCTAACCATTAGCCTGCCTGTTCAGAGGGCTGCTGTTGGAGACAGTGTAAGTTCAGGTGACACAATGTCTGACATACCAGGACTCTGAATAGGCAACAGGTAAAGAGGAGAATGTAAGAATCCTTGATCTTGTGCATTCACAAGAAAGAGACTGTCTTGCCAGTTTCAGGCTACCACAACAGAATGTCAAGAGTACTGAAGATGCAGCTACCCCAGATGGGTGAGCTGCATTGAAAGGGAGGGAAAGAGGCCATTTGGGAAGTTGCAGGGACTATATGGTTGGGAAGGCGGGGTTTGTTTCTGGAGAGGAGAATTCTTCTCCAGGACAGATTTCAGTCCCAGAATCATAGGACTTGTTAAGCTTAGCTTTTCTTTGAGATGATCTTTTACAAGCCTCTGAAGCTTAGGGAACTTTATTGCCGTATATAAAATGTTTTTTTTTTAAAAGTGTTTGATAATGCTATGCTCTAGTTACAGCCACTAAGGCTGCAATCCAATACACACTTACCTGGGAGAAAGTCCCATTGAACCTAATGGAGATTACTTTGAAGTAGACATATATTGGATTGCAGCTTTAGTCTACTCCAGTTTCCTGAAAATCAGTTTTTCTCACAAATGTTTAAGAAGGAATTAAAAGACAAAATGAATTACTTATGCCTTGTACATTTCTCACAGTATGTGCAAATATCTAATTGAGTAACTCTCTTGATGTTTCACAATTACAATGTTTACAGTGTGTGATCTAGTTTTTATTTATTTATTTATTAAATTTATTTGTCACCCACTATGCTGTGCATAGTTTAAGTGTGGCAAGCAGATTAATATTTTTTAAGATGCTAAAACAGCAAACAGTATTTTGTCATTCTTGATTCTTGGAAAATTATATCATCAGAAAAAAATAATAGCAAATAATCTCAGAGGACATTTTGATAGTGTAGACATTAAAATCATGATCACATGGGTAACATAGTATATTTTACAACACACCCTTAAATCTTCAGGTTCACCTGTGCTCTCAGGTCTCACGGTAAATAGGCAGCTTTATATCATCACAATTAAAATGATATGGCAGAATCTGAACAAATAGTGATGGCTAAACTCTCAGATCAATTTGTAATTGAGCTCAGTAAATTAACCTGTGTTTTAAAATCATAAAGTATCATTTCTGAGATGCTAGCTGCCTTCTAAGAGAGAGGACGCTTAACTTGGAGCTCCACATTGATGTTACTATCATCCTAAAGCCAAGTACCTATTTACTAATTTTATCTTTATTAATGAACCTTGAAACATTCCTGTGCTACCGAGACGTTTGTTTGACCTTGGGAGTGCATTAGCTTGAAGTAACTAGTTTTAAAATTTTTTACTGGAGATGAAACAACTTATGAGAAATACACACTGAGCAACGACTGCTACTGTAAGCTGGCTAATTTATTTGCAATTGGAATTTATCTCCGAACTGGAACGTTGCACCCCACCTCTGCTGGAAGGAATGATTATTTTCTTTTTTCGGCAAGTTTACTATTCTATTCTGTTGTTAGAACTGTATTAGAGAAAACAACTTCGATAACAGCCTATTAATCTTTACCTTAGTGCTTGCTGGATTTGACCCAGAAGTATGTGATGAGAGCTTTAAATTAAAGTGACAGTCGAAGTTCTGGGGGAGGCTGAACTTCTTCTAAGGAAGTCTCTACCAAATTCAATACACCTGTGCTCATCTACTCGATAAAAGGAGTTTTTGGTACTATGGTACTAACAAGGAAGAAGTGTAAAGAACTGGGCTTAACATCATATAGAGGAGAGAAGCCTCTTAGTCCTCAACAAATGAAGATCACCCAGTTTTTTACACCTAAGCAAGTTGGCTCCGATATTCGAGAAATACAACCAGAGATTATGACATCTACTGAACCTTCCTTAGACTGGTCACTGAATTACAAAGTGGGAACATACCTTCTAAGTGGAAATTCCCCCTTGCAAAACCTAGTAAATGAATTACAGGATGCAGACCTTTATACTCCATCCTTCCATGAGGAGGATATACCACTGCAGGTGATGGAGCCCATGGAAGAAGTAGGGTCGTTAGGGGAAATATATTCACAAAGACGAGAACAATCATACCCTCTACCTGGACCTGATATAGATAATCAATCTATAAACATAGATAATCAATCCACAAATATTCTGACTGGATCCTCTGTTACTTCTGGAAACTATATTCATCCTTTAGGTGGGACCCTTTTAATACTCGAGGAATTTGATCTGGTAAAAGGGTATATCTCTGAATCTACTGGTTTATTGAACACCCTAGTGAATGCAGTCAAGTTGATTTTACAAAATACAGAAGATAAGGCCAGTGAAGTGAGCCCCCCTCCTAAAGGGCAGGATCAACTAACTTCATCGGATTCTAAATATAAAGGAAGGAATGCTATTATAAGAACTAAAAGGGAAAAAAAAGATAAACAGAACAATAAAAAAACTAAAAATCTTAAAAATCAAAGACCGCCCTGTTATAAAAAAATGAACTTTAAACCTCTTTTTAAGATCCTGGATACACTTATGCACTCGCTGACGTCCTCCTCTCTAGCAGTGAGACCCCCTAAGGTGACCTGAGGGGATGGGCCTGAGTCTGACCCTGAATCCTTACCAACGACTTTGTCCACGCTACCAGCACATGAATCTGAATCAACTCCTTTAATGCCTATGCTTGCTCCTAGACAGCCGCTGAACGACTGCCTAACCGATATTAGGAATCGATCTGAGATAAACTTGCTACACCTCCGCGATATCGGTGATCCAATGGAAATACAATTACAACTTTGTCCGGATGTATCTAAGAAGGAGCAAACACCTAAGAAGAAGTCCAAGAAGGACACTTGTTTACTACCCTCTGTCCCCGAGACATCTTCTTCATCCCTTGTAGCTTTGCCTTCTGAGGGTGTTAAGGAGTATATGGCTCCCCCCATTAGGACTCTTCTAAAAAAGGATGAAGCAGAATGCTGGTCCCTACGACTTAGCCGGAACAAAATAATTTTATCTCTTTTTCCATATTCTAGTGACAGTGGTCAATATTTGAATCGAAAAACCTATGTCCTTAGAGTCCTACAGTCCTTAAATATGGTCCCAATTAGGAGTGATGACATAGTTAAGGTTGAGACCTTAGAGGACAATCCCTTTGTTATGGTAGTACTATTAACCTTGAGATCTTGTAACATGGTTAATATATTTTTAGCAAATAGATCTTGCCTACTGAGGTGCGGTATCCAGGTGCAAAGACATTTTACTAACATAGCAAGTCCGCGCCCCTTGTGCGCAAAATGGTGCCGAGTCGATTCAACATCCCAAATCCAACCATCGTTTATGGATGCACACCTTTTGGATAATTCTGTTTTTACAGCACTCACTCACCTTAATATCTCTTGCAGTGATATTGTTGTTTTGGACAGTTATAATGGTTCTGCTAGTCCCTCACTTATGAGTACCTCAGCTCAATTATCTCAATTATCGCAGCAGTCAGTACAGTCCTTAATCCAGGGAGATTATGAGAATAAAGTATCTATTCCTCCTTGTGATGAAGCAGATGAGCTGTTATCCAATTTCACCAACTTTTCTGATGTTATCCAACAAGACATTATTAACAACCTACAAAAACTTTTAGAATCTTTGCAGAGCAAGAGGTTATCGGTTAGACCTGTTCTGGATGTAGAATCAGACCCCCCCCCATAACATTTTGATGACAGAAGTCTTGCCAACTGTTGCTCTACCAACTTTATCAGAATTGAATACTACTCACTACAATCTACACACTGTAGCTTTAGCACACCAGGAGGAATCTGATTCACCTTGATGTCACTCCAGCCAGTCAGTTACCCTATCTTTTTTTACCCAGAGCGATGTTAGAGAATACCAATATTATTTTGCCAAAGTCCCCAGGGGATCTTAGCTCTGGAGAATCCATAACAACTTTACTCGGGAAGGGAAGATACGATACGCAGGAAGTCTCATATCACCTTAAGAGGAAGCAACATCATCGTTGGCTATCTATACCTACTCGACTCCCTCGGCCAAATAGACAGGTATACTTGGAGGTAATTCCCCTGGGTTACTAGTCCTGCTAGTTAATGCCAGGTCGGTGAATGAAAACACATCGATCATTCAGGATCTTATCCTGGATGAACGTGCCGACCTGATGTGTATTACAGAGACCTGGTTGGATGATTCTGGTGGGGTCAATCTCACTGATCTCTGTCCACCAGGTTTCTGTGTACAGCAGCAGGCTAGACCCGGGGGACGGGGAGGTGGAGTCGCAGTGGTCTACCATGATTCCATCTCTATGACAAGGTGTCCTCTCCCGCAATTTACCGGGTTCGAGTGTTTGTACCTAAAGCTTTATGGACGAGATAGTTTGGGGATCCTGCTGGTATATCGCCCCCCTCGCTGTCCAACAGTTTTCTTACCTGGACTCTCTGGGTTAGTTTTGGGGCTGTTGCTGGAGTCTCCCAGACTGTTGGTTCTGGGTGACTTCAATGTCCATGCGGAATCCTCACTCTATGGAGAAGCCCATGATTTCATGGCTGCTTTGACAACTATGGGGCTATCTCAATTAATATCTGGCCCCACCCATAGAGCAGGTCATACCCTCGACCTTGTTTTTTACGCGGGACGGGAGGATGATGATCCAGGAGTGACGGATCTTTCCATAACTCCCCTGTCATGGATGGACCATTCCCTAATCAGTTTTCGGCTAACTGCGACTCATACTCCCCGCTTGGAGAAGGGGCCTATTAGGATGGTCCGCCCTAAGAGATTAATGGATCCGGGTGGATTCCTAACAGCTCTTGGGGAATTCCCTGTCCTTCAAGTAAACGATTCTGTCGAAGCTCTGGTCACTCTTTGGAATAGTTCAATGACCAGGGCTATAGACACAATCGCTCCTGAGCGTCCCCATACACGTGCTAGGATAAAATCAGTCCCATGTTTTTCTAATGATCTGTTGGTGATGAAATGCACTCATAGGGGTCTAGAGCGACGTTGGTGGAAAACTCACAGCGAATCTGACCGACTCCTGGTTAAAATATTTTCCAGAATTTACTCAGCCACAAGACGAACTGCGCAAAAGGCTTTTTTTACGGCTTCTGTTTCTTCAGCCGTCAATCAGCCAGCAGAACTTTTCCGAGTAGTCAAAGGCCTGCTTAATTGTGATCATTCTGAAATTACAGAAGATCTCTCTTCACTCGTTGTCAGGAATTTGCGACTTATTTTGCGAATTAAGTCGATCAGATCCGTTCCGACTTGGACGCCAATATTGATGCAGTCCCTAAGGATGTACCTCCGGCCTCTGTCTGTCCTGTTAAGATGGATTCTTTTCAACTTGTTCAACCTGGAGATATAGATAAGCTTCTTGGAGGAATGAGGCCTACCACCTGTCCACTTGACCCTTGTCCCTCCTTGATCTTGAAACAAGCTAGAGGAGGACTGACCACATGGGTATGTGGGGTGGTTAATGTCTCCCTCCACCAAGGCTCTCTTCCAAGTTGCTTAAAGGAGGCACTTATACGACCATTACTAAAAAAAACCCTCCTAGACTCACTGTGTTTGAGTAATTATCGACCAGTTTCCAATCTACCTTTTCTTAGTAAAATAATAGAGTGGGTGGTGAACATCCGATTGCAACATTTCCTAGTGGAAACAGATTATCTCGACCCACTCCAATCTGGTTTCAGGCCTGGCCATGGGACTGAGACGGCTTTGGTCGCCTTGGTGGATGACCTTCGTAGGGAACTAGACAGGTGGAGTGTGTCCTTGTTAATTCTTCTAGATCTCTCAGCGGCCTTCGATACTATCGACCATAGTATCCTCCTGGACTGCCTAACCAGGATGGGGCTAAGGGGCACTGTCTTGTGTTGGCTCCGCTCTTTCCTGGAGGGTCAGACACAGAAGGTAATATCTGGAGACTCTTGTTCAGCCCCTTGGCCCCTGACTTGTGGGGTGCCACAGGGCTCTGTCCTTTCTCCTTTGTTATTCAATATCTATATGAAGCCGCTGGGTGAGGTCATCCGGAGGTTTGGAGTTCAATACCATCAACATGCAGATGACACCCAGCTTTATTTCTCCTTTCCTCCTGATGCCAAGGAAGCCGTCCAACCCTTGAACCAGTGCCTGTCCGCAATGATGGATTGGATGAAGGAGAACAAGTTGAAATTAAATCCAGACAAGACAGAAATGCTCTACATCAGCCGTGGGACAAATCTAGAAATATTGAATCTACCTGTATTGGACGGGGTTACACTCCCCCTAAAGACACAGGTTCGCAATTTGGAGGTGCTTCTGGACTCAGCCTTGAACCTGGAAGCCCAGGTCTCTGCAGTGTCCAGGAGCGCTTTTGCCCAGCTAAGAGTGGTTCGCCAACTGCGCCCGTTTCTAGAGACGTCTGATCTGACGAGGGTAACTCATGCCCTAGTTACATCCCGGCTTGATTACTGCAACGCACTCTACGTGGGGCTGCCATTGAAGACAGTTCGGAAACTTAAACTGGTTCAACGAGCAGCAGTGAGAATGCTGACCGGGGCCGGCCTTCGAGCACATACTACCCCCCTGTTACAGCAACTCCACTGGCTGCCGCTGTGTTTCCAGACTCAATTCAAAGTGCTGGTGTTAACCTTTAAAGCCCTACACGGCTTGGGCCCTGCCTATTTGTCCGACCGGTTGTCTTGTTATGAACCCTCCCATACATTGAGGTCCTCTGAGGATATGCTTCTTGTGATTCCTTCAGCTTCACAAGCTCATTTATCAAGAACTAGAGATAGGGCGTTCTCTGTCATCGCTCCCAGACTCTGGAATGCTTTACCAGTAGAGGTATGGTTGGCCCCTTCGCTTTTGGCATTCCGCCGCCAGGTTAAGACACTCCTTTTCCGGACGGCGTTTAAACTAAACACAGAATAGGAATTTTAACAAATTACGATAGTAGCATAAATTTTTTGTATGTTTTTTTAACTTGTTGATTGTATGTATTGGGTGTATTGTATAGTTTTTATTCTACTGCTGCTGTCTGCCGCTCTGAGTTTCTAGTTAAAATAGAGCGGGCTAGAAATATTTTAAAATAAATAATAATTAAAATTTTGCAACTACATTGGCAGCATTCCAGGCACCAGGAAGGGGGGGGGGCTTTGCAGAAAGGCATCCTCCAAAGAGACCATGCTTCTACAGATCTGCTTCACCTCTGCTGGTGTTGCTGTGGTTAGAAAGAACTAGTGTGATTTTAAACTTGGCTGTAGATAGGGATAGATGAATCTGTTAATTTCAGTTTCTCATTTTTTCAATCTTAATTTCAGTTCTCCTTATTTCCAGATCAATTAAAAAAAACTCATAAAAATTCATTTTTGTGTGACTGTCTCCTAATACACACATTTTAATGTAATTTTGCCAATTATACAAATTTTTGCATGGCAGTTTCCTCTAATGCATTTTGTATGTTGCTTTCACTAATATATGTGTTTTTATGTACACTGTTGTACACATTACTCAGCTGGATAACTGTGTTATAAAACTTGAAGATGTAAGAATTTCAAAGGATGGTTTTGTTTCAGTTTGCATATTGTTTTGGAAAGTACAAATAGGTAGGTTCACCTTTAACTGTGAACTGAATTGAATTTCTCCCCCACCACATCTAGGTGACTTTTTCAAGGACTTTTGGCAAGACTGAGTTGACCTGTGCATAGATAATGACATGGTATTCCAAGGAGAGACATCACTGATTCCAAAGGAAATGTGGACAAAGATGCTGAAGAGTATTTATGACAGAAATTTTGGAATTGTAATCTTGCCCATTGTGGAGTACTGTTTCACACTTCCTTCATGAATCCTCTTTACAGCTTGGGCTGCATTTCTGTGGGAATCACTATCATCTCTCCTTCAAAAGCTGTGCCATTTTCTGTGGATATGTAACTTTGTCAAGCAAAAAGCTTCCTTACACCAAACCAGATATTGGTTCTTCTGAATGGCAACAGGTGCCCAGGGTTTCAGGCAACAGTCTTTCCCAGCCCTACCTATAGACACCAGGGACTGAATCTGGAATCTTTTACATGCAAGGCATGTGCTCTATTGCTGAGCTGTGACCTGTTTCCCCAGATTTCTATTTGGAATGGTATGCCGTTTCTGCTCAGTTTATTAAATCCCTAAAATCAGTACATGAAAATTACTCAACTTACTGAAAGGTCCTTAGTGTAAGTTGTCTGGATAACATTTTTCAGCTGTTTTCATCCTAGATTTATGAAGGATTTTACCAATACATTAATGCAATGCCCACTTATTCTCCAAAATATATCTTTGCAAACCTATCTTTTTCTGACATTTTCACATTACGTATTTTGTTATGTATTACAATACTTGGCGTGAGTGAATTAAAATGGACAGGAATGGGAAATTTTCAATCAGGCAATTACAAAATATTTTATGCAGGAAATGAGAAATCAAGAAGAAACAGGGTTGCTTTAATAGTGAGAAGTGATGTAGCAAAAGAAATTAGGAGTTACAATGCAAGGTCTGAGCGAGTGATATCAATGAGATTAAACAGGAAACCTAACATAACCATCATCCAAGTCTACTCTCCAACGTCAAACACAGAAGAAGAAGAATTGGAGAGATTTTACACAGATGTACAGGAGGAAATTGATCACACACCAAAACAAGATATAATGATAATCATGGGGGACTGGAATGCAAAAGTAGGGAACAGAGAAGAACTAGGAATTGTGGGGAAATGGGGCCTAGGAGACAGAAATGAAGCAGGAGAAAGTCTTATTGAATTCTGTGAAGCCAATAATTTGTTTCTTGCACACACATTTTTTGTGCAACCGAAAAGACGACTGTACACGTGGACATCACCACATGGTCAATATAGGAATCAAATTTATTATATAATTGGAAACAGAAGATGGAGAAGTTCCATACTTTCTGCAAAAAAAAAACCAGGAGCAGACTGCAGTACAGATCATGAACTGGTCGTATCGAAAATAAGAGTAAAGCTAAAGAAGAACAACAAAGCAATCATAATGCCAAAATACAATTTGAATACCATTCCAGAAGAACATAATGTTCAAATAAGGAACAGATTTGAGGCTTTAAACTTAGCTGACAGAGATTGAAGTCAGAGACATTATCAGGGAAGAATGCAAAAACACAATCCCTCTAGTTAAAAAGAGAGAAAGACCACAATGGATGACAGAAGAAACTCTTAAAATGGTTAAAGAGAGAAGGAAAGCAAAAGCAAAAGGAGATAGAAACATGGTCAGAACCCTAAATGCAACAATACAGCGACTAGTATGTAGGGACAAAGAGAACTATTACAATAGTTATTGTATAGAAATAGAAGAGGACAACAAAAAGGGAAGAACAAGAGCCCTATTCCAAAAGATTAGAGAAATGAAAGGGAAATTTAAACCAAGAGTAGGGATGCTGAATAATCAACAGGGGAACACACTGACTGATCGAGATGAAATAAAAGGAAGATGGAAGCAATACACTGAAGAACTCTGTAAAAGAGATGCAAGGATGACAGATCCATTCATGGAGGAACCGTATGATGAAGGACCAGAAATTTTAGAACGTGAGGTGAAAGCTGCTTTTAAAATACTTGGAAGAAACAAATCACCAGGAACAGATGGCATACCAATAGAGTTGTTACAAGCTACCGAGACTGAATGTGTCCAGATTTTGACAAAAAAGTGTCAAGAAATATTGAAAACTAAACAATGGCCCACAGACTGAAAGCGTTCCATATACATCTGATGGAGAGATTTTTATTTTCTCTTGTGGGATCTTTGCTGGGGGTCCTTTAACTGATCTATGACACAGGCTTAAAATAAAAAGGTAGGCCTTTATTTGGTATAAAAGCATATGCAAGGACAGTTCTCCAGAAATCTAATAGGGACTGTAAAGAGGTGTGGTGTGCACATATCTTTTATAGAGGACAGCATGTGACAATGATTTAACCAATCCCCCAAGTTTCTTCCCTTGTAACATAAGTTTCCTCCCTCTTGAAATATTTCCAACCAGCCAGATAGCTTTATTAAAAGTTCATGGATGTTCATAATCAAACAGATACCTCCCATCCCCATTGTGTTCATTGATGTCAATCTGTCCCCTTGGCTGATATTACCACTATTCTACTGTCATATATTACTGATGATCTTGTACTGTTCTGAAACCAGTAGGTAACCTACATTCCATTCTTTTCATGGCTCCTGACCAGTCAAGCTGGTCAAGAATATCTCTTAGGATGTTACAACATGTTCTTTGAGTGATACCATTATTTCAAAGCCAAATCTGGCCCTCTCTAGGGTGACTGGCAGTTTCTATATGAAATTCTGCTTATAACTACTTTGCTATAGAGAAAGATTAATTTTAAATCACCATGATATAACCAAAAGCCACATAATATAAAGAATATAATATAAAGAATGATTAGGGAACACAGTAAAGGAAAAGAGGTAAATGGCAGCCAGCCACTCTTCATTAAACACAGAGGGAAGTAGAAAGGTAGCACACAGATGTATTACATTTATGAAATAAAATTATACATATCATGCTATTATAAAAATTGAATAGCAAATTAAAATTTTATCTTGTCTTCCACTTTGATTCCATTATGAAGATTTTCCATAGCTGCTCTATTATATCAGAGACCTGATTTCCAAAATCACAAAGAAGAGGTATATTAATCAAGAGATTGTAAACATTGGGTTAAACAATACTAAATTAATTATCTGCAGCCATGCATTTAGCCATTCTTGGCACAGCAAATATGCTAAGGAATTTGTGACAAAGAGAGCTTAACCCTTTTTCTGCTTTTCCATACATGCTGGCCTGCTTTTAATGCCTGCTGTGTGTGACTAAGGGAAAGAAATCAATTTCTCCTTTATCAGTTTTCAAGGGCCCAAATTGCCTAGGGCAAGGATCCCTTAAGGGGTTTTCCATCACATCCCAATTCCAAAGAAAGGGGATCCCAGGGAATGCAGTAATTATCCAACTATTGCGCAGTGGTTAGAGTGTTGGACTACGAACTGGGAGACCAGGGTTTGAATCCCCACACACCCACAAAGCTCACTGGGTGACCTTGGGCCAGTCACTGCCTCTCAGCCTCAGAGGAAGGCAATGGTAAAACCACCTCGGAATACCACTTACCATGAAAACCGTATTCATAAGGTTGCCGTAAGTCGGAATCGACTTTAAGGCAGTACATTTACATTTACCTTAATATCCCATGCAAGTAAAGTAATGCTCAAGATTCTACAACAAAGGCTCTTACCATATATGGAGCGAGAAATGGCAGATGTCCAAGCTGGATTTAGAAAGGGAAGATGGGCCAGAGATCATATCACAAACATATGTTGGATAATAGAATGGAGCAAGGAATTTCAGAAGAAAATCACCCTGTGCTTTATAGATTACAGCAAAGCCTTTGACTGTGTAGATCAGCCTTTCCCAACCAGTGTGCCTCCAGATGTTGTTGGACCACAATTCCCATCTTTCCTGACCATTGGCAATGCTGGCTGAGGCTGATGGGAGTTGTGGTCCAACAACATCTGGAGGTACACTGGTTGGGAAAGGCTGGTGTAGATCATGAAAAACTATGGAATGCTTTAAAAGAAATGGGGGTCCCACAGCATCTGGTTGTCCTGATGCGCAACCTAAACTCTGGACAAGAGGCTACTGTAAGGACAGAATATGGAGAAACCCATAGGTTCCCAATAGTAAAGGGTGTGAGACGGGGGTGTTTTATTACCCTACTTCTTTAATCTATATGCCGAACATATCATACGGAAAGCAGGATTGGACCAAGGTGAAGGAGGTGTGAAAATTGGAGGGAGAAACATTAAGATATGCAGACAATACCATACTACTAGCAGAAACCAATAATGATTTGAAACAAATACTGACGACAGTTAAAGAGGAAAGCACAAAAGCAGGACTACAGCTGAACGTCAAAAAGACTAAAGTAATGACAATAGAAAATTTACATAACTTTACAGTTGACAATGAGGACATTGAACTTTATCAATACCTCGGCACAGTCATTAACCAAACTGGAGACAATAGTCAAGAAATCAGAATAAGGCTAGGTCTGGGGAGGACAGCTATGAGAGAACTAGAAAAGGTCCTCAAATGCAAAGATGTATCACTGAACACCAAAGTCAGGATCATTCAGACCATGGTATTCCCGATCTCTATGTATGGATATGAATGTTGGACGGGAAAAAGCAGATAAGAGAAAAATCAAGTCATTTGAAATGTGGTGTTGGATGAGAGCTTTGCGCATACTATGGACTGCGAAAAAGACAAATAATTGGGTGTCAGAACAAATCAAACCAGAACTGTCACTAGAAGCTAAAATAATGAAACTGACGCTATCATACTTTGGACACATAATGAGAAGACATGATTCAGTAGAAAAGACCATTTATTTCTAAGTATTTATAACCTCCTCTTCATTAGGGAACAATTAAATTAAATAATAACAATAAAAACAACATACAAAAAGACAATAATTCTGGGGAAAACAGCAGGGAGTAGAAAAAGGAAGGCCAAACAAGAGATGGATTGATTCCATAAAGGAAGCCACAGACCTAAACTTACAAGATCTTAACAGGATGGTTCATGACAGATGCTCTTGGAGGTCACTGATACACAGGGTCGCCATAAGTCATGGTCGACTTAAAGGCAGATAACAACAAACATATTTTGTAATCAATTACTAGTATTGTAAACAATATTTTGCAAACATTAAAATAATTTGTAGTCTGTGTAGAAATGCTGCATCATACTATTATATAGAATGACAACAGGGAGAGGCAGATATGTTCTATAAATAAGCATGCTCACAAAGCATGCTGAACAGAGAAAAGCAAAAAGAAACAAAATGTTAAAAGGTCTTACCAAATGTGTGATGCTGCAGACAGGCACAGTCATAAAAAGAGCATTAGTTCTGAGTTAAACTTTATAGCAATATGAATGGCCTATTTTTAATATGCATATGAAATTGCATTTGAAAATAAAACTAATGTACAATATTGAAAGACAACTGTAGGAAACTGAAATAGCTTTCTAAATTAGACATTTAAAAATAGGAGTGGGATTTTTCATTAAAAAGTTAATAATTTCAATATAATGTGAATTAAAGCAGCAACGAAAATGTAGATGACTACACACACATACTTCATAGCGGGTGATTTAAGATTCTTGAATATAATTACCAAATATGGAAAATAGTGTTTGAGTAGTTATAGTTCTTACTGGCAAGGACTCAGAGTATTACATGTAAGCTTTCTAGTTTCCTCTTCTATCAACAGGCCTCCTACCCCAAGACTCGGAGTCCTCATGAACAACACACCATGAGTGCAAGGGGCTACTGAAAGAAGGAAAAACCATCCACCTCTTCTCAAGTTTTAAAAAGAAACAACTGTATTGATTCTATCTTTAAATGTCTGGAAATATCACTGTCATAAATACTTGTGGTTTGATTTTCCATAAAACAGATGTTATTAGGTACTACTTTTGAGAACAATTAAGCTAGCTGTTTCTCCCATTCCTAATATTAAAGTGATTTACACTTTGAGGCACTGACTCATAGTTTTTAAAAACTAAACATCTTAAAAGCTAAATATTTTTCAGTGGTTGCAAATGAGCTGACCCTTTAAATGTGGTTGATTAATATTGTTATTATTTTATGAATGAGTTTCACTTTACCATAATTTAGGAAAAAATATTTATATTCATTTATACATAAAATAAGAGAATAGTTCGATTCCTAACATTTTAAGGTACAAGAAAATATTTGATTAAAAACACAGTTTTGCCATATTTTTCCATAATTTGTTCATGAGTAAGAAAAAAATACTATTTCATAAATGACACTATAAAATATTAATATTCACCATAATCAGAAATTGTTGAAATTCTTTTAACTCTGCTGTTTCCACTGTGATAGTAAAGCAAATCCATTTTATTTTCAAGAATTTAGCATCAACTAGTTTGTGATCAATTGGCCAAGGGCCAAGTTCATGATCTGTGTTTCTACTTGCTTGAGTGTCCACCCAAAAGTGAGAACTAATTTCATAGGGTGACTTGCCACACCATACACACACCAGAAATATAGTAACGACCTTATATGTCCTTCAATAGCTTAAGCAACAACCATCAGCATTACAGAACAATTCTTTCCCTTCCTGGTGTTCCAGAATCTCCAGTGTTTCATGCAAATCTGTAGGTGTAGTAATCCTCCAGGTGATTAGGTCTGCAGTTTAAGATATTTTACTCTCTGAACAGTATTTTGGAATGCAGGTCAGTCCTGAGCTTTAAAACTTTAAAACCACAAGATGATCAGGATTTCATGATCTGTAGCATTCCACTTGAGTTATCCTTCTGCAGGTAATTTGTGGAGCTTCTGCAGCTAGTTGTCAAGCAGGGTTGCCAGATGTCTGGTTTTCAGCTGGATACTCCGGCTTTTGGGGGTGTTGTCTTGACTTTCAGCTTTAATTGTAAAAAAAACACCCAAAGTTTCTAGGTGGCCTGGTTCAAAAGATATACACCAAAACATCAGGCCACCATCCCCCCACAATTTCATTGAAATGATCTTTTAGATGGCTGCTCTAACCCCACCCTTTCAGCTTTGTTGCCAATAAGTGATGTCAGAGTTGTAATTCGCTGACCTCCAGGCAGTGCCTAGACCTCATTGCAATGCCAGAAAATGGTTTTTTCCTGTTTATCTGAAAATCTCATAAATTGAGTAAGTGTATAGCTTTCAGGGTTTTTTTCTCTTGTGTGCAGGAATCAAACCCTGGGCTGTTGAAGAGGGCAGTGGTTTGAAAACCTTTCCAATATGAAGCTTTAATCTAATACTCGCTTTTCTGGGAGTAAAGCTGCAATGTTAATCCCAAATACCCAGACTAAACCCCATTGAATTCAATAGGACTTCCTCTGAGTAGACATGGTTAGGATTGTGCTGTAAATTAATGGGACTTTTGAGTGAACATAACAAATAATTGTCTTTGTGTTGTAAATCTGTCTCTCCCCTTCCAATCCTATTTTTTAAAGCAATTAGGCAGGGCTTACTTAGGCATCACAGTTTTTATTATGTAGGAAACTAATACTGATTTTTAAAAAATGTTCTGCAATGACCATCTGGTTTGATAATAAACTATTATATTGGGTGTATGTATTTTTACATCTGCAGTGCATGTGTACATATGGAGTCTTTCCAACAACCCTGTGAAGTAAGGTTGGTGATTGGAAATCAAGGTGGCTCACAATAAGAAATAAATCCCTTTAAAATCCAATAACCATAAAACAAGTATAAACAGTGGCGAAACAGCTTAAAGTGGCATGATTCTGAATTTTGGGTTGGGTGAATGAAGTTTATCTATTTATTATTTATTTATTATTTTATTTATATCCCGGTCTTCCTCCCAGTAGGAGCCCAAGGCAGCAAACAAAAGCACTAAAAACACTTTAAAACTTCATAGAAACAGACTTTAAAATATATTAAAACATATTTAAAAACATTGTTAAAAGCTTTAAAAACATCTTTAAAAAAAGAAAGAAAAGAAACAGTTAAAAAATATATTAAAAAGCTATTCCAACACAGACACAGTCTGGGATAAGGTCTCAACTTAAAAGGCTTGTTGAAAGAACAAGTTCCTTATCACTTGAGGTTGCAGTTCTCTGAACACTTCCCTGTTTGAGTAAGCCCCATTGAATACATTGGGACTTGCTTCTGAGTAAACAAACATAGGATTGCACTATAAATATCTTTACAGGTTGTGTAAATAATAAACATATTTGATAGTCATGCTTATATAAATATTTCTTCATACTGTGTCCCAATAAGTATTTTATTTCACACTATGGTTGTAGATTATTTCCTCTACATTTTAAGTGTGCCCTTCTTCCTTGGGGTGGTTGTGGTTCTTCATTGTTTTCATCCTGAGGGGCAGATGGGCTACTCACAATCTCTCAGTCTATGGTCACCCAGTACACTTTATAGCTCATTTCCATTTTGAAAAATTAATTAAAACGATTTACATACAGGCAAAGTTTATTAAGTAGATCCACACAATACATTTAAAATACATCCACACATCCAACTCACATTTAAAGCACATTACTTCCCCTAAAGAATCCTGGGAAGTGTAGTTTCCCCCTCATAGTTATAGTTCTCACCACCCTTAACAAACTACAGTTCACATGCTTCTGTGGTGGGATTCATGTCCTTCAAATGGGTGTTGAATGTACTTTAAATGAGTGGTGTGGATCTGCCCTAGGTATGATGTGCATTCAAGAATGAATTGAAAAGAACAATTTTAAAATATACTTGTTTAAACACAGGAAGGGTTGTAGCTCAGTGGTAGGGCATATTCTTTCAATGGAAAGGTCCAAAATTCAATTTCTAGAAAAGTCTATCGAATGAATCCTGGAGAGCCAATGCTAATCCATGTCATCAGTACTGAGCTAGATGGTACCAAAAGGCCTGAGTCAGTATAAGGCAGATTCCTTTGTTCTTAAAAGTAGGAAGAGACTCAAGGGCCACAGTGACTCCAACATTTATATATGTGTTTTATTTACACTTATATACCACTTTATTGTAAAAAATCACAAAGCGGTTTACAGAAAGAATTACAAAAATAAAATTATTGGCAAAAACAGTTAAAGAGAGGTATTTAAAAAGATTCAAAATAATAAAACCAACAATGAGCTAAAATCAGATTTAAAAACACAGTATCTTCTACATGCCTGGATAGGCTTGCCTAAACAAAAATGATTTTAGAAGGTGCTGAAAAGAGGTGTCTGCCTAATGTCAACAGGTAAGGAGTTCCAAAGCGTAGGTGCTGCCACATTATTTCTTACAAGAGCAGAACAAGTACTGTGTGGCACCCATAACATGGAAAGCACACCTTTAACTTGGCCTGGTAGCAAGTTGGCAAACAGTGCAGATTTCAGAACAGAGATGTTATGTGCTGATAGGGTCTCACTTATGTCAGCAATCGTGCCACAGCATTCTGCATTAACTGCAGCCCCCGGGTCAGGTTGTGCTGCATGGAGATTTCTGTGACCTTGGCTAACTGGCTGCCAGGATTTCTTTAGTTTGGATTTTTGTTTAGGAATTCTGACTAATGCGGGATGCTAAGTTGTTTGCCTTACTTGTAGGAATCTTGTTGTGGTTGGTATGGTACTGCATTTAGGAAAGCATCACTGTCGTTTGTTTTTCTTTTCTATTTGCATTTCACTTATCTTTAACCTCACTCCCTTACATCCATAGAAGCAACAGCAGTGGTTCCATGTGCTCAGCTCAACTCCCATAAACCCATTGATGATGCACCCTGTTGGTTGCATGACAGTTTGTTTCTTGCCCAATAGTGGTAAAAGACAATTCACATATTTTGGAAGTGTGGCTGCAATTGTTGTTCCCAAGCTGCTACCTGTGAAGTTAGACCAAACTATGTGTGTTTTCTCTCTGTCAATTATTACTCACTGGAATTGTGTTGGCTGTTAGCAACCCACAGTGTAGACAGAAAGGGTAGAGAATCAGACCTCTTTCTGAAGTGAAGGGTCAAACCTGTAAAGAAGTTTGAAGCAGCCATGTTAAAAGGGCAGGGCATTCCAGGCAGGGGGTTGCCAATCCTGCTTGGATATGGATGTCTTTGTAGAGGATCCCTAGTCAAGATTTACCAACAGCACAATCCAAACTATATCTACTCAAAAGTAAGTCCTGTTGAGTTCTATGGGGCTTAGTCCCTTAGTGTGTTTAGATTTGCAGCCTTCAGGGGCATCCATCTTTACTCCCGAATGCTCCCATATAACATGTCCACATCACTAGGCTCTTTTCTTCCTACAATGGCCTTCTGGTGACTGGCCTGGCCTGAAGGCACTTAAACCCTTTTTGTCGAAAGCAAGTAGACTAGATTGAATGTTCCCTACCCAGGCTCCATCTTTTCTCTCTTAATTTACAAACAGAGAAATGTTTTTGTTTGAATTGTATGCTCTAAGCAACTGTGATTGATGCTTAATATATCATGCTTAATGAGATCACTTTGGCCCACCCCTGTGACATCACTCAGGCCCACCCCCTGAGATCACTAGGGTCTGCCCCTGAAATCTCAGGGTTTGGGATCCTTCAGACCTGGCAACCCTATGTAGCTTCTTAAATCCTCCCTGAAAAGTGATCCATCCACTTCTCAGCCTAGTGATTCTTCTAGACTTCTTATAACAATAGTGCTGTTGATTTATTCAGTAAAGAAGAAAAAGCCCTTCCTTCAAAACAAAACAAAAATCCTTCCTATACTATTCTCTCTAACCTCCACGTTTAGTTTAGTTAATAAGGAGGTACTTTTGTTTGCCCTTTCTCATGCATATTACTCTTATAACCTGAAACATATTCTAAACACAGAAATACAGTTTGTTTTAGATTACAACTGGCTCTTAAAAGGGAAGTTTTCTGTTCCCTCAGCCAACTCCCATGCTTCTTTTGTAATTCCTCCCAGTATGCAAATAGAATCCTGCTGCAACTGGCTTGCAGGCAATAATAGCATTTTCCTCTAGATCAGCTATGGTCAACCTTCAGCCTATTGAGGGCTACATTCCATTAGGGGTACTGTGTTGGAGGCTGCATGCTGGTGGTGGGCAGGGCCAAAGCCAGAGGGCACTTTTCTCTCTCTTTTCCTGCGACCCCTTTTCTTTCCCCTACTTTTTTATTCTGTCACCCTTTTCTCTTTCTCTCTCTATTCCTCCTTGCCCAGCAGGCTGCCTTGCTCTTGCCAGAGTTCTGAACTGGTGGCATGCAGAGGGCCTTTGAAATTAGGCCATGAAGTGGGCGCTTACAGGTTTTTACAATTGATTGATATTGATTGATTGATTGCATTTATATACTGCCCCATAGCTGAAGCTCTCTGGGCGGTTTACAACAATTAAAAACATTAATAACAAATATACAATTTTTTTAAAAAACCACATTTTTAAAAAGCCATTTAAAAACACATGCTAAAATGCCTGGGAGAAGAGGAAAGTCTTGCCCTGGCGCCGAAAAGATAACAATGTTGGTGCCAGGCACACCTCATCAGAGAGATCATTCCATAATTTGGGGGCCACCACTGAGAATGATATACAAATTCTGTTAAATAAAAATAAATGAAATTAGGTTGAGGACTGCATGTGGCCCTCAGATTACTTTCCCCTGCTCTGGATAGCAAATACTCATACTTTTTCTTTTCATATGGTGCAATCCTACACATGTCTACTCATGCATTCACTGGGGCTCGCTTCCAGGTAAGTAAGTATGCAGACTGAAAAGCTTACATTTGCTTCACCTAGCTTCTGTCAACATCAGTGAAAACCTAGAGAGTCTAGATCAATGTTTGTTTAACATAGAAAACATAGATTAACAGTATTATTTGAAGTTGGGCTAACCCATAGTAAGCCCCTCAGTATGCCATTCTCATTCTCAGGTGTTAAATTGGGTAGGAAGTTTCACTGCTGCGTGTGAGTGGAATGAGCTCTTACTTTGTCAGCTCCCATCTGCCCCCCCCGACCGATCATTTTTCTATACTTGTTAAAAAGTGCTGCCTGGTTTGGTTGCACAAGGTGGTGTTTTTTAAAAACAAACAAACCCAAACTCTTTCTTTTAGCCTTAAAAATGCAGCAGGTGCCATGACAGTAGCCTGAGCAAAATTCCACCCATCTCCATGTTTCTTTTCCAAAATGTTATTGGTATTTTGCTAATACTGTGATGGTAGTATCATTCTAGAAGTATTTTGCGAGGAAGGTATGGTAGAAGCAGGAGCTGTGGTCAGGTGGCTGCTGGCATTTGCTGTGCTTTTTCAACTGTAAAAGTAAGGGCAGAATGTTTACACTGTTTGCTGTTTCTGCTTACTTGAAGAAAATTGATGTTTGCTTACATGGGAGCCATAGGTGGGATTTGGTCTTTGAGCAGTGTTTTTCCTATAGCGGTGCATGTTTGTGATGTTACAGTTATAGTTGTAGTTGTAATTGTTACTGTAATTGCTCCTTGAAGGCTCAGGTCCACAGCCTGGGAGTACTCCTTGATCCAATACTGTCACTGGAAGTGTAGGTGGCCTCAGTGGGTAGGAGTGCCTTCGTCACGGTCCAGCTCTGGCTGGTTCTCCCGTTTCAGCCTCTTTTGGACGGAGATGACTTGGCCACAGTGCTCCATGCTCTGGTACTTCCAGATTGCAGTGTGCTCTACGTGGGGCTGCCCTTGAAGATGACTCAGAAACCTCAACTGATCCAAAATGCAGCAGCCAGATTCCTGGCCAGGGTTCCATTTAGAACTCATATAACCTTATTTTAAAACAGTTGCATTGGTTGCCAGTTCATTTGCGGGCCCAGTTCAAGGTGCTCCCTTTAGTGTTTAAAACCCTAAATGACTTAGACCCCAAATATCTGAAAGACTGCTTCCTTCCCTACAGACCCTTTCAAGTGCTGAGATCAGCAGAGGGGACCCTTTTGGTAGTTCTGCCAACCTTGGAAGTTCAGGGGACGGGCCCAAGAGAGGGCATTCTCTGTGGCAGCTCCTGAGCTGTGGAACCAAGATGTGTGTGGCAACTTCATTGCACAACCTTTGGCAAATGCTCAAGACGCACCTCTTACCCTGACCTTTGACATCTGATATGTATATTTTTAGGACCCACCCTTTTTTCTGTGATGTTGTTTGGGTTGTTTTTAACTTTTTATTATATGATTTTAAATTGTTGTAACCCGCCCTGGGACCTTTGGGCAGATAACAAATTCTGATGATGATGATGATGATGAAGATGATAGCTTTTCAATTAAAGAGGGGGGAGCAGATTTTTAAGGTGTAACATAGTATGGAAAAAAGGAAGGAAGCTAGCAGCCACCATGGTAAGTGCCTCCCAAAATCATTCTCAGTGCTTCATGCATCCCACCCCAAAAGTCTCTAATATTCCATTCTTAAGCCAGTTATTAGAGCTTGTGATGGCTGTGCAACTCCAAGTAATGTTGGATGTTGTGAAGGATACTAGTCAACTTGTGCAATCTGAGGATGTGGACAAGCTGCTTGGTGGGTTGAGGCTGACCACACATACCCTTGAACCTTGCAGATCCTGGCTTTTGAGGACTGGAGCGGCTGTGTGGGTCTCAGAGGTAGTAAATGCTTCTTTGAGACATGTGGTCCCAATTGTCCTTAAAGATGCAGTATTGCAACTTGTGTTGAAAAAGCCAAATTTGTCTGTTCCAAGTGAGATCAGACAGACCCCATTGCCCATATCTGTTTTCTGCTGCTTTTATGGAATGATGTTAATTGGAAGTTGAAATTTGTGGTGCTGGCATATTCTGATTATTTTGGGGTGGTGTTGGTGTGGAATCTATTTTGAACTTTGTTGTTGTTGTTATATGCCTTTAAGCTGATTACAACTTATAGCGACCCTATGAATCTTTCTTTTTTATATATATATTCATAGGATTTTCATGGTAAGAGGTATTCAGAGGTGGTTTACCATTGCCTTCCTCTAAACCTATGGCACCCGGTATTCCCAGGCAGTCTCCCATCCAAGTACTGACTAGGCCTGACTCTGCTTAGCTTCTGAGATCAGACGAGATCAGACGTGTTTAGGGTAGTATGGCCGTAGGCATTTTAAACTTTGGTGCTTGAATAATTGAGCACCCATGCTTTGAAGGGTTACTCCTTTCATATCTGACCTACATTCAGTAGCGATTTTGGAAGCTCCCACCCTCACTGAACGAACACATATGAGGGTTGAAGGGCTGCGACAATTGGACCAGGATCCCCCTTGCATAGAGTAGTTATGTGTATGTTGGTATATATATAGAACCTCTTTTGATACGCTCCAAATACAGAAACAATCAAGAGAGTGGCAATCAGGTGCTTCAGTGGTGGAGCCAGGGCTAACCTTTGTGGCCTCTTTAAATGCATGGTGGAATCATCCACATCTCCTATTGTTGGGCCCTAGACCAAGCTGCTGCTTCTTTTAATTTTTTCTCTGTCTTTATTTTTCTTAACATATTTCCTAAAATTTAATACTGTATTTTGTTGAACATGGTCTTATTTTTCCATGCTCAAAACTCTCATTGTAGTGCCTTTCTCTATAAAATAAATCTAGGGGAACTATTAGTTTCCAATAGATAAAAATGAATTTACAAGAGGAATAAATTCTGCCCAGGACTTTCTGTGATATAGTGAGACAAGTCCAGGAACTCATAAAAGTTCTTTATAATAACACTACAGAGTTTAGCAGCTCACTATTAAGACTATTTGCCATTTCAGATGATACCACTTCCCAAGGAGAACTCATCAGCAAAAGGGGTCAGCAACAATTCACTATTCTTAGCTTTCAGCTAGTATGAAGGTTATGATGAGTTGAATCAAACAAATACATTTTTGTTCAGAATGGCTCATTAATTTTTGTAAGCAAGGGTTTTCTTTTCCTGAATATGGCTTTGTTGTCTCTCCAAGGCTCTAACCAGTGTGTCTTTGTGACAAGAACTTTAATGTCCACTTTTTCTAAAGACAGTGCAGTACAGTTGTCCTATATTTCAGAAATAATACTGAGATAATATAATAAATAAATAAACTTATTTCAATATTAGTTTTCTAGTTTCATTGCCATAAAATGTAAATATTGTATATTGGAAGCTGGGAGATTTAAATGATTCATTTTAAGGTTTGGGAGTTGATTAAAAAAGTGGCTTTTTGATATACAAGTACTTATGGGGTTTTTGTTTATTTATTTAGTTAATATATTTATACCCTACTTTTTGAACACAACTAAACTCCAAGCATCTTATAATAACCTACAACCACAATGAAAAATTTGAAAAACAGAAAATAAAAATAATAAAGCAATCTTCAAATTCACAACATCCAACAATTAGTCAGTAAAAAGAGTACAGTAGGGCCCTGCTTCCCAGCGCTCCGCTTCCCGGCATTCCGCTAATGCAGCGGCTTTCCTCCCCTCTTTAAAAGCCGCTTTTGCTGCTTTTGCTGCATTTTGCGGCATTTTCGCACGACGATTTCTGTTTTACGGCCATATAAGCGGGGCCCTACTGTAGTGTAAAACACCAGCAGCAATGATGAGGTGAAATTTCTTGCTGAACCTCAAAAGCCTTCATTAAAAGCAGCATTTTATACATCAAAGTGAAATAAGAGCATATAACAAGTGATAATTCAGGCAACACAAATAAAAGTTAAGAATAATCAAAGCAATAATTGAAAACAGAATTTTAAAGAGCCTGCCAATAAATTAAAAGCCAGTAGTCCTTTGAAATAAGTGACTCATCATCTCCCACTTATGGAAGGCAGAAAGGGAGGAATAGGTCCTGACTTTGCTGGAGAGGTCATTCCATAGTTTTAGATCAACTTAAGTGGAGGCTCTGCTTTTTGCAACTGAAATGATTTCACAACATGAAGACAAGTGGAGCCTTACCTCACAAATTGCTTATATAACTTGGTTTATCTATACCAACACCCCACCAATAGGAACACTTCATAAATCATGTACCACATGAAATGGAGGGAAGATTAATTACTGCTAGGACTGTCAGCATCCAGATGACTCTAGCTCTCTTCAGGCATTCTTGATGCATACTAAATAAAACATGTAAAGGAGGGCCACAAAGAAAAGCACACTTTCTCCACCTCCCCAATATAATTTCAGTTGCCCTCCAATTCATAATAAGTGATTGTCAGGAGTATCCTGTACTTCTGGAGGTTCCCCATATGTTTTAGAACCCTACACCCTAAATTGCACGAAATATCCCCACAAGTATAGGAGGCTCCCTGTTTCAGACAGTGACCTTCCACAAGTTGGACAGTAACTGGAATGGTGATGGAGGTTTGCACCACTCCTATCCCATGTGTTTACTTAGGTTACATGCATCCAGGTGCACTTCCAGACTGTTGCTATTTTTGAGTAGGATTCAATCTCATCCCAGCACTTGCACAATTAAAGTTTATTTCAAGCTCTTGCACAGCAAACCTGCTTCCTCAAAAAAGTATGGGATAAGACTTGCTTGATGCAACATCATTTAACCTCCTTGTAAACAAATCATAATAAACGCTCAGTAAACAGGTCATGTGTAATTCTGTTACACAATTGCAGCTTCTATGCGCCCTAAAATTAAAGACAGTTGCAAATATACCGAGGAATGCCCAACCAAGTTAACTTAAGAAGTTAACAATATATGCACATAGAGATAGTGTGGGGCAGCCACAGAATATGGGGTCTTTACAGCTGCCTGTATAATTCAAGAAATAGTCCAGATAGATCAAACAATCCAAATCACAGAAGATAAAAGGGGTCTTATTGGCCTTGTGTCTTTTTCTGTCTCCCCCTCCTACTTTGCAAAACTTTTGCAAAATTTTTCAAACTGCTCTGAATTTTTTAAAAAATGTGATAAAGCACAGGTGTGCTCCTATGGAGTGAGTGTCATATAGTTTGGTGTCATTTAAAAAGGCATTGCCAGTCCTCCTTCTAATTTGATTTAAACAGTCATGCCTAGGTTAGGCCTGAGTGGAAGTGGAATAAATGGATTGCGAGGAGCACGGGAGAGCAAACAAATCCTTTCTGCATATATAGACCTCTTTTAACTATGGCTTTCAAAATTAATGACTCACATTTTGGGGGTAAAAAGTGCTCTGAGGAGTGAAATAAATATTTTCCAAACCCTCTGCATGTCCTGTTTTAAGCAAGAACTCCCAGGTGTGCCCTGGTCAAGCACAGCAAAACTCAAAGTATTGGTGGTCAGGGCCATGAACCGCTCATTGTGACCACTGCTTTACTTAGTCAAGGTGGGCACAAGGCAACAAGCAGCAGGCATAGAGCTTCACTCTAGCCATACTCTGGAGCCAACTATGAACATAAGTTCTGCAGCCAGATGGATGTAGCAAACTTCCCCTCCCCAAACAAAAACTGCTTAGAGGAGCTTTTCAGCAGGGCCAGTTCTAAAGGGCGGCCAGGTGTGTCACTGGCCCAAGGGCCCCTGGAGCTCCGCTCCCCTTCCGTGATCTGCGGCAGGAGCTGCAGATGCAGGACAGGAGGAGCTTCCAAGCCGCCCACCATCCCCTCACTTCACCTACCTTTCTCTCTGATGTTTTTTGCAGTGTGCACAGGGTTGCCATCAATCAAGATGGCGGCCAAGGTTTCCATAAGGGGCTGAAGCCTCTGCCACCATCTTGGTTGATGGCAGCAATGTGCGCATGTGCGTGCCATCAACCAAGATGGCGGCAGAGGCTTCAGCCCATTACGGAAACCTTGGCCATCATCTTGATTGATGGCAACCCTGTGCGTGCAGCAAAAAGCAGCAGAGAAAGATAGGTGAAGCGGGAGGATAGCGGGGGAATGGCAGGCGGCTCGGAAGCTTCTGTCCTGCGATCCATGCTACTGCTGCGGATTGCGGAAGGGGAACGGAGGGGCCCAGGGCAGGTTGGTGCCCAATGGCCCCAGCATGCCTGGAGCCGGCCCTGCTTCAGCTATAATTGGGGAATCTTGGTAAATGGGGTGACATCACAAAACTATGAAGCCAATTAGATTTGACTGCATGATAATGTCACCGAGAGCAATGCTTCTTGAATGAGTGATCACTTTTGTTCCTTTTGAAAGCAATCACCCCAAAATTGCCAGGTATATTCCAATGCTGCTGAAAAATTTCACAAAATGTTTTTCTCCTTTTACCATATCTGTATCATGTTCTTTTGGTATCAGGCAATAGATATTACAAAATACTTGAGATGTGAGATATGCTGCATAATAGGAAAAACATATTCACCACATATCTAGCATTCCTAGATGTTTTTTAATGCTTTTTTGTTTGTTTTTTGGTATGATTTTAAAGGTATATTGCATCCAGGGCAATACAACATAGCTCTTTCTGTTTGCATATATGTTTTAGTTTATAAAGTATATGCATTTTTTAGTTACCTTATACAATGTTCAATGACTTGGTCAAAAAATTGCTTACTATTAATATATTTTCAAAATTTGTGGGAATTTTACTTATAAAGGCTCAGTTGTACAGGAGCAATTTTATAGATACTAAATCCATGTACACATAAAGTTAACTTTTTAAAAAAAAGATTATGAAGTATGCAAAGACTGTTTGTGAAATTGTCATGTGTGCAAATCTCTTCATTATTAAATTATTTATTATTAAATTTATTCTCACCCTTCCTCCCAGTAGGAGGCTCCTTTTGGTTTTCAAAAAAAACCCTGTCTAGCTCTGAAATCTACATCACTGGATTAGTTTTTGCTGAAAAAAATTACCCCAACACTTTGTATTGGCTGGGACAAAAAAAAAACACCCTATACAGTTTTAGCCCAGTCTATCTGAAGGAGCACCTCCAGCATTGTCAGGGATGCCGCTCAACAAGATCAGCCTCAGAAGACCTTCTCTTGATCCCACCGGTTAAAACAGCTAGACTGGTGAGGACTAGAGAGAGGGCTTTTTCAATAGTGGCCCCCACCCTGTGGAACTCTCTCCCAAATGATCTCCGCCATGCCCCTTCTATGATAAGCTTCCGCCGGACCTTGAAGACCTGGCTCTTCAGGCAGGCTTTTGGGGTGGGTTAGGTTTCTTACTGTTATGGTTTTAAATTTTAATGTTTTAATGTATTGTTTTATCTTGTACGTCGCCCAGAGTGGCTGGACAACCAGCCAGATGGGCGACTAATAAAATAAATAAATAAATAAATGTACAGTTGCCTTTCTTAGGATTTTTGTTGTTGTTGTTCCAGGTGCTTTTTGTGTACAGAAATAGAACCATGAGTGCTAAATGGCTGAAATTTGGGGACATTGTTTACTACTGTGCCAGTGACAATATTCTAGAAGGATGCATTATAAGTCTGTGTATAAATTCTATAATGAAAAGTACAATTGGGCTCCTGCTGGGAGGAATGGCGGGATATAAATAAATAAATAAATAAGATTGTGGTATAATTTTACCTCCAAAGATCTTGGTTAGAGTTAAGATCAAAGATTATCAGTCTAGAAAAAGTAAAAAGAAAAAGAAAAAAGTACAATGGCATTTTTAACTCAGATAACGAACAAGTCAACATGAATGTTTAATAAAGACATTTGAGACTTCATAGAATTTGCAGCGCTGTAGCTTCAGTCTTATACACCCACTTATTTGGCAGCGCTTGTTGGAATCAATGGATTTGTCCAAATAAACATGCATAAATTAGGGCTGTTAAATTAATATATGAATAGAAACCCGGACAACAGTCTTATCTTGAAAGTTGTTTGGCACAATTGTGGAAACATAAGCATCTTTCTGGGTCTAATGCAAAATTCCTGCTTTGCAGTATCTCAAGAGTGAAACAAATTATATTGTATGCAAGATCAAATTGTGGATCTAATGTTAATTTCCTAGTGTATTTAATTTCCCATTAAATTTGGATTTACATTTTTATTGGTTTGGAGGTCATTATTTGTATATGCTGTGGCATCAGTTTTCTAAATTGCAACTTTGTGCTTTCAAGCATAGCAATTTTCATTTCAAAGGGGATATACTGTAGTACACTCAAGAGTCTCAATTGTCATACAATGCTTTCCTGGGATTTTAACAGTTTGTGCTCTTATCAGACCTGGAGGAAAATATGCAGAAAATAGTGATATTTCTTATTTAGTTTTAAATGTTTTTAATTAAAAATATTGTTCTCTGATGTCTTCTGTTGTGGCATGGTTTTGGCAAACATGGTTTTATTTTAAAGGATTGTTTTCATTTCATATGACCTTTGACAGATACAACCTGATGTCTTTGGAGGTGAAAGACCAGTATAATAATTTTGCCATTTGCATGCTGACTCCAAATAAATTAGTAGTGTGGATTCACCAGTTTCATTTTGTTGTTTTGTACCAGATGTTAAGATTCCCTTAGTGACCATTAGATCATAGACAATTGGGATTTGTAGTTTATGTTTAATTTATTATTTCACTCTTAATCTCTCTGATTGCCACAGAACTGTCTTTTTCACATAGTTTCTAGAAGTACTTATATTTAGGAACCGTTTAATTTCCCTCTAGATGGGATCATTTGGCCTTCTGGATTTAAATCTACATAAAATGGACCTGACATCAATATTTACAGTGCGACCAGCACTAACTATTTTATAAATGTTTCTTAATGCCTACTATAAGCACAGGTGTGCTGCCTTCATTTCATGCCCTCTATTATGACAAAATATCTGGTCAGAGAATAACTTTTAAAGGTCCACATATGTACTGTGTGTGGAAAGCAGAATAGTTTTTTTTATTTGCCAAATATATTTGATTTAAATTATGAGTATCAGAAGGGATAATTAGGAAACGTGAAAGCCTGTATTAAGTGTTTGTTTATATATAAAATATTTATATAAAAGTATTTATGAACTGGTTAATATTTTAAAAATCTCTATGCAATTTACATCATGTACAATGTAAAAACAATACCAATTAAAAGAAAAATGCAACTTAAAACTGATAAAACAATATAAAAACAGATAAAAGCAAGTAAAACAGATTCAGGAAATTCATACACATAAATCAAGGTCCAGTCTAATGGGTCAGGGAAAGCCTGGGCAAAAAAATAAGTCTTTGCAAGACATCTGAATCAACCAATGGCTGCTGCTTCAGAGATGACAGAGGGAAGGACATTTGACAGAGCATGGGTAGCAGCAGAAAATGCCCTTTTGGGGGGTCATTGTCCTATGATGTACTGTAGGATGCAGTGTCATGAGCACAATTTCCCCAGATGACCTAAGTGAACTATCTATACAGATAGAATGCAGTCCTGTTCAGTACCGGTGAAGTCCCCAACTCTCAACGCTAGGAGCTACTCAAAATCTCCAACTTACTAGGATTCACTCTCAGTTTTGGGGCCTTCATACAGCCCACCACTACAAATAGGCACTGGTTTAAAACAGTAACTGCCTCTCCTGAGGTAGATGAAACAAAGAAATACTGATACTGATCAGCATACTACTTGTAATATTTGCAAGAGCTGAAATGAATCACAAATACTCATTAGAAGGAACAAACTTTACTTAACAGTCTGTTGCAGCATAACCAAGAGCTCTGCTTTCGTTTTCCTACTGGTCCCTCTCTCAACTGATTCCCCCATCTAACTATATCTAATTCACTTGATTTCCTACTCACATTACATCTCCCTTTTTTTAAAAAAAGAAAAAGATAGATACTGATCAGCATACTACTTGTAATATTTGCAAGAGCTGAAATGAATCACAAATACTCATTAGAAGGAACAAACTTTACTTAACAGTCTGTTGCAGCATAACCAAGAGCTCTGCTTTCGTTTTCCTACTGGTCCCTCTCTCAACTGATTCCCCCATCTAACTATATCTAATTCACTTGATTTCCTACTCACATTACATCTCCCTTTTTTAAAAAAAAGAAAAAGATAGAAACTACTGTATGTATCGAATTGGTTTTCTGATCACTCTACCTCTTGATGTAGTAACAGGTAACTCAGAGTCCAAAATCTTTTCTGGTATATCACTGGCACTTTGTGCTACAGCTGTTCCACTTTTGTTGTCTTGAGACTCCGATAGGTCTACCTGTGATGGAGGTGCAGTTGCAGTCTCAGTAGTCTCATCCATTTTTGGTTCACAACTTGGAGTGCTTTGAAAATCTCTTCTGTTCTGTCTGTAGACAGCTAAATCACCAGTCTGAACCAAATATGATCTTGGAGTCATGTTTTGTCCAGTCACTCTCACTGGTTTCTTGCCGAACATTAACAGAATCACCAACCTGCAAAGGTGGTAAAGGCTTTGAACCTTTGTTGAAGTAAAGCTTCTGTTTTTCTTGTCTTCTCTTCAGATGTGTCTGTATGTCACCTTTTATCTGCTGAGGTAGTAACAATGGTGCTGAGGTAGGCAACCTGGTTCTTAAACGTCTCCCCATTAAAAGTTGTGCAGGTGAGGCTGTATCTGCTGTAGGCGTATTTCTGTAATCCAATAAACTAAGATAAGGATCTGTGTTATTCAGACTAGATTTCTTAAGAATCCTCTTTACTGTTTGGATTGCTCTTTCTGCCATTCCATTTGATTGAGGAAATAGTGGACTGGATGTTGTGTGAACAAAGTCCCAATGTTTGGCAAACATTTTAAAGTCTCTAGAGCAAAACTGAGGGCCATTATCACTGACAACCTCTTCAGGTATACCATGTCTTGCAAATATAGATTTGCAGTGTAAAATTACTGATCTACTTGTAGTGTCTTCAAGCAAACATATTTCCACATATGTTGAATAATAATCAACCAAAAGTAGATAGTCCTTTCTTTCAAATTCAAACAAGTCCATTCCTAGCTTCTGCCAAGGTCTTCTTGGAATTTCATGAGGTAACATTGGTTCTTTTTGGTTTTCATTTCTGAAGGTGTGACACGTGGTACATGACAGTACCAATTCTTCAATTTGGGCACACATACCTGGCCAATATACAGCTTCTCGTGCCCACTTTTTACATAATTCAACACCCAGATGACTCTCGTGTATAATATTCAATATCTCTTTCCTCAAATCTTGTGGTACCACGATTCTGTCACTTTTAAAAATGAGTCCATCATGAACACTTAATTCCTCTCTGTAATTCCAATAAACACGTGTACACTCTGGAACTTCTACTCTTCTATCTGGCCACCCCTGCAAAATGGCATTTTTCAGGATTTGCAAAATGCTATCATTTTCAGTAGCCACCTGAAATTCTTTCAGTTTTGATTCGGAGATTGGTAAATATGAGAACATGAGGTTAACAGCAACCTCAGCTTCTTCAGAACTTATTCCTTCACCCTGTTCAAGATATGCCCTGGACAGGGTATCAGCAATTATTAATTCTTTGCCTGGTCTATAGTGCACTTGTAATTGATATTTCTGCAGTGTTAACTGCCATCTTTGGATTCTTGGAGGTGCATTATGCAAAGGTTTTCTGAAAATTGCCTCCAATGGTTTGTGGTCCATTTCCAGTCACTTTTTTGCCATAGAGAAATTGATGGAATCTTGTGCATCCAAACACTATTGCCAACATTTCCTTTTCTATTTGAGCATAGTTCTGTTGGGCCGCAGTCATTGCTTTAGAAGCATATGCAACAGGTGCACCTCTTTGCAACAGTACAGCACTTAAGCCTGTAGAACTAGCATCCACTGACAGAGTTACAGGTTCTTTCACATTATATTTCAAAACAGGAGTTTTTGTTAATAGTTCTTTCAACTGTGTGAATGCTGTTTCGTGAACTGACATCCAGCAAAATTCAACATCTTGGGCCAACAGCTGTCTTAAAGGGGTTGTTACTGTTGACAAATTTGGGATAAACTTTGCTAGGTAAGTCACCATTCCTAGAAATCTTTGAAGATCAGCTTTGTTACTTGGACTGGGCATATCAGTGATGGCCTCTATTTTAGATGAATCAGGTTTTAGTCCTTCTTTGGTTAAGATGTGTCCTAGATATTTTATTTCAGTCATGGCAAATTTGCATTTCACTTCATTCAGTTTCAGATTCCTCTCTCGGCACCTGTCCAGAACTCTCTTCAGTCTCTCAACAAGTTCCTGTTTGGTCTTCCCCCAAAACAGGATATCATCTATGTAGCATGTGACCCCATCAATACCCTCAAATGTCTGTTGGATCATCCTCTGATACCAAATGGCATTCTTGTAAATCGGTACCTGCCAAAAGGTGTATTAAATGTGCATAGCCTGGAACTGTTGTCATCTAGCTGAATTTGCCAGAATCCACTACTGGCATCAAGAACTGTAAACAATTCTGCTTCTGCTAGCTTACTGGTAATTTCTTCTACAGTAGGCAATTGAAAATGTTCTCTTAAAATTGCTCTGTTCATATATCTTGGATCTAAACATATTCTTATCTGGTCCCGGCCAGGCTTGTCTACAACCACAATTGAATTCACCCACTCTGTAGGTTCTTGTACCTTAACTATGACTTTTAATTGCTCCATACGAGTCAGTTCCATTTGGACTTTATCCCTTAGTGCCACTGGAAACTTCCGAGGTGCATGAATTACAGGTGGAACCTGTGGGTTGATTATGATGGCTTATTTCTCTAGTAAGCAGCCTAAGCCTTCAAATACATCTTTGTATTCACCTGCAACATCCCATTGATCTACTGGAGCTCTTTTCATTAAAGTAACTCTTTGCACCAAATTCAAATTAGTCACAGCCCGGAGACCGAGTACAGCTTGTGCATCAAAGTCTACTATGTGAAATTCCAACTCAGCTCTTTGATCTTTATATTTGCAATCCAGGTTACATTTACCAGACACATGCAGTCTTTCTCCAGAGTAGGTTATTAATCTGGTATTTGAATGCTGAAGGGGTTCAGCTTGCAAGGCTTTGTATGTTTTTAAAGACATTGCATTAGCCTGTGCTCCTGTGTCAATCTTAAAGGTCACATACTTGTGATCATTTATGAGAAGATCCACACACCATTCATCTTCCAGAGCTGTAGAATTCAATGTGCCAATGAAGAAATCATGAGCATTTTTAGCTGTATCTGCTACTGAGAACATTTGTCTGCGTTGAAGTTTTCTATCTCTAGTTTTACACATTTTAGCAAAATGATTAAGTTTGCCACATCTTCTGCATTCCTTCCCATTTGCAGGACAAGCATTTATGTCACGATGACTGATACCACACTTGTAGCAGGCCTTTGCTGCTACTACAGACCTCTGTGGCATTTCCTTTTCTTGGGGGCTGGTAGTAGTGCCAAAGCTCCATTTGCTCTGAGGCTGGCTTACTTTTGGCTTTTCAAAGGTACTTTTGCCCTGTAAGGCATCCATCTGTTTTTCTGTTGCCCCAAAATCTTTCATCTGTTTTGCAGCCACTTCTTCTGCCCTGCATATATTCACTGCACACTCAAGGGTTAAATCACTCTCTCTCAGTAACTTGGCTCTCAATCTGTTTGTCTGAATGCCACACACTATGCAATCCTTAATAAGAGAATCACACAGCTCCCCAAATTCACAGGTCTGAGCCAAATGCTTCACCTCAGTCACATATTGGTCTATCCTTTCTCCTTCACTCTGTATTCTAGTGAAGAACCTGTGCCTTTCATAAGTAACATTTCTTCTGGGGACACAATAAGCTTCAAATTTATTCATCAAAACTTGAATTTTATATTTATCTGCATCATCATCAAACTCAAAAGTATTAAATACCTCTCTTGCTTCTTCACCTGCCACATGCAGAAATAATGCTGACTGGAGTCTCTCATGTTTCTTATCTGCTCCACTTGCAATGCAGTACAATTCAAACCCTTGCTTCCATCTTCTCCAGTTCTCTGCTGCATTTCCTTCAAACATCAACTTTCCTGGAGGCTTCAAATCGTCCATTTTTCACTGCCTTGTGTTTTTAGGTAGTCTTCTGACACCATGTAATATTTGCAAGAGTTGAAATGAATCACAAATACTCGTTAGAAGGAACAAACATTACTTAACAGTCTGTTGCAGCATAACCAAGAGCTCTGCATTCATTTTCCTACTGGTCCCTCTCTCAACTGATTCCCCCATCTAACTATATCTAATTCACTTGAGTTCCTACTCATTACACTACTGACACCATGCCCCAGATCTGCTAATGACTGCTCCCAGTGGCTTCATACAGATATTAAATAGCACTTGGGATAGAATGCTGCCCTGCGGCACCCCACAGCCCAACTGCCAGGGAATAGACACACAATCCCCCAATGCTGTTCTCTGAACCTGGCCCCATAGGTAGGAGTGAAACCATTGCAACACAGTGCCACCAACTCCCAACTCATGGGGACAATCCAGGAGGATACCATGGCCAATGATATCGAAAGCTGCTGAGAGATCAAGCAACAGCAATATTGTTTAATCAATTATTGATTTAATCAAATATTGATGGCCCACTTAAAGAATTTGGAACCTTTATCCAATGAATGTAAGGTAATATTGGTTCCCTGGTGTCAATTTGGAATAATATTCATTTATTTTTATTTTTGTCTTATTTATTTATCTATCAGATTTGTATCTCACCCTTTCTCCCAGAACGAGCCCAGGGTGGCAAACAAAAACACTAAAAACATATTTAAAAACTCTTTAAAAATAAATCTAAAAACAATTCCAACACAGATGCAGACTGGGATAAGGTCTCTACTTAAAAGACTTGTTGAAAGAGGAAAGTCTCCAAAATGACAACATAGATGGTACCTGTCTAATATCTAAGGAAAGTGAATTCCAAAGGGTAGGTACAACATGACTATCACAATTTATCATAATTTAAATTAAATATTTCAGAGTTTGGGCATAATTCATATATAAATTGACAGGAATCATTCACTAGAATATTGCTATGAAACTGAATCAGCTAATGTATTTTTTAGCTGGAATATGTGTATTCCTGATGTTAGGCAAATATAGCTGCCTCCTGAGTGTAACCAGTCATGTATAGGAAATTAAGAGTTTTACTGTATAAGGTTCCCATAATTAATACCTGCATATTGGACACAACCACATATACCCAATATGCTTTTTCTTTACAAGTAATTCATATTCCATGAAAAAAGCAGGTGTTTACTCCTAAGTACAGTAATACCACAGTTAACTAAGTACTTGCATTCCTGGACATTACTTCTTTAACAGAAACTCTCCTACCAAAGGCAGGAATAATATGGAAAGAATAGGAATTGGTTCCTATACCACAACAAAGAAGAGTAGTTCGTCATATTTCAGGAAACTTTTTATTCAAAACTAAAAATATGCATGTCTGAAATGAAACAACCTGGTCAGGTAAGCCTTGCATACGGAGCACTTGAAGGCTCTTCCAAAATGCATCCAGGGATGCCTGCCTTGCCTTTTTTCTTTTATCATGTAGCATCTTGCTATAGCATTCTAAAGCTTTGAGCACAGTTCTCCTCTCTGTAGACTCAAACAGGAAAGCCAGGGGCAGCCACCACCACCACCACCACCCAGTGCTTGGTCTCTCTCCCTCTCTGCCATCCTCATCTATACTGCAGATACATCTGCTCAAGTGACCAGTGCTTCCAGCACACCCAAAGCACTGTTTTCTGTGGAGGCGCCTGTGCCACCCAGCAAGGAGTGCCATTCCAGCCATACATGAGAGAGCTGCCTGCAGCAGCCGCAATCCAGCAGACAAGGAGCCACTTTCTGACTATATCACAGTGTGCTCCACCTGCACCCAAAACAGAATTTGTTAAAAGGAGCTTCTTTCCTAGAGGATTTGTTAACGGCCGTATTACTGGATACAGTAGTAATTTCTATTAACAGGAGCCTGGCTTCATTTATCACAGAGGTGAGAAATCTTTTTCAGCCCAATGCCATGACAGTGTGACTCTTGGAAGGTTGCCCACAATGGAATGCAAGAGCAGAAGCAAAAGCGAGTAAAGCAATGGGTGTGACTTCACTGCATTCCAGCCACAGAAAAGTCAGAGATTTCTGCACTAGGATTGCCAGGTCTCCGGTTTTCACCCAGAGACTCCGGATAGTTGGGGTCCTCTCCAGGTGTCTGCATGAATCACCCCAATCTCCAGACTCTTACTTTAAAAAAAATGTATCTAGGTGGTCTGGTTCAAGAGATATACACCAAAACGTCAGCTGCCTGCCCCTCCACAACTTCTGTTAAATGAGCTCGTAGTTGGCTGCGAAGTCAGTAGTGTGATTGACAAGAGATTTGTTGACCTCCAGATAATAGTTAGAACCCATAGCAAGTTCAGAAAACTGTTGTCTTTTTCTGCTTATCTGCAAATCTCATAAATTAATTATATAGCTTTCAGCAATAGCAAAAATCCCTTTCTCAGTGTGTGCACAAGATGTAGAACAAAAAATCACAGTAGGATCCTGGTAGGTAATTGTTTACTGTTAAAACTGTACATGCAGCTTATGATTACAATGTGTTATACTTTTTTAATTATGAGGAGTCAACCAAGTTTAAATTTTCTTGGGATGTTGAAGAGGGCAGTTTATTTGTCTAATTCATAGCCTGTTTTGAAAACCTTCCCAATATTAGGCTTTAATCCTATACTCACTTTTCTGGGAATAAAGCTGCAATGTGAATCCCCCATACCAGGAGTAAACCCCATTGAATTCAATATGACTTACTTTTGAGTAGACATGGTTAGGATTGTGCTGTAAATCAATGGGACTTTTGAGTGAACATAGCAAAGGATTGTGTTTGTGTTGTAATTTTTTCTCTCCCCCTCTGATCCTATTTTTAAAGCAATTAGGCAGGGCTTACCTAGGTGTCACTGCTTTTATTTTGTAGGAAACTAATACTGATTTTATTTTATTTTTTAAAAAAGTTTTGCAATGACCATCTGATTTTGACAATAAACGATTATATGGGGTGCATGTGTTTTTTCATCTCCAGTGTGTGTGTGTGTGTGTGTGTGTGTATGGAGTCTTACCAACAAACCTGTGAGGTAGGGTTCCCGATTGGAAACCAAGGAAACTCACAAGATATAAATGCATTTAAAATCCAATGACCCCAAACAAGTATAAACAATTGCAAAACAGCTTAAAGCATGATTCTGAATTTTGTGTTGGGTGAGTGAAGTTCCTTATTGCTTGAGGTTGCAGTTCTGTGTTCGCTTCCCTGTTTGAGTAAGCCCCATTGAAAACATTGGGACTTGCTTCTGAGTAAACATGCATAGGATTGCACTATAAATATCTTTACAGGTTGTGTAAATAATAAACACCTTTGACAGTCATGCTTATCACTGTCACGCTTTTAGTTCTTCTTATGTCCCAATAACTATCTGATTTTACACTATGGTTGTACTTTATTATTTCTTCTACATTTCATGTGTGCCCATATTCCTTGGTCATGGTCCCCCTCTGTTGTTTTCACTTTGAGGGGCAGATTAGGCTGAGAGATGGCGAGTAGCCCACAGTCACCCAGTAAACTTTGTAGCTGATTTCCATTTTAAAAAAATAATTAAAATGATTTACATGCAGGCAAAGTTTATGAAGTAGGGCCACACAATATATTTAAAGCATATCCAACTTGCATTTAAAGCGCATGACTTCCCCCAAAGAATCCTGGTAAGTGTAGTTTCCCCCTCACAGTTATAGTTCCCACCTCCCTTAACAAACTACACTTCCCATTATTCCGCAGTAGGATTCATGTGCTTCAAATGTGTGTTGAATGTGCTTTAAATGAATGATGTGGACCTGCCCTAGGTATGCTGCACATTCATTAGTGAATTGAAAAGAACCATTTCGCTCCTGTCAAAACCCTAGTTGAACTGTGGAATACAGAATTGACCCGGGTGGTTGACATGATTGCTCCTGAGCGCCCTCTCCTGTGTAAAGCTTGTACGTCTCCATGGTATACCCCAGAACTTAGAGCGATGAAACAATATAGGAGATGGCTTGAGTGCAGATGGAGACGAACTCCTGGTAGATGCAATTACACACTGGTAAGTGCCTATGGTAAGCTGTAATTAGGGGCAGTGACGGCAGCTAAAAAGCAATATTTTGCTGCCACTATAGAATCATCAATTTGTTGCCCAGCAGAGCTCTTCAGAATTGTCCGGGGGCTATGACACGCTGGCTCCAAGGACATGGTAGAACCATCTGAGGCCCGCTGTAATGAATTTGCTAGGCACTTCCAGGGTATCCAGAGCACAGCCTTGTCCCGATTTCTTGGATGAGTTTCAGTTGGTATAGCTTGAGGACATTGACAAAGTGCTTGCACAGGTTCGTGCAACCACTTCTGTGATGGATCCTTGCCCTTCTTGGCTAATAAAAGCTAGCAGGGATGGAACAGCTGGCCAGGCCAGGGAAGTGATTAATGCCTCTCTCTGAGAGGGGGTGGTCCCTGGCTGCCTGAAAGAGGTGGTAGTGAGACCACTCCTGAAGAGACCCTCCCTGGACCCAGAAAATCTTAATAAATATAGGCTGGTAGCAAATGTTCCATTCCTGGGCAAGGTCCTGGAACGAGTGGTTGCAGGCCAGCTCCAGACCCTCTTTGATGAGACAGATTATCTGGATCCATTTCAGTCGGGTTTCAGGCCTGGTTTTGGCACAGAAACAGCCTTGGTCGCCCTGTATGATGACCTTTGTTGGGAGAGAGACAGGGGGAGTGTGACTGTTGATTCTCCTTGATCTCTTAGCAGCTTTCGATACCATCGACCATGGTATCCTTCTGGGGAGACTGGCTGAGTTGGGGGTAGGAGGGACTGCATGGCGGTGGTTCTGCTCCTACTTGGCAGGTCGCCTCCAGAAGGTGGTGCCTGGGGAACATTGCTCAGCACCCTGGACTCTCCGGTATGGGGTTCCGCAGGGGTCAGTTCTGACCCCCATGCTGTTCAACATCTACATGAAACCGTTGGGTGAGGTCATCCAGAGCTTTGGAGTGTGTTGTCATAAGTATGCTGATGACACGCAGCTCTGTTTCTCCTTTTCATCTTCTTCAGGTGAGGCTGTCAATGTGCTGAACGCTGAATGTGCTGGCTGCGACAATGGACTGGATGAGGGCTAATAAACTGAGGCTCAATCCAGACAAGACTGAGATGCTGCTAGTGGGTGGTTCTTCTGACTGGATGGTGGATGTCCAACCTGTCCTGGATGAGGTTGCACTCCCTCTGAAGGAGCAGGTTTTTAGCTTGGGGGTTCTCCTAGAACCATCTCTATCACTTGAGGCTCAGGTACCCTCGGTGGCATGGAGTGCTTTCTACCAGCTTCGGTTGGTGGCCTAGCTACGCCCCTATCTGGACAGGGATAACCTGGCTTCAGTTGAACATGCTGTGGTAACCTCCAAGTTAGATGACTGCATTGCGCTCTATGTGGGGCTGCCTTTGAAGACAGTTCAGAAACTGCAGCTTGCACAAAATGCAGCAGCCAGATTGGTAACAGGGACTAGACAGTTCGAACATACAAAACGGATTCTGGCCTGCTTGCATTGGCTGCCTGTATGTTTCCAAGCTCGATTCAAGGTGCTAGTTTTAACCTATAAAGCCTTACATGACTTAGGACCACAATACCTGATGGAACGCCTCTCCCAACATGATCCCACCCGTACACTACGCTCAACATCCAAGGCTCTCCTCTGGGTGCCTACTCGGAGGGAAGCTGGGAGTCTGGCAACAAGGGAGAGGGCCTTCTCAGTGGTGGCCCGCAAATTATGGAATGATCTTCCTGATGAGGTGTGCCTGGCACCAACACTGTTATCTTTTCAGCTCCAGCTCAAGACTTTCCTCTTCTCCCAGGCATTTTAGCATGTGTTTTTAAATTATTATTTTTAAAACTGTGTTTTTAAATTTGTATATTTGTTTTTAATGTTTTTAGCTGTTGTGAACCATCCAGAGAGCTTCGGCTATGGGGCGGTATATAAATGCAATAAATAAATAAAATTTAAAAAATATTTCTTAAACAGGGGAAGGTCTGTAGCTTAGTGGTAGGGCACATGCTTTTCATGTAAAGATCCAAAATCCAATCTCTGGAAAAGTCTATTGCCTGGAATCCTGGAGCACCAATGCTAGTCCATGTCACCAGTACTGAGCTAGATGGTACCGAATGGCCTGTGTCGGTATAAGGTAGATTCTTTTGCTCCTAAAGGGGGAAAGAGACCCAATGGCCTCAATGACTCCATAATTTATTTATGTATTTTATTTACAATATTTATATACTGCTTTATTGTAAAAAATCTCAAACCAGTTTACAGAAGGAATTAAAACAATAAAATTATTGGCAAAAACAGTTGTTGTTATGTGCTTTCAAGTCAATTTCGACTTATGCCGACCCTATGAATCAGTGACCTCCAAGAGCATCTGTCATGAACCACCCTGTTCAGATCTTGTAAGTTCAGGTCTGTGGCTTCCTTTATGGAATCAATCCATCTCTTGTTTGGCCTTCCTCTTTTTGTACTCCCTTCTGTTTCTCCCAGCATTATTGTCTTTTCTAGTGAATCATGTCATCTCATTATGTGTCCAAAATATGATAACTTCAGTTTCATCATTTTAGCTTCTAGTGACAGTTCTGGTTTAATTTGTTCTAACACCCAATTATTTGTCTTTTTCACAGCCCATGGTATCTGCAAATTCTCGTCCAACACCACATTTCAAATGAGTTGATTATTCTCTTATCTACTTTTTTCACTGTCCAACTTTCACATCCATACACAGAGATTGGGAATACCATGGTCTAAATGATCCTGACTTTAGTGTTCAGTGATGCATCTTTGCACTTCAGGACCTTTACTATTTCTCTCATAGCTGCCCTCCCCAGTCCTAGCCTTCTTCTGATTTCTTCACTATTGTCTCCATTTTGGTTAACGACTGTGCTGAGGTATTTATAATCCTTGACAAGTTCAATGTCCTCATTGTCAACTTTCAAGTTACATAAATCTTCTGTTGTCATTACTTTAGTCTTTTTGATGTTCAGCTGTAGCCCGGCTTTTGTGCTTTCCTCTTTAACTTTTATCAGCATTCGTTTCAAATCATTACTGGTTTCTGCTAGTACTATGGTATCGTCTGCATATCTTAAATTATTGATATTTCTCCCTCCAATTTTCACACCTCCTTCATCTTGGTCCAGTCCTGCTTTCCATATGATATGTTCTGCGTATAGATTAAACACCCTTTCCGATTGGGAACCAGTCGGTTTCTCCATATTCTGTCCTTAAAGTAACCTCTTGTCCAGAGTATAGGTTGTGCATCAGGACAACCAGATGCTGTGGCACCCCCATTTCTTTTAAAGCATTCCATAGTTTTTCATTATCTACACCAGCCTTTCCCAACCAGTGTGCCTCCAGATGTTGTTGGACCACAATTCCCATCTTTCCTGACCATTGGCAATGCTGGCTGAGGCTGATGGGAGTTGTGGTCCAACAACATCTGGAGGCACACTGGTTGGGAAAGGCTGATCTACACAGTCAAAGGCTTTGCTATAATGTATAAAGCACTGGGTGATTTCCTTCTGAAATTCTTTGCTCCATTCCATTATCCAACATATGTTTGCGATATGATCTCTGGTGCCTCTTCACTTTCTAAATCCAGCTTGGACATCTGGCATTTCTCGCTCCATATATGGTAAGAGCCTTTGTTGTAGAATCTTGAGCATTACTTTACTTGCATGGGATATTAAGGCAATAATTGGATAATTACTGCAATCCCTGGGATCCCCTTTCTTTGGAAGTGGGATATATATTGAATGCTTCCAGTCTGTGGGCCATTATTTCATTTTCCATTAGGGTTGCCAGGTTCCTGGCCGAGACTGATCCTGTACCTTTAGGAGAAGAGAAAGTCAACCAAGTGCAGGTGTTCTTGCAACACTGTAATGGGAAAAACCACAAGGTGGAATTCTCCCTTCCCCCTGCACAACTTTTAAAGATACAGAAGACCTCCTGGTGGCCTCCTGGGCTCGGTCCTGAACCCAGTGCTCATCAGCATTTTTATTAATGACTTGAATGAGGAGGGCAGGAAATACTTATAAAATTTGCAGATGATACAAACTTGGGAGGGATAGCTAATACCCTGGAAGACAGAAACAAAATTCAAAGTGATCTTGATATGCTAGAGCATTGGGATGAAAACAACAGAATGAAATTTAACAAGAACACATACAAACTTCTACATCTACAAAAAAGAAACAAAATGCAAATTTATAAGATGGGGAATACTTGGGTCAGCAATGCTACATGTGAGAAGGCTCTTAGAATTGCCATTGATGACAAGCTAAATGAGCTAACAATGTGATGTGGCTGCAAAAAAGGTGAATGCTATTTTAGGCTGCATTAACAGAAGTATAGTTTCCAAATCATGCAAAGTAGTACTTCCCCTCTATTTGACACTGGTTAGGCCTCTTGAGTACTGTGTCTAGCTCTGGATGCTGCAATTTAAGAAAGATGCAGACAAACTGGAACAGATTCCAAGGAGAGCAACAAGGATGATCAGGGCACTGGAAACAAAGCCCTATGAGGAGAGACTGAAAGAACTGGGCATGTTTAGCCTGGAGACGAGAAGACTGAGGGGAGATATGATAGCACTCTTCAAGTACTTGAGAGATTGTCACACAGAAGAGGATTGTCACACAGAATGGGTCAAGATAATCTGTTTCATCCAAGAGTATTTGTAATTGCTGCGCCACAACCCTCTCAATCACCTTCCCTAAAAAGGGGATATTTGCACCCGGTCAGTAGTTGTCACAAACCAATGGGTCCAAGGTGGGCTTTTTCAGGAGTGGTCAGATCACCGCCTCTTTTAAGGCGCCTGGAACCACTCCCTCCCGCAATGATGCATTGACCACACCCTGGATCCACTCGGTCAGACCACCTCAGCAAGCTTTAATAAGCCAAACAGGGCAAGGGACAAGAGGACACATTGCTAGCTGCATCATCGCCAACACCTTGTCCACATCATCAGGCTGCATCAACTGAAACCATTCCCAAGAAGTTGCAGCAGACGTTGCACTGGACACCTCATTGGGGACTACAGTAGAGGTGGAGGGGGCATAAAGACTGCTACGGAGGCGAGCAACTTTTCCCTCAAAGTGCCTTGCAAACAATTTTCAGTAGGCCTCCGAAGGGTCTAAAACTCCATTTCCTGGAATTGATGTCAACAGACCCCTGACAATACGGAAAAGCTCCACTGGATGGCTACTTGAGGATGCGATGGAGGCAGAGAAGTGGGCCTTCTTTGCCGCCCTCACTGCCACATAGTAGGCACGGTTATGATGTTTTCAGCCTCACAGCATGTCTTTTGCCACTTGCTCTCTAGCCATCATCCAGCCTATTTCATTGCCCTTAGCTCACTGGTGTACCAAGGTGCAAGCCAGGCTCCACAATTCCAGAGAGGGCTCTTAGAGGGCAACCGTGTCAAGAGCCCAACGTGCCTTGCTGTTCCACAGCGTGACAAGGGCTTCAACAGGGTCACCTGCTCTATCTTCTGGGAACTCCCCCAGGGCATTCAGGAATCCAGTGGATTCCATTAGGCTCCGGGGGCGGACCATCTTAATCTGACCACCACCCCTGCAGGGAAGGATGGAAGCCATAAGTCTAAACTTCACCAGGAAGTTATCTGACCATGACAATGGGGTGACATCCACCCCCCCATCTCCAAACCACCCCTTCCTCCATCTGGAGCAACAACCAAGTCGAAGGTGTGCCCTGCCCTATGTATTGGCCCTATAACAACTTGAGACAGCCCCATGGTCGTCATGGAGGCCATGAAGTCCTGAGCCAGAATACTAGAGGCAGCCTTAGCATGGACATTGAAATCACCCAGTGCTATCATTCTGGGCTTCTGCAACACCACAGTCGAGAAGGCTTTCGCCAGCTCAGTCAGAGAAGCTGCCGGGCACCAGCAGCAACCCTAGTTTACTGTCTCCTCAGCCTGACACTTTTTTGTGCCTTGTGCTATTTAATATATATGTGGAGACACTGGAAGTGGTCATTAAGACATTTGGGTTGCTCTATTTGTCTTTGACATCTGAATTGGGAGAGGGTGTGACTTTTTTGAACTGATGCCTGGGTGCAGTGGTGGGCTGGATGGGGAAGAACAAACAAGACTGAATCCTGGTTAGATGGAGACTTCATGGATGAGTAGGTCTGGAAGCTTTTGAGTTCTTGTTCTGGGCTGTTTCCTCTGCCACATGTGGAGGATCATCCGTTGCTTGCTTCAGATAACTTGTAAAGACATATCTTTTTGCACAGGCTTTCCCTAATCTATAAGATTAGACCCTGTAATAACTAAATTTCTGTTTTTAGCTCTTTTTATTATATTGTTGTACTGTTTTATGTTTACTTGTACTGTTTCTACACCGCTTAGAATTTTTTAAAATATTAAGCAGTTTAGAAATACCTTTAAAAATCCTTATTTTATGGAGATCAGAAATGATGAGCTTACATCTTTCATAACCCTGAGAAAACTGATTTCTGTCATACTGAAAATATCATTTTGCAGTAATAAAGAGCAACAGAACATGTGCAAATGTATAAAAAATGCTGCCTTTAAAAAAAAAGAAGCATAAAATATATGAAGGTGTTAAGAGTCACTCTGGAATGTTTAGTTAAAGATGCTGCATAGATTTAGATATATTCTCCCTTTGAAACTCAGGCACAACATTGTCTGATGCTTAATGAGAATTGCACGTGTGCAATGAGGGGAGAATAAAACTGCTTGAAAATAAATCAACATTTTAGTGCAATTATTATTATTATTATTATTATTATTTATTAGACTTTTATACCGCCCGACTAGCAATAGCTCTCTGGGCAGTGAACACAAGAAATACAATAAAATATGCAGTAATACAACAAAGACTTATAAAAATAAAACAATCTAAAATCAATTACAACAGATTTAAAATTAAGTTAGCTTAAATGAAAATGAAAATGAAAATGAAAATGCCTCGGAAAAGAGGAAGGTTTTAACTTGGCGCCGAAAGGATAACAATGTCGGTGCCAAGCACACCTCCTCAGGGAGACTGTTCCAGAGTTCGGGGGCCACCACTGAGAAGGCCCTAGATCTTGTCATCACCCTCCGGGCCTCTCTATGAGTTGGAACCCGGAGGAGGGCCTTCGTAGTAGAACGTAGTGTACGGGCCGGTTCGTATTGGGAGAGGCGTTCCGACAGGTATCTTGGTCCCGCGCCGTATAAGGCTTTATAGGTTAATACCAACACTTTGAATCTGGCCTGGAAGCATATTGGTAGCCAGTGCAGGCGAGCCAGAACAGGTGTTATGTGCTCGGACCGCTTGGTCCTTGTTAACAATCTGGCCACCGCATTTTGCACTAGCTGTAGCTTCCGAACTGTCTTCAAAGGCAGCCCTACGTAGAGCGCGTTGCAGTAATCCAAACGCGAGGTTACCAGAGCATGTACAACTGATGTAAGGTCCTCCTTACTCAAATAGGGACGTAGCTGGGCTACCAACTGAAGTTGGTAGAACGCATTCCATGCCACCGAGGCTACTTGAGCCTCAAGTGAAAGGGAAGAGTCTAAGAAGACTCCCAGACTACGAACCTGCTCCTTTAGGGGAGTGTAACCCCATCCAGGACAGGGTATATATCCACCATCCGATCAGAGAAACCATCCACCAACAGCATCTCAGTCTTGTCAGGATTGAGCCTCAGTTTGTTAGCTCTCATCCAGTCCATTGTCGCGGCCAGGCAACGGTTCAGCACATCGACAGCCTCACCTGAAGAGGATGAAAAGGAGAAGTAGAGCTGCGTGTCATCAGCATACTGATGACAATGCACTCCAAAACTCCTGATGACTGCACCCAACGGCTTCATATAGATGTTGAAAAGCACAGGAGACAAAACCGACCCCTGCGAGACCCCACATTGGAGAGCCCAAGGTGTCGAACAATGTTCCCCAAGCACTACCTTCTGGAGATGGCCCGCCAAGTAGGAGCGGAACCACTGCCAAGCAGTACCTCCAACTCCCAACTCCACGAGCCTCTCCAGAAGGATACCATGGTTGATGGTATCAAAAGCCGCTGAGAGATCAAGGAGAATCAACAGAGTTACACTCCCTCTGTCCCTCTCCCAACAGAGGTCATCATACAGGGCGACCAAGGCTGTTTCTGTGCCAAAACCGGGCCTAAAACCGGATTGAAACGGATCTAGATAATCGGTTTCATCCAAGAGCGCCTGGAGCTGGCTGGCAACCACCCATTCCAAGACCTTGCCCAGAAATGGAACATTCGCTACCAGTCGATAGTTGTTCAAATTATCTGGGTCCAAGGACGACCTCTTCAAAAGAGGTCTCACTACAGCCTCCTTAAGACAGCGAGGGACAACTCCCTCACTTAATGAGGCATTGATCACTTCCTTGGCCCAGCCAGCAGTTCCAGCCCGGCTAGCTTTAACTAGCCAGGAGGGGCAAGGGTCTAGTACCGATGTGGTTGCACGCACCATTCCAAGCATCTTGTCAACTTCCTCAAGCTGCACCAACTGAAACTCATCCAATAAAACAGGACAAGGCGGTGATCTAGGTACCTCAGTGAATCCAACTGTCCTAACATTAGAGTCGAGGTCCCTACGGATGCATGCGATTTTCCAAGATTTCCACTCATTCCAAGATCTTGCCCAGGAATGGAACATTCGCTACCGGTCTGTAGCTGTTGAAATTTTCTGGGTCCAAGGAAGGTTTTTTCAGAAGTGGTCTCACCACCGCCTCTTTCAAACAGCCAGGGACCACTCCCTCTCGTAAAGAGACGTTAATCACTTCCTTGGCCCAGCCAACTGTTCCATCCCTGCTAGTTTTTATTAGCCAAGAGGGGCAAGGATCCAGTACTGAAGTGGTTGCACGTACCTGTCCAAGCACCTTGTCCACGTCCTTGAGCTGAACCAACTGGAACTCATCCAATAAAACATGACAAGACTGTGCTCCAGACACCTCATTAGGATCAGCCGCTATAAATTGGGAGTCTAAGTCCCGGCGGATGCATGAGATCTTACGCTGGAAGTGCTCAGCAAACTCATTACAGCGGGCCACCGATGATTCTACCGTGTCCTGAAGGCCAGAATGGAGTAGCCCGCGGACAACTCTAAAAAACTCCGCTGGGCGGCAAAGAGATGACTTAATAGTGGCAGCAAAATGTTGTTTTTTCGCCGCCCTCACCGCTCCTACATATAGCTTGGTAAAAGCACTAACCAGCGCATAATTGCATCCGTCGGGAGTTCGTCTCCATCTCCGCTCAAGCCTCCTCCTATTTTGTTTCATCGCTCTCAGCTCTGGCGTGTACCAAGGAGCTGTATGAGCTCTACATAGGAGAGGGCGCGCAGGAGCAATCGTGTCAACAGCCTGGGTCATCTCCGCATTCCACAGATCAGCCAGGGCTTCGACAGGAGCGCCAGTCCTATCAGCCGGAAAATCCCCCAGAGCCCTTTGAAAACCTTCAGGATTCATTAGTCTCCGGGGGCGGACCAATTTAATAGGCCCCCCACCCTTGCAGAGGGGAAAGGCTACTGTAAGTCTAAACTTCAACAAGCAGTGATCTGTCCATGACAAAGGGAAAGATGTAAGATTCCCCACATCCAGATCACTATCCCCATGTCCAGTAGCAAAGATAAGGTCTAGAGTATGCCCTGACATATGTGTTGGACCACTAACATATTGAGACAGCCCCATGGTTGTCATGGAAGCCATGAAGTCCTGAGCTGCCCCAGACAAAGTAGCCTAGGCATGGATGTTGACGTCCCCCAGTACTAATAGTCTGGGGGATCTCAGCAATACCTCCGAGACCACCTCTGTCAGCTCAGTTAGGGAAGCCATTGGGCAGCAAGGTGGGCGGTACACCAAAAGGATTCCCAGCCTGTCCCTCTGGCCCAGCACAAGGTGCAAACACTCCAGGCCAGTAACTGCATGGACATGGTGCTTGGTGAGTGAGATGGAACTCTTATAGACCACAGCAACCCCACCTCCCCAACCCTCAGATCTACCATGATGCTGGACCAAGTACCCCGGTAGGCAGAGCTGGGAGAGACTAACTCCTCCCTGCTCACCCACCCAGGTCTCAGTTATACATGCCAGATCGGCTGCCTCGTCCACAATCAGATCGTGGACGAGGGAGGTTTTATTATGTACCGATCTGGCATTTAAGAGCAGCAACTGGAGATCTGAGAGTTGGCTGAGAGGACAACCAACATCCCTGCAGATGTGAGAAGGACCGGAACAAGGCACAGCAATAAAAGACTTTAGCTGTGATTTATCAATGAGAGGGTCAGAGCTTGGAAGTAACTCGTTAAAAATAACAAGTTACTTGTAATTCACTACATTTTTGCGTAACGAGAGGGTAATTTCATTACATTTGCTTGTAACAGAACGAGTGGTAACTTAATTACTTTTCAGCTGTAACTGTAATGTTTCCAATGTTCCATTTACCATTACTTGGGGGGAGGGGAAGTCTGCTCCTGTGATTGGTGGCCAAAAGAATGTGCCTCACACATGGAGAGCCAGACTACAGAAGCAGAATGGAGGTGAAGAACTGAGGTGAGTGGCGATGGTGTGTGCGCGTGCGCATGCGTGCGCCTCCACCGCTTGTCCTACCACCCCTTCCTGCCTGCCTCCTCCTCTCCTCTCATGCCTATCACTGGCTGCCTCTCCCCTCCCTGCTTGTCGCTGCCTCTCCGCCGCGCCTGTCGTTGCCTCTCCCCTCCCTGGGTGTCGTTGCCTCTCCCCACGTGTGTGTCGTTGCTTCTTCCTTCCCTGATTGTCATTGCCTCTCTCCTCCCTGCGTGTCGTTGCCTGTTCCCCGCGCCTGTTGTTGCCTCTCTCCTCCCTGCGTGCCGTTGCCTCTTCTCCGTGCCTGTTGTTGCCTCTCTCCCTGGGTGTCGTTGCCTCTTCCCCGTGCCTGTCGTTGCCTCTCTCCTCCCTGGGTGTCGTCGTTGCCTCTCCCCACCCTGCTTCTCATTGCCTCTCCCCTCCCTGCGTCTCGTTGCCTCTCCCCTCAGCACAGAGGAAAGGGTCCCCAAATTATGCAAGAACAGACAAAGTCAATACTACAAGAGTAAGTAATTGTATTGGTAGAAATTATGATAGTACATAAGAAACAAAAAGTATACATGTATATATATATGAAATAGAGCAATATTAACAAAATATGTGCAAAAAAGACTCAGGGAACTTCCAGAAGATTTGTTTATTGAACATTCAACCTTATTTTAATGTAGACTTTGTATGTTTTTAATTATATGTATTTTTTATCTGGAAGCAGCCATGAGTTCCAGTTTTGTAAAAATGGCGGGGTATAAATAAAGATAATAATAATAATAATAATAATAATAATAATAATAATAATAATAATAATAATAATAATAATAATAACCTGATTTGTTTGCAGGGAGATTTGATGACATTGCATCAAAACAAGCCTTGTCCCTTTCCAGTGCATTTTCCTGTTACTTTTCTCATTGCCCAAAAATCTGATCTTCAGTGGAAGGTTTGTGGTGCAAGACCCCCTCATCAACTACAATTGTATAACCTGAGTTTGCTGGTATGTGACTGAGTCCCACCCAAAACTAGTGGCAGTGTGAAAGTGCCTTCATGTAGTAGCCAAAAAATATATTGGAAATGCAAATATTCTTTTCAAGCTGAAGCTAAGAAGAATGTATTACAGAGTTGTTGGACGGGATCTCCAGATTACATTCTGTTCCTTTGCTTCATCAAAACCAATTCAGAAATGAGTGAGTAAATGTAACTCACATATAATAAATGAGTTCTTCTACATATCTTAGAGCACTATCACTTCTGCAAATATATCTGGATGCCTACTATGCAGGAAGTGAGGGGAAGGCAGAAGTGAAGAAGTGAAGGAGCTTGTACCATCAGCTCCTGGGGTTGGCCTGGAAAATATTCTGTATTTGTTGCTTATTCAAAATATTTTAAATGCCTCCCCCCCCGTATACTGATTTTTAAATAGTAGCAAAAGACAATTGGGTTGCATGATGAGGATCAAAAGTTCACAACACTCTTCACCCCTCCATAACCCCAAGAAATTGGTCCTAAATTTAAACTATAAAAAAGAACAAATATGACACATTGGCTGTACATATGCATGCATGCATGTCTTCACACACAGAGTTACTTTTTGTTTAGGCTGCCTATCTAATGCAGAAACATCATACATTTTGACTGTTATGTCCTTGAATATAAGGATCAAAACTGGTTATAGAAACAGCTAGCAGCCCTTGGTTGTGATCAGGGTGGTGGTGGGGAAAAGTCAGTGTAGTTATGAAGCCAAAATTCCACAGTGCAGTCCATAAAGGTGGCAACAACAGTGGGTCTAGACATCAAGCAACTTTCTTCTGATGACAAGTACAGATGGGCAGAAACAAGAGCCGTCCAAGAATTATGATCTGCACTGGCTGAGCTACATTCCAGTATTACCATGTACAACTGAATGTTTACTCCTGTTGCAAACCATTGTTGTTATGTGCCTTCAAGTCGATTACGACTTATGGCGATCCTATGAATCAGAGCCCTCCAATAGCATCTTTCATGAACCACCCAGTTCAGATCTTGTAAGTTCAGGTCTGTGGCTTCGTTTGGAATCAATCCATCTCTTGTTTGGCCTTCCTCTTTTTCTACTCCCTTCTGTCTTTCCCAGCATTATTTTCTTTTCTAGTGAATCATGTCTTCTCTGTTGCGCTGTGTGTGTTTGTGTGCTTAATTAAGTTTAAAACAACACAGCAGCAGCAGCAGAGTAACAGCAGATGTTGAAATGCAAGTGTGCCAGCGTGTGTGTGCGTTTACCTAAGAAAGCAGGCTTTTACCCTGCATCAGCATCACTGAGACTTGAGACTTAGTAAAATAAGAAAAGCTAGTTTATTTATAGAAATACATAGTAGATAGAAAGGCATACCTAGTTCTAACTAACTAGCTAAGTTGGAGGCGTAACACCCAGGTGCGGGAGTTAGCCCCATGCTAGGAGAGAGAGCAGAGACAGAGAAGGAAGGAAGTGGAAAGGGCAGAAGGAGGAGGGGCAGGTAAGCTTCCCTAAAGACTTAACAGTCTAGCGACAGAAGGAAGTCAGTCAGAGCATCACAGGTAAAGGTAAACAAGCCTATCCATCTGGAGGACCCTAGCTCTATCTCCCTTCTGGAACACAAACAAAAGAACAAAACAGGAGTTGCTCTTGCCCCACTTCCAACGTTCTTATGATGTGTCCAAAGTATGATAACCTCAGTTTCATCATTTTAGCTTCTAGTGACAGTTCTGGTTTAATTTGTTCTGACACCCAATTATTTGTCTTTTTCACAGTCCATGGTATGCACAAAGTTCTCCTCCAACACCACATTTCAAATGAGTTGATTTTTCTCTTATCTGCTTTTTTCACTGTCCAACTTTCATATCCATACATAGAGATCGGGAATACCATGGTCTGAATGATCCTGACTTTAGTGTTCAGTGATACATCTTTGCATTTGAGGACCTTTTCTAGTTCTCTCATAGCTGCGCTCCCCAGTCCTAGCCTTCTAATTTCTTGACTATTGTCTCCATTTTGGTTAACGACTGTGCTGAGGTATTGATAATCCTTGACAAGTTCAAAGTCCTCATTGTCAACTTTAAAGTTACATAAATCTTTTGTTGTCATTATTTTAGTCTTCTTGACGTTCAGCTGTCATCCTGCTTTTCTGCTTTCCTCTTTACCTTTCATTATTGTCATGATCTGTGGGTGGGTAGGAGGCGACAAGGGAGGAGGTGGAGAGTGAGACGGGGTGGAGTGGAGAAAACAATTTTAAAAAATGGAGTGGAGGGGAAAAGGAGCCAGAGGGCAAGAACATGGATAAAGGAGGAGAAGGAGGCAGAAGCAGAATGGAGATAAAAAACTGTGGAGGTGAAAGATGACAACGTGTCTGTGTGTGTGTTTGCACTTGGCACATAAGGTGGCCTCCACCACCCTCTCTGGCTACTGTGCTGCATTTGTAGTATTTTAACTTTTTTGCATCTCAGGGGAAAATGTTTGCTTGGGTGAGTATCCCTTAGTTGGTGGCAGGGCAGGGTCTGGGAGGTGGTTCAATGAGAGAGATTATGCTGGCTGGCTGAGTGGGTTGCACTTGGATTGACGTGCAAAGATCTGAGTAGTGGCCTCTGCCTCCCTCCCCACCTCCCTTACCAGTGGAGAGACCACCATTGCTATCTTATGGATAAAAAAAAATATTCTACTACCTCTGTATGTGTTTGTTTATTTTTAATGTTGTTGTTTTTTTGTAATAATTTTTATTTTTCAAATTTTCATAAAACAAACACAACAAAATCAAACAACAAAAACAATACAACAAAAATAAAAAGAAGAACTTGACTTCCGATTTGTTACAGATCAGCTATAAGTATATAATATATATCAAACCTGTCCCCTAAAACATACGAAATTCACTTTTTTCCATAGTCTATCTTAATTAATCATCAAATCCCATTATCATCATTTCATTTTTTTCTTTCAACAAAAAGTCCAAAAGAGGCTTCCATTCCTTAAGAAATGTATCTGTTGTTTTTTCTCTGAGAAGGCATTTTTTTTGTAATAATTTTTATTATTCAAATTTTCATAAAACATACACAACAAAATCAAACAAAAACAATACAACAAAAATAAAATATTTTTAATGTTGTTTTAGGCTACTTAGATGTGCAGCAGCCAAGGCCAGCACCTTGTAGATGTTTTTTTAAAAAAGTAACTGAAATGTAACTGTAGTGATTACTTTTGAGAAAAGGTAATCAGTTACTTTCAGAGTCATTGTAATTGTAACTGTAATTACTACTTTTTGGGCCATGTAACTGTAACTGTAATTTATTACTTTTTAAAAGTAATCTTCCAAGCTCTGGAGAGGGTATGAAAATATTTTTTCCTTTTGCTTCCCAAAAGTATTTCACTATGCTGGATTAATTGCCACCTACACATATAGTCAAATAGCCTTAGCAATCATTTTTGTATAAATCTAAAATAAGCAATATCACACCATTTAGGTCACAGAATTTTTCTGCTTTCAGGTAGGTTTATGAAACTCAGGGGTTAAGAATTCAGTTATCCACCATGCTTCTGAATCAATGGCTTTTGCAAGCTGATGCACACATGTAAGATTGTGCCAAAAACAAATATGTCAAGTGAGCTGTTGTGAATTAAATATAAAAAATCTCATATTAATTGGAAATTAGTAATGAAATACAGCAACAATATTTACATGCTAGCATATCTTAAAATTCACCAGAATTACAAGCAGTTAAATGTCTTCTGCCATTATCCTCTTACAGAATTGATAAGGAAATTAGTTTTAAAATTATGCTGTTGGAGTTAAGCAGGATCTAAGAGAATGTAAATATATCTTTGCAAGCCTATCACATTCATTAATGTGAACTCCACATTAAATAACAATGTGATCAAAATGTCATTTTTTTTAGAGCCATTAAGAAAAGGAAGGAAGTGTGGTAGTTCATGCCTTCTATGCAAAAAATCCCAAGATTACTCGCTGGCATCTCCATGTAGAGCTGGGAAAGAATCTTGTCTGAATCCCTAGACACCCAGTTAGTATAGACAAGATTGAGCTGAATGGTCCAGTTGTCTTATTCCATGTAAGACAGCTTCTTATGTTCCCTACGAAAACATACCATTTGCACAGTGCAGACGTCCTTGTCACTGTGTCCTTCCCACTCTCCCTCTCAGGAAGCAACTCGGCTGTCAGGTCAGGTAAGCACTGCTGTCCCACCACACTCTCCACTATTGACGCATACATACTGTCGCCAGGTTTCCAGAGGACCAGGTGCATGCTGAAAGAACTTCTGTACTCATGCAGTATGAGGATCCAGTTTAACCTTACGACCACAACTCTTCATACAACAGCAAATGCTGTTTGGGAAGAGATTTTTGGGAAGAGATGCAAGACACTTGGTACTGGCATATAGTTTCTATTACACACACACACACCCCAAATCTGAGTCTTCCAGTTTTTTTAATTCTGTAGAAATGTATAAATGAATTGTTTGGTCTGATTTTCAAAAATATCTACTATGTGAATATTTGAAGCTGCCTTATACTGACTCACATCAGTAGTCCATCTAGCCCACTATTGTGTACTCTGACTGGCAGCCGCTCTCCAGGATTTCACACAGGAATTTTCCCAGCCCTATCTGGACATGCCAAGGACTGAATCTAGATCCTTCTACATGCAAAATATTCTTCTTCCACTGTGCTACTGTCCTCCAAAATGCAGCCAGCCTCACCCCCAATGCATATTTTCAAGACATTCAACAGACAGTGAACGTAGCATTGTATCCAGTGGTGTTCCTCCACTGATAGAAGGCCCTTTGATCTAGTGGAGGCTTCTGTCAGTGGAATGAGGAAGACCATTTTCACCAATTCTCTCTGCTCCCTGAAGTTCTATACACTTGCAAAATCTGCTCCAAAGAATTGGAGGACCCTTCAGAACAGCATGGAAGAGAGAGCGAATCTGCAAAAATTACCTTCCCATTCTGCTGATGGAAGCCTTCACTGGATCAAAGAGCCTTTCTTTAGCAGAGGGACACAATTTGATACAACTGTTTAAATTTATACTTATATATTCAACAATCTATTAATTGCTAAATCTGATTTGCAAAAATAAACAAAATGCTTTGATAATGTAGCATCATAGAAAAGGAAAGGGTGATAGCTAAATGAATGAATTGGCAATAGCACATATGAGGTTGCAGATTATATCCATATTATCTCCAGTTCATCTCAGATAGCAAAACTTGAACCATCAGTGTGAGAGATCCTGAAGAGATATTTTGATATTTTTATGCCTTTGAGGTTAACAGTACCATGCAGTATGGCCCATTCATATGAATCAGTAGAAGAAAACTACTTTTTAACTTTATGGGGGGGATTACTATGATATTCAGTGGAGAAATCTGCCTCATTGTGCTTGTAATTTATTGAAATATAAAGTGGTGATATAACACACACACACACCAATTACTTAGGTTGTAGCTTTCAGGAGAAAAAATCCTCCAGATTTGTAGAGACTTATGTATTAAGCACAATGTTCATTTCAAGTTTTAAACAATGCAATTAATAACAACTTTCCATTAAATAGAGTCTATTTTAATAAAATGTATGGATGAGCTCGAAATTTCCAGAGAGATGTACAGCTGATGTGCACATTCACAAGGTCTTCCCAAGCTTCCATGATTTTCCCATGGTATTTATAGAACATGTGGTTGAAATGTATGTAATTGCTCAATAAAAAGGACTTTATAATGTTATTAAAATAATTTATTAAAACAAAGAACTGCTTTACAAAACATGCCTGCAGGTTAATTGTTGGTAGCAATTTAATGTACTGTTTGCTTTCAAAATTAATTTTACCATTTTGAAGTGAGTTTACAGAAATGCATCTTTCTCTGTAATAGAAAATGTTGCTGTATTTTGTTTGGAATCATCTGTTTCTATACATTATGTGTGTGAGAGGGAGAGGGAGAAAGAGCGGGGAGTGTATTTGAGCATTGAGACGAAAGTTCTGTATGGAACCTTTTCTACAAAAATCAGAATGCTGGGACAAGATGAAAGGGGAAGGGGGAGAAAACCTAATACTTTTCAAGGAGGAGAAATGATCAGTCACAATCTTTTTGCAAATATGGCCTAATGCAGACATCATACTTAACTATGATTAGTGCTAAGTGCTTTGTTGCCTTAACCATTATTAAAGATCCCAAACATAAATTGTAACAATGTTTTAGCTTGCTAAACCAAGTCCTGGCTCTGAAGACCATGTATTGATAGAAACCAGTGAGATCTACTTGTTCCTTGTAAAGAATGAAGCTGGAGAGACAAGGAAACAGTCGTAACCTTGTTTTGTGTGCATGCGTAGTGTGCATGTGTAATCTGTGCAATCTGTGCATGTGTAATGCTTATTTATGGTTAATGGTTTCCAAATCTCTTTGAAACCATGTTCATATATCCATGTTACTGACCAATTCTTGAACATGGTTTTGGTATTCTGATGCAATGCTTAACCATAGCTAAGGACCTAGTAGTATACACTGTGCATTCATATACAGTTCTCTACATCTAAATTGCTCCCAATATCTCAAATTATCAGATCTTGTTATTGGAATGGCAGTTAGGATATGATCCAAACTCCCTACTTCCACTGGCAGGGGCTTTGTGGATCCTGACCTACAGTGATCAGGTCCAGTTTGGGCCTGGTGCTGTAACGTGACTGCATCCAGTGGTGCCCTGCCTCCTCCCCACCACCAGAAGTCTTCATTTCAGGGCCTTCCACTGGCTATCGTCACTCTCACCCACACATTTGGTGGATGGAAGGGGGAGTGCTGAACTAACAGTGCCACTTGTGTCACATTGTCAGCAGTAGCCAACAGGAGGCCAACTCAGCTGGGAGAGCTTGGTGGAGGCACACTTCCACCTAATCCACATGTGTACCCTGCCTGTCATAAGGGGAATTTGGATTGTCCTGTTAGTAAACTGCCATTCTTCCATTTTTTACTTCAATATTTTGTTCAGTCTGCTGCATGTGCAGTTTGCTTCAGCATTAGCAATATACCAGTAGTACTACTGTGCCACTATAGTTTTCCCATGAGCAGAACACTAAATAGCCATATATATATATATATATATAATTTTCAAAAATATCTGAATACATTCTTTTCATAACATTTATTTTACTTATTTGATTTATATATCGCCCTTTCTCCCAGTAGGAACCCAGGGCGGCAAACAAAAGCACTAAAAACACTTTAAAACATCATAAAAACAGACTTAAAGTATATTAAAACACAACAACCATTAAAACATATTAAAACAAAACATCTTTAAAAACGTTTTTAAAAGCTTTTAAAACATTAAAAAAGAAGGCTTAAAAACATATTAAAAAGCAATTCCAACACAGATGCAGACTGAGATAAGGTCTCTACTTAAAAGGCTTTTTGAAAGAGGAAGGTCTTCAGTAGGCACCGAAAAGATAACAGAGATGGTGCCTGTCTAATATTTAAGGGAAAGGAATTCCAAATAGTTGGTGCCATTACACTTAAGGTCCATTTCCTATGTTGTGTGGAATGAACCTCCTGATAAGATGGTATCTGCAGGAGGTCCTCACCTGCAGAGTGCAGGTAAGGCGGTCTTAAAATGCTGAACTTAGCCCAGTAGCTTAGGTAGCCAGAGCAATTATTTCAGCAGAGAAGTGACATGTTGGCAATAACCTGCTCCAGTGAGCAGTCTTGCTGCTGCATTTTGCACCAGCTGCAGCTTCTGGACCAACCTCAAGGGTAGCCCCACATAGAGCACATTACAGTAATCCAGCCTGGAGGTTACCAGTGCATGGACAACAGTGGTCAGCCTATCCCAGTCCAGAAATGGCTGCAGCTGTCTTACCATCTGAAGCTGATGAAAGGCAGTTCTAGCCATGGAGGTCACCTGGGCCTCTAGTGACAAAGATGGATCCAGGAACACCCCCAGACTACAGACCTGCTCTTTCAGAGGGAGTATGACCCCATCCAAAACAGGCAAATGACCAATTATCCAAACTTGGGAACCACCAACTCCCAGCGTCACTGTCTTGCTAGGATTGAGACTCAGTTTATTTGCCGTCTTTCAGCCCACCACCAAGTCCAGGCAGCGGTCCAGGGCTTGCACAGCCTCTCCCAATTCAGATGTTATGGAGAAATAGAACTGGGTATCATCAGCATACTGCTGACACCTCACCTCAAATCTCCTGATGACTGTTCCCAAGGGCTTCATATAGATGTTAAATAGCATGGGGGACAAGATGATACCCTGTGGCACCCCAAAGCACAATTGCCAGGGGGCCAAAATACAATCATCCAATGCTATTCTTTGAAAATGACCCTGGAGATAGGATTGGAAAACAGTTCCTCCAATACCCATCTCACCAAGTCAGCCCAGAAGGATGCCATGGTATCAAAAGCCGCTGAAAGATCAAGTAAGAATAACAGGATCACAGTCCCCCTGTCCTTCTCCCGATAAAGGTCATCCATCAGGGCAACCAAAGCCAATTCAATCCCATAACCGGGCCTGAACCCAGACTGGAATGGGTCAAGATAATCTGTTTCATCCAAGAGTACTTACAATTGCTGCACCACAACCCTCTCATTTGTTCTTCATATCATAATATTTAACATTTGGGCACGGAGTCAATGGATGTTGCACCATTGTCCTTTAGCTCCCTAACAAAACTAAAGTATTTTCTATTACAAATCCCGTTACCCATAAATCCTGTCATGCAGATGATGGAGATCTGTTTTACTATAGGACAGTAATATCCTTACATGACATATTACCTCTTAGAACCACAATGTTTCCTTTAGGCTCATCTAAAGGTGCATTATAATTTATAACATTTCTATGTTCATACCTATCTGAGGATTTAGTTTTGTTTTGATAACCATTCTGGTTTTTCACTGGGTTATGTCATTAATCTCATGCCCAAGCCACATTCCATGAAATCATTCTATCCTTCTCATAGTAACATTGTGATATGCAATACCGGTGTAATGTTAGTCACTGGATAAAGGGTTATCTAAGCATGTAGTCAGTGCTACTGCTAGAAGCTAAAATGATGAAACTGAGGTTATCCTACTTTGGATACATAATGAGAAGACATGATTCATTAGAAAAGATAATAATGCTAGGAAAAAGAGAAGGGAGTAGAAAAAGAGGAAGGCCAAATAAGTGATGGATTGATTCCATAAAGGAAGCCACAGACCTGAACTTACAAGATCTGAACAGGGTGGTTCATGGCATATGCTACTGAAGGTTGCTGATTCATAGGGTTGCCATAAGTTGTAGTTGACTTGGAGGCACATAACAACAATAGGCAATGTTTAATAATATAATACAGTAACTATATTCACTCAAAATATTGAAGTATAGCAAAAAGTCAAGAGGGTAAAATAACATAGATCAGGTGCTTATGCAACATATACTGTATAGGATTGGATATAGACTATCAGTCCTCATTAATAAGCCTCATTGAGTTCAGTGGGACTTACTTCCTGGTGTGTATAGGGTTCCAGACTTTCTTGAACTTCGTTCCTTCCCATGGAAATTGATAGGACTTATTACTAACTTTTCCCATTGATTTAAGTGAGACCTGAATTCTGCTAATGTAGTCTAGATCCATCTCATTGCCCAATGTTTGTGCAAGGTTTCTTGGTAGTATCACAGCTCATTGAAGCAACATTATGCCAGATTGTGTATCTGGAAGTCTGCTACACTCCTGAAAAATCTACCTAGCCTTACTCAGCACTAATGAACAGTGTGTGATTCCACTCAGGATAAAGTAATGATTTATAATGTGAGAAAGGTTAAAAATAGCGGCTGAAAGGAGCAGTTGGCTCAATCTGTGTATGGAATCCATAGAAATCACATATGTTGCTTACACCCTGACTCTAACACAGTAAGGCGTGTGGTAACTAATTCAATATATTTGAAATATATATATAATTTTAGCACTTAGAGAAATAGTATCTTTGTTTACAAGTGGTGTTCATTTTTCATGTCATTGTTCTCCAAGGAATTAATATAAATCAGCAGAGCTCAAATGTTCTTAGTTTCAGTGTGGGACCCACAGCTGTTTCCCAGAAGTTCAGTTGTGAGACATGAGAGGCACTGTGTGAGTCACAAGTTAGACAGGCAAAGTCAGATGTATCCAGTTTCACACCATGATATATTCACTTTACATATGCCCACTGGAGATTGTGATAACAAAAGAATTGTGTGGAACTTCCGAAAACTTGTGAGTCTAAGAAAACAGTTATTATATTATCCATGTAACACTTTATAACCATGGTGGCATAAAATACAATCCATCAGCAATATGTTCTATGGATGAATTCAGTAGTTAATAGGCATAAAATTCAACTATTCTGCTGCAGCCCACTAGGCGAAATGTTAAAATGGCATTCTTATACAAGTGACCATGCAACCTTTTTATGCATTCAGGTAACATCTGCAGTTATTAAAGCAGCTGTAAAACATTTTGGCAGCTCAAAACAAATTGTTAACTCAAATGTAAAAGCCACATTGATAACAGTATTCATTTGATTTTAAAATGGCTTCCTTCTGCTTTCTCTTTTGTAGTGACATCCAGATGCAATACATTTAAATATAACCTTAGTACTATATTCTTTTGGAAACTTCTGATAACTAAATGAGTTTGGTATTAAAATTTTCAAAGAAGTCTATTGCTACAATCTGTCAAAGCTAGGTACTACACTTTTAAGTTAAATGGGCAAGTTAAATCCATTTAGAGGAACTTGCAAATGCTTAACTTCAGCTTATTTGTGACATCCTTATGTTTCAAAGAGGATAAATTATGTTGGGATCAACTATGTTGAGATCATTAGATCTAATATTTTGTTATGATTCTATGAGTATATCAGATATTACTTTTTAAAAGCATAGGTGCATTTTGAAAGTATCACAGGTGAACTTTATGGAATGTGTTCTGTGTCACTCATAAATCATTAGAGTCAGGCTGGAGGTTGGGATTGAGAAGGATTCCACCAAACTTATACTGTAAACACACTAGTCACCAGATCAAAACGTTTCCATTAGCCACACCTGGAGGGGGAACGGGATGATCTGCTGATCAGTTGCAAAATCTCTTTGAAGCTGAATTTTTAAAGAAAAAAACCACACTCAAGCTGCTCCCACCAGGTTTTACAGTAAAAAGGGGTGGGTTTGTCTAACATCGTGTGCCCCCCCTTTCCAGAAGAGAGAGGTGGAGAAACCATGGAACTGGCAGAACAGTGAGTGTGTTTCTATCCTCAGCTTCCAAAGTGATCTCAACTGATTCATTCTGGTCAGATAATGAGCCCACTTCTAAATCCACAGCCCTGCAGATTTCTTTATGAGGTGGTCTGAGTGTTTTCCTGCTGCCCCTCTCTTTTCAATGTTTTTTAAAAGATAATCCTGCCTTCTGGAGTCTACAGTGTCTAGCACACAAGGCTCCTTGCAGCACTTTGTAATTAGATGGTGTAAGTCCCCCTAAGAGTGATGGGATTTGGTAATGTGCCATCACTCTAAGGAGGAATTGGGGGTGGGCCGGTTTAGCATCCACCCTCATTATCCATGAATGGCTGCTTTTCATTCCTACAATGAAAAGTGCTGCACTTTGGGATACTGTCGCTGTCAGACATATCAATCAGTGATGAACACTGTGGATCTCGAGCTGTATCCTTCTCCACTTCTAAAGGATTGTTGAGAATGGAACAATATGTTTCTTACAGTAATTCCCCCACAGAAATTGTATTAAGGAGGGAATCCAGTTCCTGGATTGCTCAGGAGTGGAAATGTCCCTCATCTTCTCATTGTCTAGAGGCTACATTTGGTTTGGGCAGAGCTTGGAAGTAACTCGTTAGAAATAACGAGTTACTTGTAATTTATTACTTTTTAAAGTAATGAGTGGGTAACTTCGTTACATTTTGCTAGTAATAGGCTAGTAATTTCCTTACTTTTTAGCAGCAATGGTAACATTTCCAGCGTTACTTTAGGACGTTACTGGGGAGGAGAAGCCGGGGAAGTCTTCTGCTCCTCTGACTGGTGCAAGAAAGACATGTGCCTCATACTGGGCTTCTACACAGTGGCACTCTTTCCTCGTGCTGTGTGTTAGGAGGCATGAGGGAGGAAGCGGAGAGGCAGACCGCGCCGAAGGGCAAGGATTAAGTAGGAGAAGGCAGAGCAGAATGGAGGTGAAGAGCTGAAGTGAGTGACGATGGTGTGTGTGTGTGCCCCCCGCTCATCCTGCCGCCTCCTGCAATGCCTGTTGTCTTCCCCCCTCATGCCTGTCGCCACCTTCCCCCTTGCACCTGCCGCTACCTCCCCCCTTGCACCTGCCATGCCTTCTCCCCCTCATGCCTGTTGCCTCCCCCCGACACCTGTTGCCTTCCAACCCTCACACCTGTCACCTACCCCCTCATGCTTGCTGCCTTCCCCTATCCTGCCTGATGTGCCTCCCCCTCGTGCCTGTCACCTCCCTCCTTGTGCCTGCTATCTTCCCCCTTGTGTCTGCCACCACCCCCTTTGCACCTGTCGCCTTCCCCCTCGCACCTACCACCACCTCTCTCCTTGCACCTTTCACCTTCCCTTCCCCCCTTGTGCCTGTCGCCTTCCCTGCTCGCCAATCAGCACATGGTCAATTGTATCAAAAGCTGCTGAGAGATCAAGTAAGAATAACAGGGTCACACTCCCGCTGTCCTTCTCCCGATAAAGGTCATCCATCAGGGCAACCAAGGCTGATTCAGTCCCATAACCAGGCCTGAACCCAGACTGGGATGGGTCAATAATCTGTTTCATCCAAGAGTACTTGTAATTGCTATGCCAACCCTCTCAATCATTTTCCCTAAAAAAGGGGGTATTTGCGACCCGTCGGTAGTTGTCACAAACCAATGGGTCCAGGGTGGGCTTTTTCAGGAGTGGTGTGCAAACTATGATTGTTAACTCACAAGCCACACTGTATTCAGTGGAGCTGACTCCCAAGTAAGCCTGCACAGAATTGCAGCCTAAATTTAGCAATCTTCAATATATTAGAATATAAGAACATAAGAAGACCCTTTTGGATCAGGCCAGTGGCCCATCTAGTCCAGCATCCTGTTCTCACAGTAGCCAACCAGGAGTCTGGGGGAAGCCCACAAGCAGGACCTGAGTGCCACCATTCACCATATGCTCAGAGGCACATGTTACCAAATTCTTGCAAGCTACACAGCAAGTGGATTGGACTGTGAAAGACCAACCCCAATGGTGTTTGCATTCTGACAAATTTGTAGGGCAGTCCAATATCTCAGAGAGGAGGTCAGGTCTCCTGCTCCCATAGTGCATTCACTATAGCTGCCCAATTTCCCTGCTTTTTAAAGTTTGATAGAAATATCTGTGGGCTATAGGTACGTTCTTAAACCACAAGTTTTTTTGCCTATTAGTGAATATATATATATCTTGTACTTGAAGTCATTAAACAGTACATATGAAAAGCATATAATATATCTATCCTGTCTTTTAAATTTATAATCAGTTTGGATAAAAACTATGCATAGTAGAAATATACTAGTTCCACTGGAATCAGAACAATTGTTATAAGGTAGTGGTTTGAGGATTATAGCTCAAATCTGCATGTTAAACACATATTAGCAGTATTACAAATTGGAGAGCAGTAGCCTCTATCAAATGTGGAGTTAACCAAATTGCTGACTTATGTGGAGTCATCCATGTCCTCCAGCATCTCCTGCTGGGAAAATAAGTCAGCTGCCCTAGCTTCTTTTTATTAGCAAATGGTCCTGGCAAGCAATGCCTGTCTCTCCTTTTCTCGAGGGAGTGGCTTATATGCTGAAGTCATTTTACACACAAGGGCTGCACTGTAGAGTTTTCTGTAGAAAGCTTGAAGTGAATTTAAATATCAGATTTAAAAAATAATTAATCATTTCCACTGTGGTACTCAAAGAAGCGTATGTATGTTGTGTTTAGTCTGGAAAAACAGGAATCATTGGAACAGTATTAAGACTGTGGCGTGTTATCTAAATTTAAAACTGCCATGGCAGCTAAATGTAATTGTATAAAACAAATTAGAACAGTGTGTGTAACATCTTCTGTGAGCTTTAATCCCAGTGAAGTTAATAGGAACAGTTCAAGAGCACAACTGGAACTTGTACCAAAGAATTTCTTGGTGGATTGTATCCATCTTTTTCTCTCTTGATGATTCAAATGTAATCACTTCATTGAAATAAGCAAACTTAGGATAAAATCTGCTAGTGTAGAAATCTGATGATCTGTCACTGCTTTGAATTTGCATTGGTTCTTTTGTAGTTTTCAAAGAAGCAAGGATTCCCCCGAAATATCCAACCTATCTAAACAATATGTTCAAATTATAGTATAGAATTCCCAGAGGATTATTTTGAAGTTATTTCCCTGCAGGGTAAGCAGGTGCAAACAAGCAGAATAGGCTAGTCAAGACTTTTGCATTGCTGTGTGAGATGTTTTTAGCCCTTCATGAAATTAAATTGAACTCAGATAATAATAGAAAGCTGTTTAAAACAGTTTAAAGTATATAAGAGAATATTAACAACACTAATTCATATTAACTTACAATCATTCTCTGATCTTTAATCTTCAAACTTGAAAAAAGTTAACATAGAATATAGTAAGGGGTTGAATGTACAGGATGTAACTTGCAAATAAATCCAATGCTCCTAGGTCAAATTAACTAGCAAAAAAAAAAAGGTATTTATTGATAGCAGTTCGAATCATGATAGCAAAATCCTAGAATGAATCAGTCTTCCAAAAATTGGCCAGTAGTTAAGGAAAGTGTGGTTACATCATGGTCATAAACAAAATCACTTGTTATAAATGCAAACAATCCAAATTTTCCAACAAAACTGGCAGTCCTTTATGATGTATTGGGATTTAAAAAACTGAACGAGATGATAACCGCAAATGTTCCTAGCATTACATAATTTTATAATGTAATAATATACAATTGGTCAATATATGATTTAAGGAACTGTAATCAGGTAATTTATTCAGATAAACATAAAAATAATATATTAAGAGGAAAGCTATATATTACATCTAGTTCTGTGGTTCTTTTTACCAACTTTTCCCCCCAAAGAAAAAGCATTACAGGAAATGATTTTTTGGTGTGGGAATGGACATGAGGAAAGGAGTTCTTTTCCATTTGTCTGCTGGAAATTGTTACAGCCAGCTGCTTTTCTCCCCGCAGGGTGTCCTTGCATCTTTTTCTTATTGTAAAAAAAGTAGCTTCTGAGGATCTGGTTTTGAGTAGGAAATGGCTGGAAGGAAAACAGTGAACCTTTCATCACATTTTCCTCTTCTGCCCCTTTGCTCAAGATTCATTCTAGGGTTTCTCAACAAGGGAATAATGCACAATGAGATCACACGCTAAAGCACAGGCCAAAGCTATTATCATTGACAAATCTGATGAATTTTAAAATAGAAACTGATGTGTATTTAGAGTAGTAAAATAGGATCTAGTTTATTGTATCAGTGTTCCACACAGGAAGAGCTGCAGTTTTAATGGAACACTGTATTTTGTACAATGAAATCTCAGACCACCTAGTTTTTTATAAAATTGATATAAAAGATCACTCTGATATCACCTAGTTATAATGATAATGGCACTTTTCAGTATTTTCACCAGCTATATCAAAATTATATTATGTGCAATATTTTCCAGATTAAAGGTCCATTGCTATTATACTGCAAGAATGGATATGGAGAGCTATTTTAGGCTAGTCTGTATATGCAGCAGAATGAAGTGGTAATGGACTGTAGAGTTCTGAGGTGATAGAATGGATTGCATCAATAGGAAAGGCACATTTTTAATCCTTTCCAAGATTTTTTTTTAAGAACTCCTTGTAAGTAGAAAACTAGAAGGAAGCAATCTGGACCAGACATTTCTCCCTGATGTACTATTTTTTTATTTTCCAGGTTTTGTTTTGTTTTTTACATAGGAAAATATTTAAGCTTTGATCAAGTGGATGCCAGAAGAGGGGGCAAGCATTGTCTGGCAGAACAATGTCCGTTTAACATTGTTGCGCTGTGTGTAATTTGTGTGCTTAATTTCGTTTAAAGCAACACAACAGCAGCAGAGTAACAGCAGATGTTGAAATGCGAGTGTGCCAGCGTGTGCATGTGTTTGCCTAAGAAAGCAGGCTTTTACCCTGCATCAGCATCACTGAGACTTGGGCATTATGCCTCCAACTTAGTTAGTTAGTTAGAACTAGGTTTGCTTTTCTATCTACTATGTATTTCTATAAATAAAGTAGCTACTTTATTTATAGGAATACATAGTAGATAGAAAAGCAAACGTAGTTCTAACTAACTAACTAAGTTGGAGGCATAATGCCCAGGTGTAGGGGTTAGCCTCATGGCTTGGAGAGAGCAGAGACAAAGGGATATCTCCTCTCTCCCAGACAGTCAGAGGACAAAGGAATGGAAAGGGCAGAAGGAGGAGGGGCAGGTAAGCTTCCCTAAAGACGTACAGAAGGAAGTCAGTCAGAGCATCACATGTAAAGGTAAACAAGCCTATCCGTCTGGAGGACCCTAGCTGTATCTAAGAACATAAGAACATAAGAAGAGCCTGCTGGATCAGGCCAGTGGCCCATCTAGTCCAGCATCCTGTTCTCACAGTGGCCAACCAGGTGCCTGGGGGAAGCCCGCAAGCAGGACCCGAGTGCAAGAACACTCTCCCCTCCTGAGGCTTCCGGCAACTGGTTTTCAGAAGCATGCTGCCTCTAACTAGGGTGGCAGAGCACAGCCATCATGGCTAGTAGCCATTGATAGCCCTGTCCTCCATGAATTTGTCTAATCTTCTTTTAAAGCCATCCAAGCTGGTGGCCATTACTGCATCTTGTGGGAGCAAATTCCATAGTTTAACTATGCGCTGAGTAAAGAAGTACTTCCTTTTGTCTGTCCTGAATCTTCCAACATTCAGCTTCTTTGAATGTCCACGAGTTGTAGTATTATGAGAGAGGGAGAAGAACTTTTCTCTATCCACTTTCTCAATGCCATGCATAATTTTATACACTTCTATCATGTCTCCTCTGACCCGCCTTTTCTCTAAACTAAAAAGCCCCAAATGCTGCAACCTTTCCTCGTAAGGGAGTCGCTCCATCCCCTTGATCATTCTGGTTGCCCTCTTCTGAACCTTTTCCAACTCTATAATATCCTTTCTGAGATGAGGTGACCAGAACTGTACACAGTATTCCAAATGCGGTCGCACCATAGATTTATACAACGGCATTATGATATCGGCTGTTTTATTTTCAATACCTTTCCTAATTATTGCTAGCATGGAATTTGCCTTTTTCACAGCTGCCGCACACTGGGTCGACATTTTCATCGTGCTGTCCACCACAACCCCGAGGTCTCTCTCCTGGTCGGTCACCGCCAGTTCAGACCCCATGAGCATATATGTGAAATTCAGATTTTTTGCTCCAATATGCATAATTTTACACTTGTTTATATTGAATTGCATTTGCCATTTTTCCGCCCATTCACTCAGTTTGGAGAGGTCTTTTTGGAGCTCTTCGCAATCCCTTTTTGTTTTAACAACCCTGAACAATTTAGTGTCGTCAGCAAACTTGGCCACTTCACTGCTCACTCCTAATTCTAGGTCATTAATGAACAAGTTGAAAAGTACAGGTCCCAATACCGATCCTTGAGGGACTCCACTTTCTACAGCCCTCCATTGGGAGAACTGTCCGTTTATTCCTACTCTCTGCTTTCTGCTTCTTAACCAATTCCTTATCCACAAGAGGACCTCTCCTCTTATTCCATGACTGCTAAGCTTCCTCAGAAGTCTTTGGTGAGGTACCTTGTCAAACGCTTTTTGAAAGTCTAAGTACACTATGTCCACTGGATCACCTCTATCTATATGCTTGTTGACACTCTCAAAGAATTCTAATAGGTTACTGAGACAGGACTTTCCCTTGCAGAAGCCATGCTGGCTCTGCTTCAGCAAGGCTTGTTCTTCTATGTGCTTAGTTAATCTAGCTTTAATCATACTTTCTACCAGTTTTCCAGGGACAGAAGTTAAGCTAACTGGCCTGTAATTTCCGGGATCCCCTCTGGATCCCTTTTTGAAGATTGGCGGTACATTTGCCACTTTCCAGTCCTCAGGCACGGAGGAGGACCCGAGGGACAAGTTACATATTTTAGTTAGCAGATCAGCAATTTCACCTTTGAGTTCTTTGAGAACTCTCGGGTGGATGCCATCCGGGCCCGGTGATTTGTCAGTTTTTATATTGTCCATTAAGCTTAGAACTTCCTCTCTCGTTACCACTATTTGTCTTAGTTCCTCAGAATCCCTTCCTGCAAATGTTAGTTCAGGTTCAGGGATCTGCCCTATATCTTCCACTGTGAAGACAGATGCAAAGAATTCATTTAGCTTCTCTGCAATCTCCTTATCGTTCTTTAGTACACCTTTGACTCCCTTATCATCCAAGGGTCCAATTGTCTCCCTAGATGGTCTCCTGCTTTGAATGTATTTATAGAATTTTTTGTTGTTGGTTTTTATGTTCTTAGCAATGTGCTCCTCAAATTCTTTTTTAGCATCCCTTATTGTCTTCTTGCATTTCTTTTGCCAGAGTTTGTGTTCTTTTTTATTTTCTTCATTTGGACAAGACTTCCATTTTCTGAAGGAAGACTTTTTGCCTCTAAGAGCTTCCTTGACTTTGCTCGTTAACCATGCTGGTATCTTCTTGGCCCTGGTGGTACCTTTTCTGATCTGCGGTATGCACTCCAGTTGAGCTTCTAATATAGTGTTTTTAAACAACTTCCAAGCATTTTCGAGTGATGTGACCCTCTGGACTTTGTTTTTCAGCTTTCTTTTTACCAATCCCCTCATTTTTGTGAAGTTTCCTCTTTTGAAGTCAAATGTGACCGTGTTGGATTTTCTTGGCAATTGGCCAGTTACATGTATGTTTAATTTAATAGCACTGTGGTCACTGCTCCCAATCGGTTCAACAACACTTACATCTCGCACCAGGTCCCGATCCCCACTGAGGATTAAGTCCAGGGTTGCCGTCCCTCTGGTCGGTTCCATGACCAACTGATCTAGGGAATAGTCATTTAGAATATCTAGAAACTTTGCTTCTTTGTCATGACTGGAACACATATGCAGCCAGTCTATGTCTGGGTAGTTGAAGTCACCCATTACTACCACCTTTCCTAGTTTGGATGCTTCCTCAATTTCATATCTCATCTCAAGGTCTCCCTGAGCATTTTGATCAGGGGGACGATAGATAGTTCCCAGTATTAAGTCCCTCCTGGGGCACAGTATCACCACCCACAACGATTCTGTGGAGGAGTCTGCCTCTTTTGGGGTTTCGAGCTTGCTGGATTCAATGCCTTCTTTCACGTATAGAGCGACTGCGCCACCAATACGTCCTTCCCTGTCCTTCCGATATAGTTTATATCCAGGGATAACCGTATCCCACTGGTTTTCTCCATTCCACCAGGTCTCGGTTATGCTCACTATATCAATGCTCTTCTCTAAGACCAAGCACTCCAGTTCTCCCATCTTGGTTCGGAGGCTCCTAGCATTAGCGTACAGGAACTTGTAAGCAGTGTCTCTCTTCAAGGGTCTTTGGCACTTGTGGTTAGGCCTGTGGTAATTTTGCTCTTCTGAATTGATATCCTGTGCCCCTGCTCTCACAATGCCTACTTCTAGGCCTACCCCTTTTAAAATTTCATCATTTCTTTGGTTTTTATCCCAGGGGGGAGGTTTATTCCGAACCGGACCTTTCTCAGCTCCTGTCGGGTTTCCCCCCTCAGTCAATTTAAAAGCTGCTCTGCTACCTTTTTAATTTTAAGTGCCAGCAGTCTGGTTCCATTCAAGTGGAGCCCGTCCCTTTTGTACAGGCCCGGCTTGTCCCAAAATGTTCCCCAGTGCCTAATAAATCTGAACCCTTCCACCCAACACCATCGTCTCATCCATGCATTGAGACTGCGAAGCTGGGCCTGTCTGGCTGGTCCTGCGCGTGGAACTGGTAGCATTTCAGAGAAAGCCACCTTGGAGGTCCTGGCTTTCAGCATCCTACCTAGCAACCTACATTTTGCTTCCAGGACCTCATGGCTGCATTTCCCCATGTCGTTGGTGCCAACGTGCACCACGACCACTGACTCCTTCCCAGCACTGTCTACCAAACTATCTAAACGACGGGCGATATCCGCAACCTTTGCACCAGGCAGGCAAAACACCTTGCGGTCTACACGCCCATCACACACCCCACTGTCTATGTTCCTAATGATCGAATCACCCACTACAAGGATCCCTCCACCCCCTGGAGATATATCCTCGGCACGAGAGGATAGCTGTTCATCCTCCAAGGAATGGGTCCCTTCTAAGGGATCATTTCCCTCTTCCTCAGCTGGATGCTCTCCTTCCCCGAGACCATCGTTCTCCATGATAGCAGGAGAGCTATCATCGTTGGAGTGGGACACAGCTATAACGTCCCTGAAGGCCTCCTCCACACACCTCTCTGCCTCTCTCAGCTTTTCCAGGTCCGCCAGGGATGGGCAACTGAATCTAGCCAGTAGGGCAGACCCAGACCTCTCCCAGCCATCACCTGACATCACATAACACCATGTGATTCAAAGGAAACATCAGTTGTGTACTCTTAAGTGCACTCTCAGTTCTTCCTTTGCAGCCACAGCTTTAATTCAAGCCACTCCTGCAGCTGCAAAGGAAGAATCAGTAGTACATTCTAAGTAAATACTCACCTCTTCCTTTCTAAGTGTAATTTAGAACTTTTTGAATTGGATACATTTTTCCATTGCTACAGGGCAACAGAAAAAGGTGCCAATTTTTTTTAAGTGCTGTATTGTACTAGTGGCTGGAAATGGAGAATCAAGAGTGCACTTAGAGGTGATGAACAGATGATCCAATGGACTGGTCATCAACAGGTAGGCATAGTTTGGCCAAACCATACTCTGAGCCAAGTGGACAGGCCTTGCAGGCCTAATTAGGCCCATGAGTGGTTACCCATGCTGCTCTAGAGGCTCTGCAAAATGATATCTATAAGATACACACCTTAGCCATACTCAGATGTTTTTTGTTCCCTCGAGAATTCTAAAGTGTGCAGGTAGCCTACACAAGGAAAGTAGTCTGTCTGCTACAGACAAGACACCCTCCAACTCATGGAGGACAACTGGGAATGTGACAAAGTCTGTTATAACATTTTTATCCAATATAGTTTATTGTAACTTTCAACAGGTATTGCTGATAGCTTTCATATTTTTGCACTACAGAGCTGTGGGCCCCCACCATGTATAAGTACCAATGGCCTTTTCTGCAGTACTGTAGAGTAGTTCCTCTGCAGGGCCTTACATTAAAAAAAAGAAGAAAAAGAAGAAGGATGACGGTAAAAATAGTGGGAGGGTAATAACAAAAACACTATCACTCCATTCCAGGGAAAGTGTACTAAAAGTCTGTTCACTAATAAGCAAAAAAAGCTTGCAGTTTAAAAATGTACCTATAGCCTACAGATATTTCTATCAAACTTTAAAAAGCAGGGAAATTGGGTAGCTATAGTGAATGCACCAGGGGAGCAGGAGACCTGACCTCCTCCCTGAGATATTGTACTGCCCTACAAATTTGTCAAAATGCAAACACCATTTGGGTTGGTCTTTCACAGTCCAATCCACTTCCTGTGTAGCTTGGAAGAATTTAGTAACATGTGCCTCTGAGCATATGGTGAGTGGTGGTAATACCTGACATCTCCAAAGATGGAGAATTACAGTTTTTTTATGTTTGTTGGTGTTCTTCTTACTTTGCTTCATTCCTGTGTTACTATGGTTTCTACAGAGAATCTACACTAGAAAATTTTATTTCCCTCATTATTCATCCCAGAAATCTGTGTCAAATTTATTTTTATTCATTTCAAAGCCCTTTTATTGGTCAGTGTCATATGATGGTGAAGACAGCCTTTTGTGTTTCAAATTGGAGGTTATGTTCTATTTCTATTTTGGGTGCATTAACAGTTGAATCTGAAACTGCAGTTTGATGTAAAATCAGACCAATTACAATATGTTGCTACTCTAGCTGTTGAAAAAAACAAACTTAGCCTACCCAAGATGCATGTTTTCAGCCTGCTATGTTTAAACCACTTCATTTAAGGCAAGGTGGGCACCATCAGTTAAAAACATAGAGCACACCTAGAATTTTGCTAGAATATATTTCACCTCCCACTGTTTGGTCTTGTGCAAACTGAGACACTCCTGGAGGCTATTCTGCAGAATAGTCAGTACCATTATTCCACAATTATGTTTGGAGTTTTTTAGTGTAAATTTTGCAAAGTATTGCTGTACTTCACATATTCACAGAAATAGAAGCAAAAGAAAATTAATTCCCATAGGAAACTTCACTAAAATTGCAAAGTAAATCAGACATATTTAAAGTGACCATCTGAACTATGTCAACTGTCTTAATAATGTTGCTTCCTCACTGCTAAAACAAGATCAGCACAGCACATGTCTTCTTTCTATTCTTTGGGCTGATTGCGGGTGTTGCCACCACTCACCATATGCTCAGAGGCACATGTTACCAAATTCTTCCAAGCTACACAGGAAGTGGATTGGACTGTGAAAAACCAACCCAAATGGTGTTTGCATTTTGACAAATTTGTAGGGCAGTCCAATATCTCAGAGAGGAGTTCAGGTCTCCTGCTCCCCTGTGCATTCACTATAGCTGCCCAATTTCCCTGTTTTTTTAAGTTTGATAGAAATATTTGTAGGCTATTTGTAGGCTATAGGTTCTTAAACGGCAAGGTTTTTTGCCTATTAGTGAATTTCTCTGCTTTTTAATCCGGGAGGTAAGAAATGAGATCCTGTGCAAGCTTCCTGAGAATGCATTGATCATTTGCATGCTTACTGAGTTCAGTGGGATTTACTCCCCTGCAATCATGGTTAGGATAGGTGAAACTGGCCACAGGTTGGGGAGGGGAGGAGAAGGAGGGAGGGGAGGAAGAGCAGAGGGGATGAGGGGGATGGAAGGAAGGGGAGGCAGGAGAAGGACGTCATTTGCATGTTTATTGAGTTCAGTGGGATTTACTCCCGTGCAATCATGCTTAGGATAGGTAAAACTGACTGGGAGGAGGGAGGGATGGCTGGAGTGGGCAGGGGAGGAGGAAGAAGGAAGATAGGGGGAGGAGGAAGGGAAAGGAGAAGGGAAGGCGGGGAAAGCCAGGTCTGATCATTTGCATGCTTATTGAGTTCAGTGGGATTTACGTCTATGTAATCATGGTTAGGATAGGTAAAACTGGCCATGGGGGAGGAGCAGGGGGAGGGGAGAGGAGAGGGAAGAAGAAAGGGAGGGGAGAGAGGAGCAGAAGGAGGTGGAGGGGAAGGAGGGGATCGGAGGTGGAGGGTCAAAGGAAGGGGCAGGAGAGGGCAGGTTTAATCATTTACATGCTTATTGAGTTCAATGGTATTTACTCCCACGCTTAAGATAGGTAAAACTGACCATGAAGGGGAAGGAGGGGATTGGAGGGGGAAGGAGGGGATTGGAGGGGGAAGGAAGGGATTGGAGGGGATTGGAGGGGATTGGAGGGGGAGGGTATTGGAGGGAAGGGGCAAGAGGGAGGGGATAGGAGGGAGGAGAAGGGTTGATGAGTTTGAACAGTTGCATACTTTTTGAGTTCAATGGGATTTATTTCTGTGGGATTTATTTCTGTGCAGTCATGTTTGAAATGTTGGAAATGAACTGCCTTCAAGTTGGTTCCAACTTATGGTGACCCTATGAATAGGGTTTTCATAGTGGACGGTATTCAGAGGTGGTTTTATCATTGCCTTCCTCTGAGACTGAGAGGCAGTGACTGGCCCAAGGTCACCCAGTGAGCTTCATGGCTGTGTGGGGATTCAAATGAAATGAGCTTATGGGAAGCATCAGAATGGCATGGGGTTTTTTCAATTTAACATTACAGAATGTGAAAAATCCATGCTGGCTATAGTATACAGCCACTCTAGTGGCTGTATAATCTGGAAGGGAAAGCAACCCTTACACTTCAGTTCCCTCTCTCACTGAGCTTATGACTTATTTGATTGCCTCCTCCTGCCTGGGGAGAACAGTCAGATCTTGCTTCTGCTTGTCTCCTACAAGCCTTCTGTGACGCCCTTCCCTGGCTCTCCCTGTCAGGTTCCTACCTGCTCGTGGTTACTGCCTGTCACTAGGCACCACCAGGGACTCCACCAGTCTGGACTGTCCTTTTTATGGTTTCTCTCCCCGCTCTAGCATAGACCTCACCAGATCCCCCTGCTAGGCAGCACCACCAGTCACGTCCTATAACCCGTATTCCCAGAGACTCTGCCTGAGTCTCTCTATCAGGTTACCTCTGTGACTGCGTGCTTAAGCTGTCCCAATCCCTTTGTATCAATGCAGATAATCCTGGTTTGCTCTGAATACTTGTGGTGTTATTCTCTTCACCGCTGCCACCATTTGTTACCCTTCAGCCTTGGTATTTACTTTACCCTCCCTTCTGGTCTGTGGAACCCCAGCCAAGGATCAGGCCTTTGGTAAACCAAATATATTTATTAAATAACAGAGATAACAAGATTACTTTATAAAGGCACTTAAGCTTATGGTTTCATCTATTCCTGAGGTACTGGTCTTAGTATTAATCCGAACTCCACACTCTCCTCACATCCACCAACTCTCCACCCAATCTCCTCTCAAAAACCCACCAAAACAACCCACTCACGTTCACCGTCCACCCAGATTTAACTGTCATCCTTCCATTTATACCCTCAGCCATTCTAAACACTCAGCCAATCATCCAGCATTGTACTGCCCATTCACTCCCCCCTCCTCTTTCATTCCACTTACCATGTATCTCCTATACAAACAGCACTTACCATATATACACTAATACATGAACGTCACACCTTCATCTACTTGTTTGATGTATTCAGGCATCCACTTTCTCTTTCATTCATGTTCATTTCTACTTCACTCTACCAGCAAAAGGATGCTGCTGCTGGGTTTTATTCTTGAAGCTTAAGGCTTCCTCCTGCCCCCGCCTGTTTGAGTCCTTCAGAGTTGCTGTCAGGTTCTTTGCATTGCTTAACTGCAGAGTCTTCCCTGGGAGAATCTCATTTTGTTTATGAGGGTGGTGACAAGCCTTAATAGCAACTTTAACCTTGTGTTCCTTCTGCTGGGATAGGCTGATAGTGTCACATGAATGGAGGTGGCTGCTGACTAGCTTCAATATTTATTTCATGTTAACATTTCTCAAGCTTCCTTTTATATGGACTTCCTCATTCGTGTTAATTTTATCCATTTCCATACCATTTGACCCCCACTTACATTATATTGTAATTGAGGAGATAATTTACATGAACATAAATAATCCGGCCATGAAGTGGTTTTGAAAAAGACAGCTTATATCCTTCTGTTTTACTTCTGTGAACACTACATTGAGTGTGCAAGTTTATTAGAAATGGCCACTATTAAAATAATTGGTAGCCTCACTTTTATACCATGTATAAGAATGATAACCTCATTAGGATGTTTCAATTTTAGAACTCTGTGACACAGTGAGAGGATTAAAAAAATTGAATTAAAAATATTAAATTGATATGTAGGAAGAGAAGTGCTGCCTTCTGGTAAACCTTCATTAATAACTTCCTTCCTTATAGGTGTTATGTTAAAGTTATGCCCTGAATGCATACTGGAAGTGTTTTATATATCACTTTAGAAAGCATGTTCAAGCATTTGTATTTTTCCTATTAAACTTAATGGGGGTTAAGTGACCTTATTTTGTGTAATATGGGAGCTGCTGAGATATTTTTATGAGGCATGCTCTAGAGGCAGACAAGGCTTGTATTGGCACCATTTTTGGCATTTCATATATCATCTTCTTGTAACACCTGTCTCTTATTCCCATGCTACTATCTTTGTAACTTTCATAAATACTGATGTGTTGAAAATAGCTGAATAACTAGCATGTGGCTATATATTGGTTACCTAGGAAATAAGTGTAGCATGAGAATGAATTGGTTGTGGTGTCAGAAAGATTGTCAAATGCACCAGCTGTTTGTGATAGTGCTATATAGATCTACAATTCTGCTGTGATGAAACACAGAGTGGCCTATGCTGACTACAGCAATGACTTACACATAGCAAATGAACAAGTGTCCCATTTTTACTTGTATGTCTGTTGTAATCCCATGAATAATTGGTTACAGGTGAGATGTAGTACCTTAAGTCAGCTTCTGTAAGGAGTCTAGTTGCCACATTCTGAATAATTTGTAGTTTCAAAGTTATCTTCAAATGCAGTTCCAACTAGAGTGTTTAATCTAGTGGTTGCCAAGCCATGAAGGCAAGCTCTCTTTCATGTAAAAGAGCGCAAAGCTGGTGCTCCAAGCACAGTGGGAAAAAGCTATAGCTATCAACTCAGTTTAAGAGCTGGGTTCAGAAGCAATTCCTAGTAATGAATCTGCTGCAACTCATATAGAGTCTGTCTACTGCATTTTTAAATACAGTTAACATCTCTGGATTGAGTTTCAGTTAATTGGTCTTCATGTATCCCATTATTGATTCCACACAGCTGGTCAGGGAGTTTGGATTTGGGATATCAGAATTTGGAATACCAGGAAAGGGAATAGGCCACATGTTGTCAGGATACTGATAACACTGTATTCAAAATCTGCATGGTGCAAAATAATTTCTATAGAGGACCAATTGTCCCTACACCATCTTCTGAACCCTGCCTGAGGGGTAGGACCAGAACAAAAATGCCTTCAACAATGTTTGGCTGTTCAGATGTTACCATGGTAAATGGTATAGACCCAGAGTGGGGAATCTTTGGCCCTCTAGATGTTGCTGAACTACAACTCCCATCAGCCCTAGCAAGCATGACTAATGGCCAGGTATGATGGGAGTTGTATATTGGCAACATCTGGAAGGCCAAATGTTCCCCACACTTGGGATAGACTATATAAAAGGTTTCTGAGAGATACGAAAAGTTCAATAGGGACACATTCCCATTTCTGTTCATTTCATGAGAAACCCCATTTCCATCCCCAAAACTAAGTCTAAAATCAGATTGATAGATAGTCAGTCAGTCAACTGAGAGAATGTACAGCTGATCACAACCGTGGTTATGAATATTTAACCTGAGAAGGAGAGTAGTGGATATAACTCGTTCTACTACAGTGGACATAGCAAGTTTGAAAATATCAGAAGAACCCATTATTTCAGTTAACTCTCTCATCCCTTTCAAATTCCAAGCAGTCTTCTTATGCTTTCCTCTGTGCATTCAAGCAATGCATGGGGGAGAAGGCTCACACTGGCTAGATTTGCTTTCAGTCTCTGTGCCACCTTCACCAGATGTTTGTGTTTTGGTCAATGTAAGAACAGACCCTTTCCATATTCAACTGTATATGTGTAGGATCTGTTCACATGATCTGGGATTCCCATGGGCACACAATTGTACATGTGTACAGAATGTTGTTACATTCCAAGCAACGTGATGAGGGGAACCCAGTGAGAATCTTATCCTCTCTATATGTTGATTTGAACATGCGGCGGTGAAATGAGAGAGGAGGGCTTGAGTGCCTTGCCTTTAACATGTCTAAGGCAAAGTTCTGTTGTGTGAAGCTTCCTCTAAACCTGCTCAGAAATTTCTACTGGTCCAAAAATGTGGCAACCAGGCTTTTGTCTAGAGTCAAACAATCAGAGTATATTGCTCCAAGTTTGTTCTAGCTTCAAACCTGTTTCTTCATTTGTAAACTACTAATCTTTACCTTTAAAGACATAAATGATCTGGGTGTTATCTCAGGGATTATCTGCTCCCTTATAAACATGCCTAGGGTTTAGCAGACCCCACTGTGTGTGCCGTAATCATGAATGGTTAGGGGACTGAGCATAAGAAATAGGACTTTCTCTGTGATGGCGCAAAAGAATTAGAATGTTTTTCCTGAGCAGAGTCACTTGGCTCTCTCTTTATTTCCTTTTAGACAGAAAATGGGGGGGGAGTATAGAGGCTTTCAATTTCTAATTCTGCTGCTGTTTAATTGTTTTAATTACTGCTTTTTCATGATTGCTTTAATTTGTGGATTTCATATTGTATGTTGTTTAATATACTGTTTCTTCAGAATAAAAAGCTAGAAAGCAACACTCCCAAGTAAGATGCAGGGGTTGTAGTTGATACAAAATTCACCAATCAGCAACGTGATGCTGTCATTCAAAAATTGACATCATTTTTTTTTGTTTCCATTGCCTCTGGTTTCCAGGGCTTCAGAGCATACATTACCACTCCACTCATTTGAAGACCTTCATTGAGAGTAACATGACCACTTCTAGGCAGCACAACTGAAGAAAAATATTGACAGGCTTGAATAGAAGAGCTTATGCAGATGATAATGTGCTTACAAGGCAAGTCATTTGAAACTGTAGGGATGGATCTGCTTAACATAGAGGAGATTAAGGGACAGGAAGATACTCTGAAAGTTTCAATTATTAAAAGTATCTAAAAGAAAAGAAGACTAGAAACTGGAAGTGCAAGCTTTGCTTTTTTCAATAAGAATGAATAACAGCCACTCACTTTAAGTGGAGAAGGTAAAAGAGTGCACATGCATCATCATCATCATCATCAGGGTGGGGAATAAACCTGTATTTGGGAGTTTTAGATTTAGGGCCAAAGGAAGTTTTTGCTATTTCCCCAAATGACTGTCAGTTTGTAGCCCATCTACTTTACCTCATAGAAATGAATGGGAGCCACTGAGAAAGGAACCTGTGGCTTCCTATGTTTCGCTCCACCCTTTGATCTCCATATTTCCACCCTGGTTATATTTCTTACTCATGTTAGGGTGTGTTGAAAACCATCAACAGTGTCTTATATTTACTTTGATAAAAATTATACTTCCCCACCTTTTTTCAACAACAAAAAATATGATTGAAGGGGAAAAAATCAAAAATCAGTGATCTGCACTGAGTAGCTCAACAGAGCAGGGCAGAACAACTTATTCTCTTGTGGCCAGCAGGGAACTCCATCCAATCATCAAGAAGCTTAGAAAGCTCCCTCCCACAGGTCTTCCCATTAGTGGCATGCCTCACATAATCCATGGGCCACAGAAGTTCCGCACAGGCAGCTGATCTCAGGTGTACTGGAGGACTCAAGAAAATAAGAGTCACTGTTCTAGAGACACTTCAGCAGTAACATTTATCCAGTCCCCACAACAGCAGCCACATAGGCTAAAAGTGGGAGAAAAGGATGGTGTCCCAACCTCTACAGGGCCACAGCAATGAGGAAAACACAGATACAGCTCACATGGGAGAGAGGAGAAGATCTCATGGGTGGGTAATTTGGTCTTCTGGGGAAAGTAGACAGCAGGAAACCCACAAGCCCTCTATCCATTCTGTATGAGGATTCCATGCACTCAGATTTTATGTAGTAGATTAAAACAACACTCAATCCAGTTGCTGGAAACTGCACTGTTGCACTCAGGTCCTGTTTGTGGGCTTCTGATAGGCATTTGGTTGGCCACTGTGAGAATAGGATGCTGCATGAGATGGGCAACTGGCCTGATCCAGCAGGTTCTTGTTATGTTCTTATTGTTGCACATACCTCAGTCTCCAAGCACTGAGAGACTTCATGGATTCCAGCGCTTACCTAGAGTTTCATTTCCTTGGAATGAATGTCACTGGAGATTGTGTTGTCTTTAGGATATATGGTTTTATTGACACTATATACAACCTGAGCATAAGATGGATGGGCTCACAGCATTAACACTCCAATAGTTCCTGTTTCCCCATTAGTTTCCAGGAAGGCTTCCCAGAGCCACAGCTTTGGATTCAAAACAGAGAGTAAGTCAAGTCGCTGTGTCTTCCCACCTCCAGACCAGATTAGCCAAGGCTAGCTCCTAGGCTATTGTTCTCTGACCCACAAGATGACCTCTAGTGAGCTGGGGGGGACCCACCTCCTCCTGAAAAAGCATCACCAGGCAGTAGTTCCTATGGCAACATGACCAACTTTTAGTAATGCAGATAGGATGCTTAACAGACTTGGCCAAGGGCATTACCTTAACAAAGAGATTGGTTTGACCAATTCAGTGGTACCCACTACTACAGACCTCAACCTTAAAAATACAGAATTACAGACTTGGAGGGGACCCAAAGACATCATTCAGACCTACCCTCCGATCCTATCATATTATGTTCTTAATCAGCACCTGCCCAAGCCTATTGTCAGTATTCTGAAACTATTTCCCCTGCTCACACCAACAAAGAGACACAGGAAAAGCAGGTGTGAGATATTATATGGGACGTAGGCAACATCTACAATGATTCATGAAATTGTATTATAAAATTAATGCAGATTATACAAAAGTAAAACAGTGATTAATTCTAGTGACCTTTGCCTTTTTATAAGTTCTGGAAATAATTACCATGTGATGGCATACATCAGTGTATTTAAAGAAAAAAGAAAATTGATTTCTATTAACTGGAAGACAAATGCTATGGAAAAACTAAGCTTTATGAGCACTGTGGTTTCAAAGTGCCTACCACTGGGACTTATTTAAAATATATTATAGTAAGTGCATCATAGTAGAACAATGTCCATATGCAGTGGTGTTGATAGCTTACAGAAACACATACATCAGTATTTATTTAGTGTCCTCAGAAGGTGAACAATGCTTATATTGATCAGTGATACCACCTTTCATACTGTAAATAAAGGCTACAGGCACACTTAAAGGAAAATATGTAGGTTGAAATTAACATAATTTACATCTGTATGACTATTAAATACTGCTTATACATCCATATGTCTTACATTTTAGCAGTCTTACAGTATATAGTTTTTCATTTCACATCTGTAGTACTTTTACTTGTAAGTTGATTTAATTCTTGTTTCTACATGACTCATACCTTCATAAGGTTAATTATAGATGTTTTACAACAATTACATGAAGTGAAATGTAGAATAAAATCCAGCTATGTGGTGACTAGTCAGTTTGATTATAGAAATATTGTTTTCTTACTGCTTTGCAGGTGACAGCTTTAAAGTAACACCTGGGGTACAAGCCGCATTCAAGAGACTAGAGCTTAATATAAGTTAAGCACATAATCAATTGGTAACTTTCTAAGAACTTCTGCTGATAATATATGTGTAATGCATTAATTGCTTATGTTGCATATTATCCAAACATTTTTCATTTTGTTGCATAGCTACCACAGGTCTGAGGAGGAGAAAGGGGATCCTCCTGTCACAAATACTTGTGGGTTAGTTCTCCATGAGTAAAACAAACACCCGTGTCTGTATCACTTTGTATACTTTAAAACATACTTTTTCTTTAGAGGTTGAACACTGTCTATCATACAGCTAAAGCAGGAGCGAAATACTTCAGCATTTTGCAATCCTTTCCCTTTAGTATTTTGAATTCCCTGTACTCACTGTCTCTGTCACTGCAGTGTACATGTTTCCTGATTGAAAATAAATGGAGGTGGATAGGAGCTGAATATGGATGTCTGTTGTAATGCTATACACTAGGAAGCTGCTTTATTAGTCTATCCTAGTATCGTCTACATTGACTAGCAGCAGCTGTTCGGTGTTTCAGACAAGGATCTCTCTCCTATCCCTTCCTGGAGATATCTGGGGTTGAACCTGGGACATTTTGCACATAAAGCATGTGCTCCACCACTGAGCCGCTTCCACTTCCCTCAGCTGCCTTGTTCCTAACACTTTTTAAAATCATCATAAAATGTATGGCTGAATATTGTTGTTATGTACCTTCAGGTCGATTTCGACTTATGGCAATCCTGTGAATCAGCGACCTCCAATAGCATTGGTTATAAACCACCCTGTTCAGATCTTGTAAGTTCAGGTCTGTGGCTTCCTTTATGAAATCAATCCATTTCTTGTTTGGCCTTCCTCTTTTTCTACTCTCTTCTGTTTTTCCCAGCATTGTTTTTTCTAGTGAATCAGGTCTTCTCATGCTGGGAGGAAGGGTGGGATATAAATAAAATAAAATAATAAATAAATATAAATGTGTCCAAAGTTGTTTGAATTCTTCAGTGCACTGCATCCTTGTTTAGGGCATTACCTGAAGTAATAAGGTACTTTTTATGATCTAAATCTATATCCAAGTCTTAAATCAGTTTCTCATCAAAACCATGTTTGCATGTTGTGGTGTGTGTGTTTAGATATAAGTCTTGGCTTGCCGTCATTTCATGGTGGGCCACTTTGTGCTGCTGGCATGACATGAGGTCAGTGAATATTGTTACTTCCAGTATTGAATGCCAGGGTTGTGCTGTATCCTGGGCTGAAGTCAGCCCCAGGGGCTTGGCCTCTGGGGGATGGGAACCATGTTGACCCAAATGGAAACATGTTCCTTCTGGTCTACATAATTCTAGACCATAAATAGAAGACCATAAACTGGGATGTGGATCTGGATTTAGCATTCTAGACTGTTGCCTGATAGAAGGATTCTTGCCCAGAGATGCACCAACCTGGTGTGCTATAATCAAGTTATAGCCATGTTTAACTCAGAGTCTGTCTCCTTGTGTTCATTGCTTCCAAGCATCATGCTTCATGTGCTTGGCATACAATGGGAAACTAGTTTCCCAGCCTGTGCCTCATGTATCCTCCCTCCCTAACCTCTATTTAGAAGCTTCTAATTATGTTTTAAAACAAACACTGTTCTCTGTGATGTCAGGGAACTGTGCTTGTTTAAACATGATTAACAAGAGCAAGTCATCAATTGTCATTTTAGATCCTGGTTTGTTCTCAAGCCGTACTTTAGACAAACCATAGAAATATAGGAAGCTGACTTATACCAGATTAGACAATTGGTCCATTTTGCTTAGTACTATCAATAATGATTTGCAGTGGTTCTCCAGGGTTTCCGATGGGGTCTCTCCCAGTCCTCCCTGGATACGCCAAGGACTGAACCTGGGTCCTTCTGCATACAAGTAGATACTCTAACACTGACTTATGGCCCTGTTTTGCTGCCTAAGACTGCAATCCAACCCCTCAGGGGGTGTAGTGGATTGGGTGGAAGTGTCCCTCCCCCAACCCTGTCAACCTGGATCCATTTCAGTCGGGTTTCAGGCCTGGTTTTAGCACAGAAACAGCCTGGGTCACCCTGTATGATGACCTCTGTCGGGAAAGAGACGGGGGGAGTGTGTCTCTGTTGATTCTCCTTGATCTCACAGCGGCTTTCAATACCATTAACCATGGTATCCTTCTGGGGCGACTGGCTGAGTTGGGAGTGGGAGGGACTGCATGGCAGTGGTTCCGCTTCTACTTGGCAGGTCAGCTCCAGAAGGTGGTGCCTGGGGAACATTGCTCGGCCCTGTGAATTCTCCAGTACAGGGTTCCACGGGGTCAGTTCTGTCCCCCATGCTGTTCAACATCTACATGAAACCGTTGAGTGCAGTCATTCGGAGCTTTGGAGTGCGTTGCCATCTGTACGCTGATAACACACAGCTCTATTTCTCCTTCTCATCCTGTTCAGGTGAGGCTGTCAATGTGCTGAACCGGTGCCTGGCTGTGACAATGGACTGGATGAGGGCTAATAAACAGAGGCTCAATCCAGACAAGACTGAGATGCTGTTAGTGTGTGGTTCTTCTGACCGGATGGTGGATGTCCAACCTGTCCTGGATGGGGTTGCACTCCCCCTGAAGGAACAGGTTCATAGCTTGGGGGTTCTCCTAGAACCATCTCTGTCACTTGAGGCTCAGGTAGCCTTGGTGGCACAGAGTGCCTTCTACCAACTCCGGCTGGTGGCCCAGCTACACCCCTATCTGGACAGGGATAACCTGGCTTCAGTTGTCCATGCTGTGGTAACCTCCAAGTTAGATTACTGCAATGTGCTCTATGTGGGGCTGCCTTTGAAGACAGTTCAAAAACTGCAGCTTGTGCAAAATGCTGTGACCAGATTGGTAATAGGGACCCGTTGGTTTGAACATATAAAACGGATTCTGGCCCGCTTGCATTGGCTGCCTGTGTGTTTCCAAGCCCGATTCAAGGTGCTAGTTTTAACCTATAAAGCCTTACATGGCTTGGGACCACAATACCTGATGGAATACCTCTCCCAACATGAACCCACCCATACACTATGCTCAACATCAAAGGTCCTCCTCCGGGTGCCTACACTGAGGGAAGCTGGGAGGCTGGCAACAAGGGAGAGGACCTTCTCAGTAGTGGCTCTCAAATTATGGAATGATGTTCCTGACGAGGTGCGCCTGGTACCAACACTGTTATCTTTTTGGCACCAGCTCAAGACTTTCCTCTTCTCCCAGGCATTTTTAACAGCATTTGAATAGCATGTGTTTTTAACTTGCCTGTCGGTTTTTATGGGTTTTAATTTGGTATAGTTTAAATGTGTATAGTTGTTTTTAATGTTCTTAATTGTTGTAAACCGCCCAGAGAGCTTCTGGTATGAGGCGGTATATAAATGCAATAAATAAATAAATAAACCTTCATCCATTCATTATTTCTTATATAATTTTTTTTGTAATATGCTTTGTAATGTTTTGTTCACCACTTTGGGGACCTTTTGGGCAAAAAGTGGTATATAAATAAACAATCATCATCATCATCATCATCCACAGAGTGACATCAGCTTCACTTTGCTAGTACAGAACTCCTCAGTCCATCCACCAAATTTGTGGGCAGGTGGAAGTGCCACCAGCAGGATCCTCTTATATTGTGTCAGACAATCAGTGCATCTAGTTCCATATTATACTTCCTTGAAGTGGCTCTCAAGGGTTTCAGACAGAGATTTTTCTAGTCCTGTCTGGAGAAGCTGTAGATTAATTCCCTACATTCTGGCATAGTGGGAAAATGTGCTTACTTTAAAACCCAAAGTGGAAAAAGAAGCAGCAGCCCAAGGCTTGCTGCAAATTGTTCTTATTATTAGAAACCACTATTTGGATTGAACATAGAATTTTGTGTTGAAAGTGGATATTTTATAGAATTTATATTCCCACCTCCCAGAATTACACATAATCTTGGTAAAGGTCACAACAATTTAAAATACTTCAAATCAATTAAACATAAAAAAAATAAAATACAATTACAAATCACAATTACTGAACTGGCTGTCAAATATTACGGTCAGTATAGCCATGTGGTCACATGCACAACATATGCATTTTAGCCATGTGGGACATTGACAGTTCTGTGGTCATTCCAAATTTCTGTGATATGCAAATTTTGCAAATATCACACTGTTGTGAAGTCAGTTGAATGTAGGTCTTTTAAAATGTGTTGAAGTGCACATTTGTTCAAGATAAAGCTTCCTATTGCCCTGCTGAAAGGCTCTACAACTCAAACCTTACCAAGAATTTAATAACTTGCTATAAAATTTAATTGAAAATTATTTTAAAAGAGAAGAGTGTTTCTGGTTTGGAATCTTAGGATGAATAATAGGTCAAATAACATAACACAAAGAAGGAAGCTCTGCCTGGCCTCTGCCATTTTGCTAATCATAGTTTAAACCAACATAAGCTTCTTGATTCCCCTGTAACACAACAGCTGTAACTTAAAATTCAGTGTTTTACTTGCTCACTGTAGCACACTTTATTCTGGAAATTAGCCTACATTTATGTCCTTGCCAAATCTCTTAGAGCTCCTCTGAGAGTGTGGGATTGGAATTTCATAGTAGTTCTAAGTATAGCAAACACAAAAGTATCTTTTTTTGTTATGGCCTCTTCCAGTAATTAATTACAATAGTTTGTCATGTTGCCAAACATGAAATTGCACCCAAAATATCAAATTGCAATTTTCCATTAAGAGTACTGAAAGGATAGCAGCATTTTAAGTCTGGAGTAAACAACCTGAAACTCATGTCTAAAAAACTGTAAACATTTGTGCCAGAAGAAGAAGAAGAAGAAGAAGAAGCCATTGTTGTTGCTTTCCTTTTTGTCATGTCTTTTAAGGATCCAGTTCATCTAAGATATAGATAGGAAACCATGATCCTGACTATTGGTATTATTAAGCCAGTCATCAGTTTTAAATAATAAGATATCAGAAGTTACCGAGGTTGGGTCCATACTAGGACATTTGTGTGTATGTGGGTTGCTGTTTCCAGGGCTGGATTAAGCTGAGGAGGGCCCCTAGGCTGATTCTGAGCCGCCCGCCGTCCCATCCCATCCCATCCCATCCCCCCGCTTCACATACCTTTCTGCTTTTTTTGAGGCTTCAGCCCCTTAGGGAAACCTCGGCTCCCATCTTGATTGATGGCAAACTGCAAAAAACAGCACAGAAAAAGGTAAGTGAAGCGGGGGGATGGCTGGCAGTTCGGAAGCTCTTGTCCCGCGATCCACGGCTCCTGTCCTGCTTCCGCAGTTCCCGGGCCCCCAAGAGCTCCAGGCCCCTAGGCTTCAGCCTACTAAGCCTAATGGATAATCCGGCCCTAGCTGTTTCCATGTGCACTGTTATGCACCTTCATCTACGCATGAGTGCTTTCAAATCTGTCTTGATGTTTTCCTTCTACACTAGTGGGCAGTGCTTGATGGGATATATTCATGCTGTGTGTTTTTGTCCTCTCCCCTCAATTAGTATTTCCATATACACCATAAGTTCTGGATATCTGAAGTTCATTGTGGCCAGTGTGCAGGCATTTGTTTAGCTGTGTGTGTAGACCTTAATTTTGTTGATTGTTATTTGTGAAATGCAATTTTTGTGATATAGTAGATTTTCACAAAAAAAGCAGTAAAAAATAATTTTAAAATGTGCATGTGTCTCTCTAAGCCAGGAAGCCTGAGGTCCATTGTGGGCATGCATGCGAGCATTTGTTTGCCTGTAAAAATCTTCTTTAATGTTTGAAATACAAATTTTCTGATAAAGCAGATTTGCACAAAAGAACAATTAATTTTTTTTTAATAAAAAATGTTTGTTGCTTCAAGCCAGGCAAGGATGTGGAGTTGCTCACTTTAAAGGCTGCTGTTTCCTTTCCTCCCCTTTTCCTTTTCCTGCCTTTTGTACCTGCAAGGGCAAATTTTATTTTTATTTTTAATACAGCTTTTTTGTGCAAGAGCAGTTCTGCACAAAAAAATGTTTTAAAAATAAAGTATACCACAAATGTGCCTTTAGAACATCTAGTGAAAAATGGCAGGCTGCACCCTTTCCTTTGAACTGATGAAAACAAAATAGAAGTATTTGATTTATATCCGAATAGATGGTACCAAGTGAAATGTCACATGTAAAAAAGCCCATCCACACAAGGTGCTTCATTGCATCCACAGTCATTGCATCCAAGTAACATGCAAGTTTTTGCCACCACACCAGAGAAGACTCGTGACACATATATGGTGAAATGTTATATTTATTAAAATATAACACATAATCAATCAAATTCAAATCAGCCAATTAATGAATATCAAATACTTTGGGTAGGTGAGGCTCAACCTATCTATGAGGGTATAGACCCTCCAAACCAGGAGGCAAGTCAGTCACATCGTACTGCAACTCCCCAGTCAAGGATGTGGGAAAACTTCTCCCTCCATGCAATTGGAGTCAGGTAGGTGGTTCCAACCTCCGCATCCTGGCCCCACTGTACAGGTGTTCACCATGATGCGCAAGCCGGTCCCACGTGGACACTCCCCAGATCCACACCAGACATTATGCCTTGATGTTTCACCAGGGGGTGCCCTTTACCAAAATGTCTCATCCACCTCAATTTTAACCCCAATTACCTCACCTACCCGAATTTGACACCACAAGAGGGGATCAGCTGAAGCTTGGTCCCCTCAACCCAAAGAAAACAGCCCCCAAACCCAACCTATAATCCTCCAATAGTAAATCACACCCACTCTCCGAGAGATGGACACCATCATCCCGAAACAAATGCGGAGAATGAAAACGGATCCTGTCATGCTGGATGTAAGCCCCACCTAATGACAAAACCAAATTCCTAAACTTCTTATTCACCCACTTTCTGGATCTATCAATTCTGTTAGGGTGCTGTGCACCCCTCCAAACACGCCTCACCAGCATATCAGACCACACTATAACCAGGTCCGGGTATGACTGGATGAGTGCATTGAAATCCCGCGTGATCTTGAGCAGCAGATCCATACCTGGCCGCTGCACCAAGTTGTTTTCACCCAAATGAACCACCAGCACATGGGGCCGGTTAGTTGATGACATAATACAACACACCAAAGGCATGAGCGCATCCCAAAGCATGCCCCTCTGAGCTTCCCAGCCAACCGTTGCTCTAGCAGAAAGCTGCAGCTGTGTCCCAGCAAGAGTAGAGAAGGCCCTCCGATGGGCCCAAAATAAAATCGAGTGGCCACACAGGACGACCCTCGCAGGCACTGGAAGGCTCAGCACACCTAAGAAAAGAAAGAACAACACATTAGAATCAATATGTGATATAAGACTTAAAAGTGGAAGAATGCCACCTTCCTATCACCTGAGTATCCTCAACGCTCATGCCCACGAGGGCAGCGGCCTTAGCCGCCCCAATCCGAAAAGAATGCAGCCCATAGACTCCAGCATCGCGACCACTGGCCAACAAGGCCCGCTGAACAACGGCCCAAAATTGAAATTGAGTCAGGGCAGAACCATCCGCATGTATAAAGAGGTAACGCTGGCCCGCTGGCCTGATAGACAAAAATAGACGCACTGCAGCAACTGGGCACAATTCAGGAACCTGGCAAACATTCAATGAAATAATACTGCCATGGCCCTTTTGATCAGTCTTAGAGACTCGAAGGGAAAGCCTAACTATGTCAGCACCTAATGTGCAATTGCCAAAGCAGAAGGCTCGGTAGGACACATCACGCTTCGAGGAAGCCAATACTTCACTAGGGCGAAAGGCACCATAGAACATCGTCAGTGTTACTGCGGCGAACAGGTGCGACTCATACGGCGATGAGCACATAGACCTAAATAATGGCAGGATCTGAAGGAGAACATCGGGCGTGATTGGCCTCCTTCGGTCAGCGGGCCTGTGGGCGGAACACGACCAACCCTGAAGTACCTTTCTGACCCTAAAATCTACAGAATGATCCTGCAATCCTCTTGCCTTAGAAATGAAGGCCAGCGCAGAGAGGTGTCCGGTGATGGTAGAAACATAATTATTTTGCCCTTTTAAATATAACATAAACTGCAGCAAATGTGGTACAGGAACAGGCCATACAGAAGGCAAAGCACTACTGGCACAAAAAGCCTGGAATGTTCCAAGAGCACGCTGATACGCTTTCTGAGTGTTGGGAGCAAGGGCAGAGGCTATGGCGGCCCCAACTTCTAATTCCCAAGGCTCCACAGGAAGAAAGGGACCGGGACCGAATCCTGAGCTGCTCCTGGTGCCAGTTCCCAGAAACGTGCCATCTGTAAGTGGGAGAGAGCATCAGCAACACAATTCTGTAATCCCAGAACGTGGCGAGCTACAAATAATATATTAAAACGCAAGCATTGCAATACAAAGGCCCGCACCAGGCGCATCACCTGAGGCAATTTTGAAGTCTGGGTATTGACCACACATACTATGGACAAATTATCACACCAGAAACGCACAGTGCGATTTTGGAATGCCAAAGGCCAAATATAGACTGCCACCACAATTGGGAAGAATTCCAAAAAGGTCATGTTTGAAGTAAGCCCAGAAGCTAGCCACTCCGAAGGCCATCTCTCAGCGCACCACTGAGATCTAAAAATTAGACCAAAACCAATGCCACCTGCAGCATCGGAATGTACTTGCAGCTCAGCTCCCAGTAATAAGTCTTCACACCAGAAGGAGAGGCCATTGTAATTATCCAAGAAAGTAAGCCACATTTTGAAATCCTCTCTCATTCCCAATGTGACCCTAACAAGATGAAAACGAGAACGAACTCCCTTCATAGCGTCACAGAGACGACGAAGGAATGCCCTACCTGGCGAAATGACTTTAGAAGCAAAAACTAAATGACCCAGAAGCTCTTGCAACTGAGCAAGTGTGACCTTTTTCAAAGTCAAAACTGAGCGCAATCTCTGCCTCAATGTGAGCAACTTATCCTGAGGCAGACTGGAAGACTGGGACTGCGTATCCAAAAGAATCCCCAAATATGAAAGGGAAGTAGAAGGGCCCTCAGACTTTTCCGGAGCTAAAGGGACACCCAATTCCATAGTTAACTCCTCAAAAGTTCGCATCAAATGCAGACAATGAGAAGTGCCTGCAGGGCCAATGAACAAAAAATCGTCCAAATAATGAGCAGACAAGGAAGAACCAGCCCTTGTCCTTAAGGCCCACTTGAGGAATGTGCTAAAAGTCTCAAATGCAGCACAGGACATGGAGCATCCCATAGGCATTGCCCTATCTACATAATACTGGCCTTGAAAACGAAAACCTAATAAATCAACATCGCCAGGGTGCACTGGGAGCAATCGAAATGCAGACTTTATGTCACACTTCACCATCAAAGCGCCCTTTCCAGCCTTCCTGACTACCTTAACAGCCTCATCAAAGGAAGTATATCGAACTGACGTATATAATGATGAAATACCATTATTAACAGAGGCACCTTTTGGGAAAGACAAATTATGAATAAGGCGATATTCACCTGGCTGTTTCTTGGGAACTATACCGATAGAAGAAATCCTCAAATTCGACAAGGGAGGGTAAGTAAAAGGGCCAGAAATCCTATCAGCAGCTATTTCTTTCTTTATTTTTTTGAGAACTACAGGAGCCATAGCCAAAACAGAAGGCTGGTTGGCAGGGGAAGTGGGAACCCTCAGGCCTTTGAATGGAATACGAAAACCGTCTGAAAAACCATACCAAAGGCATCTAGCCGCAGATCTATTGGGATAGCTATTCAATAATCTCGCTAGGGGAAGCAACCTAATAGGGCTACTGGCCTTGCGACGTACTGCCGCTGTTGCCAGATCCACGTTTAGGTTGTTGTTGTTTCCCTGATCCCCGGCAAGCCGGACGGGCTCTCTGGCAAGTGGAACTGGGGTGAGTGCCACCTCAGAGTCCACATGCATGCCTAAACCGACACGGGCGCCTGTAACAGCGTCCAGTACTGTTGAAGGTCCAACAGACCTGAGGGGGTTGAACCCGCTGCCAGCCCTGGCTGGAACTGGAGGCTGAAGTCTGCGCACGCACCAAAAGATGCCCACTATCGGCTCTGTCTCCCAATGAGGGTCTGGCTGAAGTCATAGAATGCAGCCAAAGACCAGGATGTTCAACATCCCAGCGAAGCGTGGCGTCCAAGGCCGCCCTTTGCCTAAAATTCTCATCGTACCGCAACCAAGCGGTCCCAGAGAATTCCCTAAAGGCCCTATGAATGATGTCCTGATATTGAATCAGGGACATGGCCCTGGATGGATAAACCTGAGTCATCACACCCATATACACAGTAAATGCATTAATCCAATTAGGCCATATGCGATCAACTTTCTTATCGCTACCTCACGCTCATTTGGATCTGAACCCTCTTTGGGCTTTATTTCAGATTCCTGAAAAAGGAGTGTGAATATATCGATATATTCACCATGCCAAATCTTTTCCTTAGTGGAAGATAGTAAGTGATCACCCAATGGTAGGGAAGTATCCCCCTGTGGATATACACCAGAAGGAAGAGGCAGCGGAAGGGCAGATGTACTAGCTGAAGCCACGGATGGCTGCCAGGGCGTTACTGCCGCAGTGGGCCAAGGAAGTGCAGGCTGCTGTGGAACTAAAACACCTCCCATATAAACTAATGATTGCTGTGCTCCACCTAGCGTCTGAGGAGCTGCAGAAAACTGTTGTGTCTGCTGGACCTGTGTAGCAGAAGAATGTGATGGTACACACCACTCACCCGCATAGGCAGCTGGAGACGCAACTGCTGCTGTTGTGGCTACCCCGGAAGGAACCGTAGAAGGAGCTTGAATGCCAGGTTGTAGCAGATGCAATTGTTCTCGGGGAAGACCAGCACCTGTGGAGACTGGAAATTGGGAAGAAGCGGATGCCAAAGGTGCCACCGATGTGCAGACTGGTACAGCCGGAACGGTGGAATCATCTCCGGGTGCTGCCGCTTCAAGAACACCGATTCTGGCAACCAAATCAGAAAGAATGCCTGATTTAGTTGCCTTAGCCGCCAAGCGGGCCGACTTCTTACCTGGAGGTGTGGTGCTAGGCCCCGCCCCTGGCTCTGAAGGACGCCTGCGCTCTCCCTCAAGGGCCTCCACCCTTGCAACCAAAGCACAAATCATCCCCATATCCTCTTCTTCATCTGAGGACAGGCACTCCTGCCGCGATGGGGGTGCTTAGTCGCCTGCTTCACCACTCGAACCCCTCTCTTTTGTTGAGCCTTCTTCGGTGGCATGATGAATTCCAGCAAAACTTAACAATATTAACAACAAGAACAAGAACAACAATTATCAGCGATATGCAATGCAGACAAAACACCTTTACAAAATTACCCAGAACTGAGTCAACAACAACCTTATGAGGCGAAGAAAGAAATCACAGACACCACCCAAGTGGTCAAATCAATTAATGCACAAGGAACTTAAAATGGGGGGGTAATTTAAATGTTGAATCAATTCAAATATTTGTAGTAGTTATATATATATATCTAAATTAAATTTATTTATATACAGAAACAATATCACTAAATTGTAATTAATTATTTATATAGCTTAACTAATGAAATTAAATAAAAGAGAAGAGAACTATGGATTATTTTAACTTAAATTAATTTCCTTTGTTTGTTTGTTTTATTATAATTATAATTATATATGTGTGTGTGTGTGTGTGTGTAATTAATGAAAATTACCAATCAATTATAAGTCAATCAATTTTCTTTATTTATTTTTCTTTTTATTTATTTTTATATTTTGTATTAATATTATTTTATTTTTTATTTTTATTTATTCATTTATTTATTATATATATCAATCAAATGGGTAGATGGTTAACTTAATAATTAAGTAAAACAACAGGAGCAATTCAATCCCAGCCTCACCCAAACTCGCCTGCTCCCGGCTGAGTCAGGAACGCAGGACAATGCTACCGAGAGGTGGGAAATTCAAACAATGATATCGAGGCAGACAGACGCTGTGCCCTTATGGGCAGTGGACCGACTCGAAAAGCCTCCCATGCCCACCTCACAGCTGATCCGCGGGAAAGGAGGGAAAATAAAAATGACCTGGTGGCGATCTGGGCGCCGAGCAGTGCCTCAGAAGTGCCGAAAACAACGCACACTGGGGCCGCAAATCAACGCAGTGCCAGGAGGTCTGGCGGCGCGACGCGACTATCGCGGCAGTGGACGGAGAGGAAAAGCCGCCCCGCATGCACTACCCAGCAGAGACACAAACGTAGCATAGGCTGCCGCAATCAATCGCGGCACTGGCCTGCAAGTAGTTTATGTGAGCCGAAAAGACGGCCCTACCCCTCGCTTCACAGCTCCCGCGGTAAGGATACCACACTGTATATATTATACGTTGGAGGGCAGGGAGAACGCCACCAGCCCCTGATCCCAGGTAATGCGTAGAGACTGCCGATGAAGGAGGGGGGAGGGGGTGAAAGGGGTGGGGTTGGCGTTAAAGGAAACCCCCCACCCACCCAATATGGCCCACCAAACAGTTAGAGAGGAATAAGGACAAAAAAAAAAGAAACCAGAAAACCAGAAAGTAGATACGATCACCAGCGACAACTCAGGAGCAAGGGTAAAACAATGAGCTGAAAGATCGAGGTCACAAGCCTTTTCACAGCGTGCCGCAAGGCAAAAAAGGCGTGTTCTTAGGGAGGAGCAGGCTGTATATAGCTGCTCAAACCCTTTCCCAATTGGTCAAGGTGCACCACCTGACCAATTACAAATTTTTCTCGAACCTTCCTGAGTCTTCCCAGAAGTAGGGTGGCGGCAAACTCACCCCTTGCAAAAATGCAGGAACTTTAATGTTGGATGTTAGCAATATTTCCCTTGTCAAATAGTCTGTGAATTAGGAAATTCCAAATTTAGTGGGGGGAAAGTGCAGGCTGCTAATTGGATGAGGGGGATGCCATTTGGACACCGCAGAGAGAGAGAAGCAGCTTGGAATCCACATTAAATTAGATTCTAGTTGAATCTAGACTCTTTCCATTGAAATCAATGTAATTATTAACAAGTCGTTATTAGCTTTCCACATTGTCTTCAATAGTTGAAATTGTGAGGTGGATTTCCACCAACTCTCCCTACATCTGCAGCCCCTGGCTACCATTCCAAGTATCCTCCAACCCTTATTTATAACATTTCTAAGTCATGTATCCATGACAGAGCTATACAAAATAGAAAACCCTCACTGTATACTGGATATGTTATTTTGTGCCCCCTCAAATCACTAGTTAAAATAATTCTCTGCTCACTTTTGTCTAAAATACCAAGTAGCTATAAGGTTTTTCTGACAATACCTTTTGCCTGTTGTCACTTGCATCTCACCTTTCACAACCACAGATTGCAATCTAAATTGGGATTTGATGGCGTGCCCTGTACAAGATTCAAGCTAGATGATCTGATGAGCCTTTCTGACTGAAGTTTTGTGGCTCCATTAAAAAAATTATGGCTTGTTTATACAGTGCCTTACTAAGAGATCTTAGCCTATACATACATACATACAAAAATCAGTGGTGCATGTTGGATCTAGAAAAAAAGTTGGACAGCAGCTAAATTTTGTAGCACACTAATGTTAAATGAATATTAAAAACCTGATGCTGCACCTATTCTACTCTCAGTAAGACTTAAAGTGAGTTTATACTGCATGATATAGGTTGATCACTGCATGATATAGGTTGTGGAAGGTACAACTACATTTTGAACTACTCTAAATTTTGCTTTAGAATCTGATTACATGGAAACACTTTCAGAACAAGTCAACTTAATTATTGGAGAATAATTGTGGTTATAATTGTAGGGGAAACCACCATTTCTTGTTCATCAATCGTAACTCACCCCTACTTTCACCATATGATTCTCACAAATTAATAATAATGTCTGTGGGAAACAAGATATGTGTGAGAACAGAAGCATCTTAAAAACTTATTTTGTAGTAATTCTCATACATGCTGTCTATAATAATAATAATAATAATAAATTTAATTTTTGTGTCGCCTATCTGGCCGAAGCCACTTTAGGCGACGTACAAACTAAAATTCAGTAAATTACAATACAGATAAAATACAATAAAATCATTAATCACAGCAGCATGAAATCAGTTAGGGTGATCAATAGGCTAGTATTGATAACCTATATCTCAGTGAAGCTTGTTCCATCTATCCTAGCAAGAATTGCCGGGTAGAAATGTTTCAGTCCAACCTTTTATCAGTGATTGACTGTAGGCTGTGACTCAGTGCCACAAAATATGAGCTAAGTTTGCTGTATAATGTTATTGAATTTGCCTTTTGGAATTTTGTTTTTAAAATATTGCTTTGAACTAGTACAACCCTATAATCGGTCAAGTATGTACTGATGTAAGTGAAACAACTCAAACACAAAAGAAGACACTATGAGGTTTGAACAGGTGAACAGCCTGAACACAATAACCAATACAATTCTGCTATTTGTTTTCCTAAAATGCAAGGTACAGCTCCTTCTGGCTATTTTTACTTGTCTGACTAGTACTTATGTAAGAGAGATTCCAAGGTTCCCCTGTCCTTCGTGCCATTACAAGCAATCTTAGCAAAAGAGTGAAACTGCTTCTGAACAGTGTTTGCAATATTTTTGAGATAAACAGGGCTTTATTCAACAAGGTGTCTACATGACTTCACATTCCAGTTATTTTATTCTTGTACAAATATATCATTTTGTGACCAGGGTAACAAAGCAGGAGGAGGAGGAATCTCTTCGTTCTCCCTTCTGTTTGATTTCCCTTTTATCCCCCGATAGTGTTCCAGGGAATTGAAGTGGTGCAGGATTCTGTTCCAAACACATGTTTTTCTCTGTATTTGGATACCCATAAAACTATACAGTCAAAGGGCAACTTTATACTTTCCCCCCTTCCCTACATCTGCACTCCACTGAGCATTGAAAATGAATTTCCTCATCTTGCTATATGACACCCAAGGCCAAGTTAATCCCTGCTGTAATTTCTTGGAGTTGCACCAGAAGAGTGTATTTTTTTACTGTTGCAGCTGAACCCATGGAAACAGATGATGATGATGATGATGATCATTTAAATTTCTATCACACCCTTCCTCCCAGGAGGAGATCACAGCAGCAAACAAGAAACAAAACACCAAAAATATTTTAAAACATGTCAAAGACAAACATCTTTAAAACATCTTTAAAAAAAGTTATTTAAAACAACTTTAAAAAAAAAATCCAACACACTGAGCTAAGGTCTCCACTTCAACGGCTTGTTGAAAAAGTCTTCAGTAGGCACTAAAAGGACAGAGAAGGTGCCTGTCTAATATTTAAGGGAAGGGAATTCCAAAGGGTAGGTGTCACAACACTAAAGGTCTGCTACCTATGTTGTGTGGAGTGGACTTTCTGATAAGTTGGCATGTGCAGGAGGTCCTCAACTGCAGAGTGTAGTGATCGACTGGGTAAATAAAGGGATAAGACCATCTTTCAGGTATCCTGGTCCCAAACTGTATAGGGCTTTGTGCACCAAAACCAGTATTTTGAACTTGGCTCAGCAGCTAATGGGCAGCCAGTGCAATTCTTTCAGCAGCAGCATAACATGTTGGCAATATCCTGCCCTAGTAAACAGTTGCTCCCCCTAATTTTGCATCAGCTTTAGCTTCTGGACCAACCTCAGCCCCACATAGAGTGCATTACAGTAATCCAGCCTGGAGCTTACCAGTGCAACAAAAGTGGTCAGGTCAGGCTGTCTCGGTCAAGAAACAGCCACAGCTTACAAGCCGAAGCTGATAAAAGGCAACCTTAGCCACTGATTGGGCCTCTAGCAACAACGATGGATCCAGGAGCACCCCCAGACTAATAACCTGCTCTTTCAGAGGGAATATAACCCCATTCAAAACAGGCAATTGACCAATTATCTAGATGTGTGAACCATGTACCTACAGCATCTCCATCTTGCTAGGATTCAGACTGAGTTTATTGACCTCATCCAGCCCACCACTGAGTCCAGGCACTGGTCCAGGGTTATGTATCATGATGTATTAACCATAAATACCAGTGTTCCTCTTTCTAAAAATGAGAGCAATGCCGTCAGGAGTCTAGACCAAGAGGCTAGACTCCTAGCAGGGGCACCCAAGATGGAATGGTCAAAGCTGAGACACCAGACTAAGATGCATCCAAACTCAGAGGAAGGCAATGGTAAACCACCTCTGAATATCTCTTACCACGAAGACCCTATGAACACAGTATCCAAAATGCAACATGAGATAGTGCTGGAAGATGAGACCCCCAGGTCAGAAGGCACTCACCGAGCTACTGGGGAAAAACAAAGGACAAGTACGAGTAGCGCTGTGACTAATGACACAGCTGGTCTATGACTGAAATAAACAAAATCAAATTAATCAATCAATGATGCAGCTGGGTCAAAGCCGAAAGGAAGCCCAGAGGCTGATGCGCACAGATGTGAAAGGAGAGTCCGGAGTTGTACGACGCACACAATAGGAACATGGCATGTGAGAAGCATGAACCAGGGAAAGTTAGAAATTGTCAAGCAAGAAATGGAACGCAGCAACATTACAATACTTGGCGTGAGCGAACTAAAATGGACGTGAATTGGACATTTCCAATCAGGCAACTACAAAATATTTTATGCAGGAAATGAGAAATCAAGAAGAAATGGAGTTGCTTTAATAGTGAGACGTGATGTAGCAAGAGCAATTGGGAGCTACAATGCAAGGTCTGAGCGAGTGATATCAATGAGATTAAATGGGAAACCTATCAACACAACCATCATCCAAGTCTATGCTCTGATGGCAAATGCAGAAGAAGAGGAATTGGAGAGATTTTACGCATAAGTACAGGAGGAAATTGATCACACCCCAAAACAAGATGTGCAGATAATCATGGGGGATTGGAATGCAAAAGTAGGGAACAGAGAAGAATTAGGTACTGTGGGGAAATGGGGCCTAGGAGACAGAAACGAAGCAGGAGAAAGGCTTACTGAATTCTGTGAAGCCAATAATTTGTTTCTTGCGAACACATTTTTTGAGCACCGAAAAGACGACTATACACGTGGATATCACCAAATGGTCAATATAGAAATCAAATTGATTATGTAATAGGTAGCCAAAACTGAAGAAGTTGCATACTTTCTGCAAAAACAAGACCAGGAGCAGACTGGGGTACAGATCATGAACTGGTCATATCGAAAATCAGAGTAAAGCTAAAGAAGACCAACAAAGCAATCATAATGCCAAAATACAATTTAAATAGCATCCCAGAAGAATATAAAGATCAAATAAGGAACAGGTTTGAGGCTTTAAACTTAGTTGGCAGAGAACCAGAAGAACTATGGAATGAAGTTAGAGGCGTTATCAAAGAAGAATGCAAAAAGACAATACCTCTAGTTAAAAAGAGAGAAAGACCTCAGTGGATGACTGATGAAACTCTTAAAATGGTTAAAAAGAGAAGGAAAGCAAAAGCAAAAGGAGATAGAAACACAGTCAGAACCCTAAATGCAACAATACAGTGAATAGTACGTAGGGACAAAGAGAACTATTACAATAGTTACTGTATAGAAATAGAAGAGGACAACAAAAAAGGTAGAACAAGAGCCCTATTCCAAAAGATTAGAGAAATGAAAGGGAAATTTAAACCACGAGTAGGGATGTTGAATAATCAACAGGGGAACACACTGACTGACCGAGATGAAATAAAAGGAAGATGGAAGCAATACACTGAAGAACTCTATAAAAGAGATGCCAGGATGACAGATTCATTCACGGAGGAACCATAGGATGAAGAACCAGAAATTTTAGAATGTGAGGTGAAAGCTGCTCTTAAAATACTTGGAAGAAACAAATCACCAGGAATAGATGGCACACCAATAGAGTTACTACAAGCTACTGAGACTGAATCAGTCCAAATTTTGACTAAAATCTGTCAAGAAATATGGAAAAGAAAACAATGGCCCACAGACTGGAAGCGTTCCATATACATCCCAATTCCAAAGAAAGGCAATCCCAGGGAATGCAGTAATTATCAAACTATTGCCTTAATATCCCATGCAAGTAAAGTAATGCTCAAGATTCTACAACAAAGGCTCTTACCATATATGGAGTGAGAAATGCCAGACGTCCAAGCTGGATTTAGAAAGGGAAGAGGCACCAGAGATCATATCACAAACATACGTTGGATAATGGAACGGACCAAGGAATTTCAGAAGAAAATCACCCTGTGCTTTATAGATTACAGCAAAGCCTTTGACTGTGTAGATCATGAAAAACTATGGAATGCTTTAAAAGAAATGGGGGTGCCACAGCATCTGATTGTCCTGATGCGCAACCTATACTCTGCACAAGAGGCTACTGTAAGGACAGAATATGGAGAAACCAATTGGTTCCCAATCGGAAAGGATGTGAGACAGGGGTGTATTTTATCACCCTATTTATTTAATCTATATGCAGAACATATCATACGGAAAGCAGGATTGGACCAAGAAGGAGGAGGTGTGAAAACTGGAAGGAGAAATATCAATAATTTAAGATATGCAGACGATACCATACTACTAGCAGAAACCAGTAATGATTTGAAATGAATGCTGATGAAAGTTAAAGAGGAAAGCACAAAAGCAGGACTACAGCTGAACGTCAAAAAGACTAAAGTAATGACAACAGAAGATTTATGCAACTTTACAGTGGACAATGAGGACATTGAACTTGTCAAGGATTATCAATACCTTGGCACAATTATTAACCAAAATGGAGACAATAGTCAAGAAATCAGAAGAAGGCTAGGACTGGGGAGGGCAGCTATGAGAGAACTAGAAAAGGTTCTCAAATGTAAAGATGTATCACTGAACACTAAAGTCAGGATCATTCAGACCATGGTATTTCCGATCTCTATGTATGGATGTGAAAGTTGGACAGTGAAAAAAGCTGATAAGAGAAAAATCAACGCATTTGAAATGTGGTGTTGGAGAAGAGCTTTGCGGATACCATGGACTGTGAAAAAGACAAATAATTGGGTGTTAGAACAAATTAAACCTGAACTATCACTAGAAGCTAAAATGATGAAACTGAGGTTATCATACTTTGGACATGTGATGAGAAGACATGATTCACTAGAAAAGATAATACTTGGAAAAACAGAAGGAAGCAGAAAAAGAGGAAGGCCAAACAAGAGATGGATTGATTCCATAAAGGAAGCTACAGACCTGAACTTACAAGATCTGAACAGGGTGGTTCATGACAGATGCTCTTGGAGGTCACTGATACATAGGGTCGCCGTAAGTCGTAGTCGACTTGGAGGCACATAACAACACATTATGAGACTAGAGGAAGGGTGAGCAAAAAGGGGAAATCCAGTTAGACTTCCAAGACTGAGCACAATGGACATCACAGAAAGAATCATACTGGTGCAGCCAGCTGTTCCTGAGCCCCCTCACATTATAATAATATCCTAGACAAGGTACCCTTAGGTATAGAAACTGCCATAATTATAACCAAAATGAGATCTCTGGGCAGTTGGGTAGTTATGAGAGGTACACCAGAGAGCTGAGTTCAGTTTCTCACCCTTGCTATGTTTATTTATATTTTTATACCACTTAATGTAATAAAAATATCTAAACAGTTTACATAAGATCAATTTGGGGAGAAAAACAGCATTCAATAAAATTTCCTTAAAACTAAATAAAAATGAAATTTTAAAAATGGAACCATATGTCTCAAATAAAACTGAACAGTGTACAAAACAAAAATTTAAGAGTCAGAGTCCACGAAAGCTTGGGTAAGCACACCCATTTTAAATGGTGAGTGGGCTTGCATGTTCCAATGAACCCTGTGAGCGATGCCGTTGGGAGTCATGTACTCCCAGCAGGGTCACCCATGGCGATAAGGTCAAGGGAGAGGAACCAGACAAAGAACGATCCAAGAAAGTCCTCAACGGCAGAAAAGGCGGAGGATAACAATGTGTACGTTACAACGGCTGTGAAGGTGGATGAAAGCTGCAGAAGATAAAAGACTTCCAATCGTCGTGGTATCCATGCCATTGGATCAAAGCCTTTTTCTGTCAAGATTGTGTGTTGATCGTTGTGTGCCGATCTCCCCACATAAAACAAATTCATGCACAGGTGTCTTCCAAGCAAACCAAACCAAAAGTCCCATGACGATCGGCGAATGGCGACAGGGTCAGGACTGTGAAATCTGGAAGCCCCTAGTCATGGACCGGGGACAAACGAGCTAAGTGGAAGGCATGTCAAACAAATCCTCATCATGACCGTCTTCCATCTGGAAACCTATGACCTCACTGTGGGAGGCTGTGTGGATCCAGTATTGGCCTCCACAGTCACTTACGGACCCACTGTTAAAGACCTTAACTTGGAAGACAATCTTACTCGGCCACGAGTGATCTCCAATGATGAATGAAAGGTCATTACTGTCTCCATCTCACAAATTACCATAGGGAGGGCACTATCAACAAGAGGGGCCCCACTTCCATTTTGTCTTCAAGTGACAGTCCACTGGTTGTGGAATGACCACCAGGGGTCTCTTTGAAAGATCAAAAAGATCAGCTTGGTTTTTTAGGTATCCTGGTCCCAAGCTGAGCATAAGACAAAGGTTCACAGAACTGACACTCTAACTGATCCTGCTCCCCCGTTAAGCTTCTAGATAGCTTCTCAGTGCTGTAGCATTGGATCCTTTTAGAGAGCAATTTGGCTTTCTGTGTCTCTCCTTACTTCTCTCAGTCTGAATCCCAAACTGCAGTCTTAGCTTGCCTTGTTCCCATGGCTAGGGAGAGGATGTAAGGATGAGTCATCCCTTTAACTTCTTGCCTATTTGCAAAGGTAACAGTTGAAGTGAAAACCATTAGTTAACACAGGAACGTGTGTGAGCATGCCTGAGTAAAAATCTTGCCAGATCAGTTCTCATATTCTTGTTAATCCTGGAAGTTTTTACAGTGAGAGGTACTGGGGGGTGCCTTGAGAGATCATTTAGACCAGGGATTGTCACTCTTTTGAGGCACGTTTGGAATTTTGAAAAAGTGCCAAGGGTGCCAGTTACAAAATGGCTGCTGTGGGGTGTGTCGCATAACACAAAATGTCTGTCACATCTAAAATGTGAGCATGTTTAAAGGGTGAGGATCTTGTTCATCATCATTACTTTATTTGTATCCCAGCTTTCCATGAAAAAAAATATGCTCAAAGCCACTACAGCACAGAGCAACACATCAGGAAACCAACAATCACAAGAACAGTTTCATAATAACAGCAATAATAAAACAGCAACATAATAGCAAATGTTAGAACATACACCAAAGCAACATTTCAATACTATAAATGCAGCAACATTACCCCTGCTGGCAGTAGCAAAAATAACGAATGAGTTTGAACAGTTTCACCTTGGTCCTAGATGTTCTAGCCACTGCTTCTTTGCCCGTTGCAAATTAGCCAAGAATCTAGTTACTCTGATCAAATGTCAAGGCCTCAACTTCAACCTCTTGTGGACGGGTTCTTAATTGCTCATCTCCTGTGCCCACTTGCCTGTGTGTGCTGTTGTTTAACTCCAGATCAGTACACAATAAGACCATACATATCCATGATTTCATCCTGGATGAAGGTGCCGATTTGGTGTGCATTACCGAGACCAGGTGGGTGAGCTGGGAGAAGTTGATCTGACCCAACTTTTCCCACCTGCATACTCGGTGCAACACCAGCACAGGCTGCAGGGATGGAGAGGGGGAGGAGTTGCTGTGGTAAACAGAACTTCCATCTCTATCACCAGGAAACCACTCTGTCTTGGAGCTAGCTGTGAGGGCCAGCACCTGGTGTTAGGCCAAGGAGACAGTAAACTAGGGTTGCTGCTGGTATCGTCCACCCTGCTGCCTGGCAGCTTCTCTGACTGAGCTGGTGGAGGCCATCTCGGCTGTGATATTGGAGGAGTCCAGAACAGTAGTCCTGGGTGATTTCAGTGTCCATGCTAAGGCTGCCTCTAGTGTTCTGGCTCAGGATTTCATGGCCTCCATTATTGTTGTTGTTGTTAATTGATTTATCCCACCCTTCCTCCCAGAAGGAGCCCAGGGCAGCAAACAAAAGCACTAAAAACATTAAAACAAACTTTAAAACACATTAAAACAAAACATATTCAAAAATGTTACTTTAAAAAAGGTATGAAAACATCTAAGATTAAAAACATTTTAAAAAAGAAAGTTTAAGAACATTAAAAAAACAATTCCAACACAGATGCAGACTGGGACCATGCAGACCATGGGGCTGTCTCAAATTGTCACTGGCCCGACGCACAGGGCAGGGCACACCCTTGCCTTGGTTTTTGCTCCAGATGGAAGAAGGGTTGGTCTGGAAATGGGGTGGTGGTGGATGTCACCTCATTCTCATGGTCAGTTCACTTCCTGGTGAAGTTTAGACTTACAGCTCTGATCTTCTGCTGCAGGGGTGGTGGAGAGATTAAGATGGTCCACCCCTGCAGACTAATGGAATCCACAGGATTCCTGAATGCCCTGGGGGAGTTCCCAGTAAATAGAGCAGGTGACCCTGTTGAATACAAAAAGAGACAGTAGAAAGGAAAACACAGCAGGAGGAGGCTGCCAAACCAACAAATGAAGGGCTGTGAGCAGCAACCCAAAAATGAACAAGGGAGCAGGGTTCTTCAGCCAGACAGGGCAAAGAAGGAACCAGAGAAGGTTGTAGGGAAAGGGGCAATGCAAGTCACCAGGCAGGTTGGCACGCACCTCATCACCGTGAAGGGAAAGGAGTTTCAGGGAATTAAAGGAGAGGAAATAGAGCCAGGCTAGTCTGTTTCAGTCAATAGGTCACCTCCAACCCTAGAAACAGACATGGGTACAACATAAATGTTGAATTTGTCTCCTGACCACACTCAACCTTAAGTATGATCCATGAGCTTCCGCTCTCTTGGTCACCCGAAAGAGTCCTGGTGTGATTTACATCAAGAACCATTTCCTTGGCAGTGATGATCGATAGGGAGAGGAAGATCCTGGAAAGACAACCAGACACTAGATTGCCCTGAGAAATATGTAAGTGAACACTTAGAGCAAAACTACCCAACTGTGGGTTATGAGCCACCTGGAGTCTAGAAACTTCTTTCAGATGGCCGATTCTATAAATTGGTGGTTGAAGACAGGAAATGGCATATCCATTGCATTAAATATTTATATTGATTTTTAATTGTATTTGTATTGCTTATTTTCTTTTTTCTTTTGAATTTTATTGTATTATGATTTGAATTCTATGGAATTCTATGGAATTCAAATTGCACTCCCTGCTGAACTATAAGAGGCTGCATCTGTATTGACATTCCAATAGGCTTTTGAAGATGCACCTGTTTACACAGCCATTCCCTTAATCTCTCAACTTGAATTTGTTTTTTTAATTACTGTGTTGTTTTAATGAGATTGTTTCATTGAATATTTTAATTATGGACTTTATATTATAATGCTTGTGTAATTGGTTTTTATATATACTAGTAAACTGCTTAGAAGTCTATTTAGACATTAAGCAGTATATACATAAATAATAGTGTAATGACAAGAAATAGGGCCTTCATGTTGGTGGCACCCCACCTTTATAATGCTCTCACCTAGAGACATAGGTGCCTTGCAACAACATTATTGGCTTTTGGGCATCAGGTAAAGACCCGCCTGTTTGCCTGGGTAATTTTGAGTGGCTAGTCACTGAAGTACTGGATAAGTTTCATTTTATTGTTGCTTCATTACTCAAATTTGCTTTGTTGAATGTTCTTTTGTTGTTTTAACTTGTTACCTGCCCTGGGGTGTAATGATGAACGGCAAGATAGAAATGTACTTGAAAGTATAGGCTCCAGTGACATAAATGAGGGTATAATTAATAGATGTGCATTTCTTACCTAAAGCAGTGATTTAAAAAAAAAATGGAGATGGAAGATGGTGGATTTGATATGCACCTCTCAATGGAGAGCACAACAAATATATATTCTCATTAGCTGTTACCACTCTGAAACACCATTCCCTTTGAGCCTTGGATAAATGAAATTGATAATTTCTGGATTACTTAAGAGTTGTGAGGCCTAGGTTCATGTCCCCGCTCAGACATGAAGCTCACAGAGTGACACTTAGCCTGTCACCTTCTATCAGCCTCTGCTATCTCACAGTGTTGTTGTGAAGCTATAATTAAGGGACTATGTATGCTGCCTTGAAATAAAATATAATGATAAATTAATGACAGAATCAAAGATACAGATAGGTATGTACCAATATGGCACAATATTTAGTTCACAACGTGAATTAATCTGCTTCACATTTATGACAATTTAATTCGTTCTCATTTCAGTCTTTTAATTTTTAAGATAAATGGTATACTGCAAAGATGGACAAACAAATTATGGCTGTATTAAGGTGATTCCCAGGTCATTTGTAAAGAAATTGTGTAATGCAGCTGTACCATGAAACATAGATGAACCTAATGCACAGCTCAGCCAGCATGTACAAGTTTTAATTTACTGTATTAATCATGTCTCCTGGTGCCACAAGGAATAAATTCATACAAAATAAGTGCATTAAAAAGGCAAATAAAAAGGAGTACAATTTCATAGTTCACTAGGAATAAAAATCAATATACAGAAAAGGAAAAGGTGCATAATCTGAAAGGTACAGCATCAGCACAAAGAAAGATGATTCATGAATAGAAAATCTTACAGCGCCCTTAGTTTGCAGACTCAGCACATATATGGCATACACTCAATACTTCATTTAATTTTACAGTAGCACAGATATTTCCAAAATGCAGCATGCCTTTATGACACTTAAAAGTATCTCTAATAGTAGATTAAGGGACCATTAAAAAGGTGCAAAGTACATATGTACATAACATCAGTCAATTGGTATGGGACGATGTTCGGCCATGGCTTGATTCTAAGACCTGCTATGGTAGCAAATAAATACTGGCATATGGCATACCAAAAGCTGTATCAACACATTACTCACAACATTGTATTATGCAGATACTTAAGTACAAATTTCACAATTTTTATTTCAAATACAAGCATCTCACTTTATAGCCCCGAGAGGCTCTGAAAGAAATTTACAAAACATTGTAAAGTAAAGGCTGGTATCAGGAACAGAAATGTTTCTATAGTGACAGGATTATTCAGGTAGCATTTCCTGTTCTCAGCCATGATCTTCCTTCTTGTTGCCCTAGAGACAAGGGAGGAAGGCTGAGCAAACAAGGATGGAAGCAAGTCTTCCCTTATTGATAGTTGGTGTTTTCAGGCAACTGAGCTGCACTGAAATGCTTAACTCTGAGATCCAAGTCACACTAATGTGCACATCAGAGAGAACGACAACTAGGGATTTCTGAGGGTTTTTTGCTTGTTTGTTTTTAGTTTTAGGGAGAAAGGCAAGCATGGGAGGCTGTGACAGATGCTTATACAATTTGCATGGTATGGACTAAGTGGGTACAGAGATGTTTTTATCATAATATGAAGACCCAGGGTCATCAAATGAAGCTCAATGGTGGGAAATTCAGGGAAGACAAAAGGAATTCACATACCACATAGTTAAACTATGGAATTTACTACCACAGTATGAAATGATGGTCACCAATTTAGAAGGCTTTAAAAGGAATTAGAAAAAATCATGGAGGAACATAGGAAGCTGCCTTTTACAGAGTCGGACCATCTGGCCCAGTATTGCCTACATTGACTGGAAGTGGCTCTTTAGGTTTCAGAGAGGTCTTTCCCAGCTATACCAAGAGATGCTAGGAATTGAACCTGGAACCTTTTGCATGCAAAACATGTGCTCTTCCACTGATCTAGGGCCCTAAGACTGCTAGTCATGATGCTATATATTAACTACATCCAGGATCAAAGGCAGCATGCCTCTATATACCATTCTCTGGGGAATAACACCAGGAGAGAGCCAGAGCTTGGAAAAGTTAGTTTTTTGAACTACAACTCTCATCAGCCCAATCCAGTGGCCATGCTGGCTGGGGCTGATGGGAGTTATAGTTCAAAAAAGTAACTTTTCCAAGCTCTGGAGAGAGCTATTGCACTCATAAGCTGTTCATGGGCTTTCTATTGGCACTTGGTTGGTCACTGTATGAAATAGCATGCTGGAGTAGATAGGCCACTAGTCTAATCCAGCAGGACTCTTTTATGTTCTTATGTATTATGAAGACGCAAAATAATATAGTCAAATATATATTTTGGAAATCAAAAATGCAGTACAAGCAAAAGTACTATTTCAAACATCAGATAATATTTTTGTTGTGGAATTCTGAACATTATCGCGAACTGCTGAGAACAACATTTCTACCTATACTTGAAATAGCAAGATATGTATGATGATAGAGGATGTATAGCGGAATTCCTACCCGATCCCTGAGGCTACATGCTTACATAATTAGGATAGGTATAAATTAGATTTCACTTATATCAGTTGACAATTTTGATAAATCATAGGAAAAAATTAAGAATTCACAAAAACAAGGTGATTAGAGTCTAGAAGAGTCTCACAATGTGTGTCTGCCTTTTCAGATCATCTATTTAAAAAGCACTGTTCCATATCACAAAATAAGCTGGTCATGTATTTGATCTATAGATGGCTAATTCAGTTATTTGCTGACTATATAATACATCACATGATCATGGAGAAATGTATTTATATTTAATTTTGATTGGATGATATGCCTCTGAGAAGTTGAAACAACAAGCCAAAATGCTGAATTATCAAATACACTAATTGTTTTATAAATACAAAATAGAGATGCTTTAATGTCTGTGTTTATGATATATCGTAAATGAGGATTTCCCACTTTAGTTTGGAGAGCTTTATACATTCAGATATCTCAATATGCAATAACCAATTTCTGTTAGAATTGCTAGAATTAGAAACTTTCTGTATACCATATATGTAAATCCTCAAGAGCACAACTTACATCCTGCCAATTATTTTCCAAGCATCTGCACTAGCACTGTTGCTTCAGTTGATAGTATACTGATTCACTAAAAAGCAAAAAAAAAAAAAACCTTATGGGTTTAAGAACATACCTATAGCCTACAGATATTTCTATCAAACTTTAAAAAGCAGGCAAATTGGGCAGTTATAGTGAATGCACCAGGGAAGCAGGAGAACTGACCTCCTCTCTGAGATATTGGACTGCCCTACAAATGTGTAAAAACGCAAACACAATTTGGATTGGTCTTTCACAGTCCAATCCACTTCCTGTGTAGCTTGGAAGAATTTGATAACATGTGCCTCTGAGCGTATGGTGAGTGGTGGCAACACTTGCAATCAGCCCAAATAATAGAAATAAGATGTGCTGTGTTGATCTTGTTTTAGCAGGGAGAAAGCAATACTATTAAAATAGTTGTGTACTTCAGCTATTCCCTTTCAATATGTTTGCAATTTTAATAAAGTTTCCTATGGTAAATTATTTTCTTTTGCTTCTGTTTCTGTGAATATGTGAAGTAAAGCAACACTTTGTATAATTTACATGAAAAAACTCCAAAAACAATTGTGGAATAATGGCACTGACCGTTCTGCAGAATAGTCTCCAGTAGACATCAGGAGTGTCTTACTTTCCACAAAATAAAACAATGAGAGGTGAAATATATTCTAGCAAATTTCTAGCTGTGCTCTATGTTTTTAATTGACCATGCCCACCCCTCCTTAAGTGGATCTGTTTAAGCATAGCAGGCAGAATATATGCATCTTGGGTAGGCCGAGTTTGTTTTTTCCAACAGCTAATGTCATTGTTTAACAACATATTATAATCAGTCTGATTTTACATCAAACTGCAGTTTCAAATTCAACACTTAATGCACCCAAAACAGAAATAGAATATAATCTCCAGTTTGAAACACAAAAGGCTGTCTTCACCATCATATGACACTGAACAATAAAAAAGGCTTTGAAATTAAAAAAAACACACAACCATTTGACACACATTTCTAGGATGAATAATGAGTGAAATATAATTTTCTAGGTTAGATTCTTTATACAAAGAGTAGAAACACAGGTATTATTATGACTCTGTTTATTAGATTTATATCCCACCCTTTCTCCCAGGAGGAGTCCAGGGTGGCAGACAAAGCACTAAAAACACTTTAATGCATCATAAAAACAGATTTCAAAGTATATTAAAACAAAACATCATTAAAAACATTTTTGAAAGTTTTAAAACTATGTTGTTGTTGCTTTTAAAAAAAACCAGTTTAAAAACATATTAAAAAACAATTCCAACACAGACACAGAGTGGGATAAGGTCTCTGCTTAAAAGGCTTGTTGAAAGAGAAAGATCTTCAGTAGGCACAAAAAAGATAACACAGATGATGCCCGTCTAATATTTAAGGGGGGGGAGAATTCCAAAGGGTAAGCCACTACACTAAAGGTCTGTTTCCTATGTTGTGTGGAATGGACCTCCTGATAAGATGGTATCTGCAGGAGGCCCTCACCTGCAGAGTGTAGTAATCAACTGGGTATATAAGGGATAAGACTTGGTCCCAAGGTGTATAGGGCAAGGGTGGCAAACCTTTGGCACTCCAGATGTTGCTGAACTACAATTCCCATCATCCCTAGCAAGAATGTCCCATGGATAGGGATGATAGGAGTTGTAGTTCAGCAACATTTGGAATGCCAAAGGTTCACTACCCCTGGTATAGGGCTCTGTACACCAAAACTAGAACCTTGAACTTAGTCCAGTAGCTAATAGGTAGCCAGTGTAATTTTTCAGTAGTGGAATGACATGTTGACAATACTCTGCCCCAGTGAGCAGTCTCACTACCACATTTTGTACCAGCTGTAGCTTCTGGACCAACCTCAAGGGTAGTCCCACATAGAGTGCATTACAGTAATCCAGCCTGGAGGATACCAGTGCATGGACAACAGTGATCAGGCTATCCTGGTCCAGAAACAGCAACAGCTGTCTTACAAGCCAAAGCTGGTAAAAGGCACTCCTAGCCATTGCAGTCGCCTGGGCCTCAAGTGACAAAGATGGATCCAGAACCATCCCCAGTCTATGGACTTGCTCTTTCAAAAGGAGTATGATCCCACCCAAAGCAGGCAATTAACCCATTATCTGAACCCAGAAACCACTGACCCACAGCATCTCCATCTTGCTAGGATTGAGAGTAAGTTTATTGAACACGCCCAATCAGCCTCACAGCACGTCTTTTGCCACTTGTGCTCTAGACATCATCCAACCTGTTTCATTGCCCTTAGCTCACTCGTGTACCAAGGTGCAAATTGAGCTCCACAATACCAAAGAGGTCACTCAGCAGCAACTGTGTCAAGAGCCCGATGCGCCTTGCTGTTTCACAGCATGACAATGACTTCAACAGGGTCACCTGCTCTATCTACTGGGAACTCCCCCAGGGCATTCAGGAATCCTATGGCTTCCATTAGCCTGCAGGTATGGGCCATCTTAATCTCTCCACCACCCCTGCAGGGGAGGATCAGAGCCATAAATCTAAACTTTCACCAGGAAGTGATCTGACCATGGCAATGAGGTGACATCCACTCTCCCCATTTCCAGACCAACCCTTTCTCCATCTGGAGCAAAAACCAAGGTGAGGGTGTACCCTGCCCTGTGTGTCAGGCTGGTGACATTGAAATCACAGAGGACTATTGTTCTGGGCTCCTCCAACATCACAGCTGAGGCAGTCTCTGCCAGCTCAGTCACAGAAGCTGCTGAGCAGCAGGGTGGACGGTACACCAGCAGAAACCCTAGTTTACTGTCTCCTTGGCCCCACACCAGGTGCAGGCCCTCACAGCCAGCTCCAAGACAGAGTGGTTTCCTGGTGACAGAGATGGAAGTTCTGTAGACCACAGCAACTCCTCCCCTCCCCGTCCCTGCAGCCTGTGCTGGTGTTGCACAGAGTATGCAGGTGGGCAAAGCTGGATCAGATCCACTTCTCCCAGCTCATCCACCCTGGTCTCAGTAATGCACACCAAATCAGCACCTTCATCCATGATCAAATCATGAAAGAGTGTGGTCTTATTATGGACTGATCTGGAGTTAACAGCACACACAGGCCAGTGGGCACAGCAGATGAGCAACGATGAACTTGTCCATGAAAGGAGTTGGAGTGAGCAACAAGGCATAGATAGCCTTGCCCTTGTCTTCTATGGCAGTTCACCACCTCCCCATGGTTATACCTCCCTCTGCCCGTGAGCACTGAAATTGGGGTGGCATCACCTGTCATGCACCAGTGCACTAGCTTGGCACTCCATGCAGTCCTGGACCCAAATTCCCAACCACGATAATTGATCCTGGCAAAACATCTCCCCTTGGCAGGGATGAGATAACAACCCTGCAAAGTAGGTAGACTGCCACCCCACTTTAAACTGGTCAACCGCTCTGAGTCAAGTGGAAACCCAGAGCCCAGAACTAAACCTGCCAATGATTCCAAAAGGGAAGAGCCAGACAGGCACTCCTTGTACTTAGGCAAAACTAAATATAAGGTAGTCTGCGGTCAGTGGCCAAGGTACCAGATTCAGAGCCAATTTCCCACTGCAATGAACACACACTGTTAAATAAGAAGTAGCTTTATTGAATAAAATGTAAGTGCACTAATTAATAGTAGAAAAATGGTTCCTTAAAACCCACACCCAAAAAGGGGCCAGGTAAAAATACAGAGAATTCAATCACAAAACAAAACAAGAAAACTAACTAACCTATTCTCTGCTTACAGAAGAGGCAGCTGAGCTTTTATGCCCCCTGACCCAGCCAGGAGCTGATACAAGAGGCTGCCAGATTGACTTCAGCCTCTCTCTGGAGTCAGGGTCAGGGAGGGAGTCCCAGTAAGAACACCACTCACCATATGCTCAGCGGGATGTTACCAAATTCTTCCAAGCTACACAGGAAGTGGATTGGACTGTGAAAGACCAACCCATATTTGGAGATGTAGTCCTGATTGCCACCACTCACCGGATGCTCAGCAGGACGTTGCCACCACTCACCATATGCTCAGCGGGATGTTACTAAATTCTTCTCTGGAGTCAGGGTCAGGGAGGGAGTCCCAGTAAGAACACCAACATGCAAAAAAATGTAATTCTCCATATTTGGAGATGTAGTCCTGATTGCCACCACTCACCGTATGCTCAGCAGGACATTGCCACCACTCACCATATGCTCAGCGGGATGTTACTAAATTCTTCCAAGCTACACAGGAAGTGGATTGGACTGTGAAAGACCAACCCAAGTTGTGTTTGCATTTTGACAAACTGTAGGGCTGTACAATATCTCAGAGAGGAGGTCTGGTCTCCTGCTTCCCTGGTGCATTCACTATAGATGCGGAATTTCCTTGCTTTTAAAAGTTTGATAGAAATATTTGTTGGCTACAGGTACATTCTTTTTTTTTTTACAATAATTTTTATTCAAATTTTCATAAAACATACAAAACAAAATCATAAAACATTCAAAGACAAAAAACAAAACAAAACAAAAATAATTAAACAAAATAAAATAAAATATTGACTTCCCATTTGTCACAGATCAAATCAGTTATAGGTCTACAATATATAGCAATCCTGTCTCTTAAATCATATTATAAAATCACTTTCCTCCAGTAGTTATCTTAATTAATCATCAAATCTCATAAACATTACTTTATTCTTTCCACAAAAAGTCAAAGAGAGGTTTCAATTCTTTAAGAAATATATCTATCAATTTTTCTCCAAATAAACATGTCGATTAATCCATCTCGTTAATAATTATAATAATCTTATTGTCATAACCATACTCCAAATAAACATTTCGATTAATCCATCTCATCAAAATCTGTTAGGTTCAATAATTTCAATAGCCATTATTCCATTATCCCTATTAGTTCCATCTTCCATCTTCAATAGTCCTGTTAAGTCCAGTAATTTCAGTGTCCAATCTTCCATTATCAGTATTCCATAATAATCTTGCTGTCGTAGCCATAGTCATATAATAAGAGTCTGATGGGAATTTCCTCTATCCCAAATATTTTCTTGCCATCCATTCTGAATAAGTTGCTGAAATACTGTTGTAAAGTCATATCTCTGTTCTTTTTTACAAAATGCACTGGCTCATCTCTTGAGAGTTTTTCTATTGTCACATGGCTGCAGTTAATTCCATAGATTTTCTCTATATCAAACTCCATCACATCATTCCAGTCCAAAAGATTATCCAAGCCATTGATAACTTTATCTCTAATATCTTCATTAATTTCTTCAGAGATAACGTTAAATTCCAAAAAGGAGATTTTATTTCTAAAATCCATAAACTCCAGATCTTTTTCCAATTCCACATTTGTTCCAATCTCGAGGGCTTGTATCTTCCCTTTATTTTTTCTTTTCTCATCTCTGATCTCATTCTCCTCTCTCACAGGATCCCCTATTTCTTTAAGCTCCTGCGTCATTTTGCTCAGTTCAATTTTCAGCTCCTTACTACCCTGTTGCAGGGTTTGTTTCGTTATCTCAATCTCATCCATTATTTTCTGAAACATAGTTACTTCCAGATTCTCAGCCACTTTCTTGATTGCCATTTTTAAAACCACGAAAACAAAGCAAAACAAAAATAAAGAAGAACCACTTCTTATTTCAGCAACAATTGGGTTAATATTCCAGGCTTGATGACATCACAGTATAAACAGAGCAGCCTGCCTTATCTCTCTATGTTCAAGAATGCAAAACAAATTTAGTTCCCAGCATCAAAACAGTTAGTGGCGTCGTGAAGAAGCAGATTCGTCAAAATAAAATAGACCAAAAAGAGAATAGTCCCAGACAATATAATATTCCTTGGAATAGAAATCAGGAATAGAAATCCCTCTTCTGTTTATATCTTTAGAATGCACTTCCAGGACAGCTTTTTGCGACAGAAACAGAGATAAGCTGTTAATTTCGTGAATAACAGAGAAGAGTTATAGCTCACCCAGAAGTTGTCCAAAGCCGATCAATCTGACAAATCTCCTTTTGCTGCAACAATTTAAACCAAGTAAAAAAAATAATAGAAAGAAGGGTGCTTGCCTGTTAGTCCGTTCTCTCTTTAAAGAAAAGATAAACGTATCGCTTAAACAGATAGAGCTTGTTCGGAAGTCCGTCCGGCATTGTTGGCTGGACCTTATCTCATAAATTAATGAAATCCAGTCCTCCCAACAAAAACAGGCTTTTGAGGTTGATCTCTACGTTTCTCCCTGCCCGGGAGAAATTTCATCAGTCAAAAAAAAAATGTTCTGACTGATTTATATCTGAATAAGCTTCTTTTGAGGCGGGAGCCCGTCCCAAAAGCAGGCACAAGCGAAGTCACCCTTCCCGGAAGTCCGGCTACAGGTACATTCTTAAACTGCAAGGGTTTTTTTTTTTTTGCCTATTAGTGAATTTCTCTGCTTTTTAATCCAGGAGGTAAGAAATGGGATTCTATGCAGATTTGCTGAGAAGGGATTCATCATTTGCATGCTTATTGAGTTCAGTGAGATTTACACTGTACAACATCTATAGTATTTTTGAATTTCCTGGTGCGGCTCTAGGTTTCAGCTGTGATGGGTCATTTACTGCTGCATGACATTACATAATATTAATTTCATCTGTTCATTGATCCTAATGCTTGCCAGTGTGGTGTTCCTGATCACTGAGAGCCTTAACCCTTCTTCTCATATTATCCTTGTTCTTTGGGATCTACTTGTAGCTTTCTTCCATTTTGTAAAGGTAGTGTGAGAAGAAGCCCTGGGCCATCTGGAAAGAGACCCTGCTGCAACTCCTCCCTATGCCAGGAATCACGGCTAGCATGGGAAGGAACTGCAGCATGGGCTTCTCCCAGAGGCCAGGATTTGTCATATTACCCGAGATGCACAGGAAGGAAGTGCACTGCATCAGTGTCCATACTACAAATGTAATATGAGTAGGGGTCATAGAAACTGAGATTTAATGCTTAAAACACCAGGCAGGTAGGAAAATGTGATGTCTTAGATCAAAAGCATGTAATGAGCTAATATATATATATATACTTAAAATTCTTCTTTTTATAGGGCCCTATTTTTTCAGTAAAGCATAAAATGTGCCAATTGTAACAATTAGAATACTAGCTTGAATCACAGAATAGATTATCTGCAGCACCTAGGCTTTGGAAGCCTGTCTCAGCTCCTCTTTAATGGCCTTCTAGAAGATGGTAAAAAACTTTATTTTTCAAAAAGGCATTGTGAATTGCTATCTTGATTGTTGTTGTTTTTTTAAAAAAAACTTTTTTGAAGATTTTAAAAATTTTGCTGTTGTTTTCTACTACTGTTTTAGCACACAATTGTTATATTGTAAAGCTGCATGGTAAAGGTTGTTTGTAATTCTTAATTTATTCTGATTATCCATTTTAAGCTCTCTGGAGGACAAGTAAGGAACAAATATTTTAAAGAAATAAATTAAAACAATCAATTTTAATCTTACAGCTACCTCCCATTGGAGGCCTAACTAATTTGTCATAAGAAAGAAAGGTGGAAAGGCTGAAGAGATCCATAGCAGCTTGAGTGGCGGGGGTATGGCCTGATAGCTGGTGATTGAAGGGGCATGGCCTGAAAACTGCTGAATGAAATTAGCACATCTGTGTGTGCTGGGAGTTTCATTCTGTTTCTGACTCCTAACTGAGCAGAGCAGAGGGAGCTGTCTCAGAGGATATACAAATGAGCCAGCTCTCAGAAACTGAGCAAACAGAGCGGAGCGAGCAAACAGAGACAGCTAACAGGAGTTTGGCAGCAAAGTTGGCAGGGGAACGTCAAGGGGGAGGCCCCTAATAATAATAAAAAATATTGTAATGTGCACCAGATACCAGTGGGGCTCTCCTTTCAACCTTCAAGGAGGACAGGACAAAGCACAGACCATTCCAAACAAGTAGAATAAATGAAGCAAAAGGTAATAGCAATTATGGATGGAAAGGACACTCCAGTGGTGGTGACCTACAAGGTGTTTGCAATGTTTGTTTTCTTGCCTGAGAACAACTTGGTGTACACATGGAACAAGTGCAAGTTGGTGGCACTGTTTGGAAAAAAAGTGAGAAGCATGGAGCAGTGGATGGCCACACTCAAAGAGTGTAAAAGAAGACAAAGAATTATTATACAAAACACTGGAACAACAGCAGCAAAGAGAAGTACAAGAGGTGGAAGAACAACATCATGTTGAAGCAGAAGAGGAGAGTATTGAGAAGAACAACAAAGCAGAGGAAACTGTGGGAAAGGGTGACAGAAACAGAAGAGCTAGAAGACACCCTGTACCAGTGGAATTATGGAACCAATTTCAGGCATTTGAGGATGAGACTGGATGACAGTCTGACAAGGAAGAATTTTAGGGGACTGCATGCAACAACAGGCTGGAGCTCAGTCAAGCAGAGGCAATGAAACCATGCCCCACATCAACAAGAAGAGAAGAATAGTAGTAGTGGGAGAGTAACTACTACGTGGGATTGAAACCCAAGTATGCCGAGAAGACCCATGGATTTGCCAGGTATGCTATCTCCCTGGAGGACATATTAGAGATGTGATGTAAGGGTTGCCAACTCTCATAAAGTCCACTGACAGCTATCCCTTTCTTCCCATCGTGTTCCCACGTGGGAACAAATGATACTGCCAAGTGAAGCTACAAAGAAATCACAGCAGATTTCAAGCTCTGAGAAGGAAACTCAAGAACTTTAGAGTCCAGATAGTCCTCTCATCTATTCTTCCAGTACTTACAAGGAGTAAAAAGGGAAAGAAAAATACTCTGGGTGAATGAGTGGCTATGAAGGTGGTGCCAACACTAGAGATTTGGATTCTAGGACTACAGACTACACTTCCTGGAAAATGGACTGCTGGCAAGGACTGGGAAGAATGTGTTTGGTGGCCACAGCATGGAGGACTTCATCAGGAGGGCTTTAAACTGAATCCCAAGGGGGAAGGAGACATAAACTTGAAGGTAATGATTGATGAAGGTTTATGCACAGGAACTGAGAGAACAACTTTAATGGGACCAAATAATAGTCTTCATAAAAATGTAGGAGTGGAGCCAGACTGTAAATCACATGGTCTTCAATGTCTATATACTAATGCCCAGAATGTGGGAAACAAACAGGACAAACCTGTTAATACAAGAGGGAAAATACAACTTGAGAGGTATAACTGAAACTTGGTTGGATGACTCCCATGACTGGAACATAGCAATTGAAGGATATAACTCGTTCAAAAACAACAGAAGAAATAGAAAGGGAGGCAGAGTCACACTATATCTTAAAAAAAAATCATCATCATCATCACTGTTTATTTGTATGCTGCCTTTCCATAGCAATCTATGCTCAAGGTGGCTCACAACATGAAAAAGTTACACAATTCACTGTTAGAAAATAAATTCAAATAGTCAATAAGCTAACAAAAACATCTTAAGAAAAGTACAATAAATTGACATATATCCCTACACAGAAATGCAGGAAGATGAGTATGGTAGCGCTACCAAGATTATCTGGATTGTTAAAAACGGGGCAAGAAATAAAAGGAACATGGTAGTTGGATTCTTCTACCGACAATTCAGTCATGAAGAAAACGAGGATGAAACTTTTGCAAAGCAAATTGCCAGTGCCTAAAGGAGGCATGATATAGTAGTAATGTGGGACTTCAATTACTCCGATATCTGTTGGGAGACAAATTCTGCCAAACATGGCCCCTCCAAGAAATTCCTGACTTGTGTTAGATATAACTTTCTCCAGAAGAAGTGGAGGAAGGAACTAGAGGATCAGCTATCCTTGACTTGATTTTAACCAATAGACATGACTTAGTGGATGAAGTGGCAGTTGCAGGAACACTGGGGGAAAGTGACCATGTTATACTTTGTCCTGCCCAGAGCCCGAAACACAAGACGGGGACGAGGATTAATTTAATTCTCTTTTTATTAGAGTGATGCTTACGTCCAAAGCAGTGCACTTCATAAACCTGTCTACTCTAGCTCACTACCTTCCCTAACTAAGCTACCTGGATAGTCTCTGCAGTGTGTGGGGAGAGTTGAATCAGCACTGGAGCCTGGGCGGGCACCTGCTTAACTAGGGAAGGTCTTTGCCCTAACCGATGGCTCCTCTGAAGTTCCACCTTCTCAAGAATCCTTTTCTCACGCCGTCTCATATGGGGTGACCCATCTGACAGTGGGACTTCAATAGGCGATGGCTCAACCTCAGGAAGTAGGAAGCTGGTTAGCTGGGAAGCATTTGAAGTGCCAGGCAGGGATTTCTGTGGGGTGGTGGTTGATGCACATGAGGGGTCGCTTCCCTACGGCTCAGGTGGGGGGCTCACAGGTGGAGCAGGAACTGCCTTGATGGGAGGGCTGGCTGATGGAGTCTGTGGACTGACTGCACTCTCCCTTCCTTCAATGCTCCCAGGGACCTCATCTTCATCTGACTCTTCTCCCTGAGCTAACCCCTGGTGTACCTGGGGTGCAACATCATCCCCCCTCCATGCACCATCCCCACCCCACCCCCTGGGCTTGGGCTTGTGTGGATAAGCATCATGGAACTCCCTCACCAAGTCTGGCACATGAACGTCATCAACTGATTCCCACAAACGCTCCATCTGGTCATATCTCTTCCAGTGAATCAAATATTGAAGCTGCCCTTGGTGCTTCCACGAGTCCAAAATCTGCTCCACTTCATATTCCTCTTGTCCACCCACCGCAATGGGGGGGGCGAGGCACCTCTGGCATTCAGTGGGGATCTGGAGGGGTTCCAGAATAAGCAGAGAGTGATGAAACACTGAGTGTATCTTGAAGGAAGGAGGCAGCCTCAGATGAAAAGCCACTGGATTGATCTGAGCCTCCACCTCAAAGGGTCCCACCTTTTGATTTTCTAACTTATAGCAGAGCGCCCGTGTAAGCAAGTAACACATAGACAGCCACACCCTGTCTCCCACACGAATTACGGGCCCCTCCTGTCGATGTTGGTCTGAAGCTCTCTTATAGTCCACCTTTGCCCTCTCTAGATGTTTCCTTAACAGCTGCTGCATTGTCTGGAGCTCTTGCACAAAGTCTTCAGCTGCTGAAATGGAGGGGCTACTGTGTGGGGAGGCGAACTCTTGGGGGTGATATCCCAGGTTGGCAAAGAATGGAGTCTGTTGCGTAGTCGCGTGCACTGCGTTGTTGTAAGCAAACCCCGCTAGAGGAAAAAGAACATCCAGTTGTCCTGCTGGTAGTTGACATAACAGTGGAGATATTGCTCCAACGTCGCATTCAGTCTCTCAGTCTGACCGTCCGTCTGCAGGTGATGAGATGACAACAGTCTTAGTTCGCTCTGCAGCAGTTGCTACAAGGCACGCCAAAACCGAGCCGTAAACTGTGTCCCTCGGTCCAAAACTAAACTGTCTTGGAGATTGTGCAATCTGTACATGTGCTGCACATACAGTTGAGCTGTGTCTCGTGCATTTGGGAGTCCCGTGCATGGAATGAAATCAGCCATTTTAGTAAAAGCATCCACCAAAAAAACACTGTAGTTTTCCTCTGTGAGGAGGCAAGGTCAGTGATCAAGTCCATAGTTACCATCTGCCAAGGACCCTGGGGGGTAGGGAGTGGTTCTAAGAGTCCTGCTGGCTATCCCATGACGTGTTTAGCTCTGGCACAGATGGGGCAGGACTGGACATAATGCTCCACCTCCCCCTTCATCTGGGCCCACCAAAACTCCCTGGTGACTGATTGCAAGGTTTTGAAGACTCCAAAGTGCCCAGCAGTGGGGGAGTCATAACATTAATACAGGACCTTGGCTCTCAGATCCCTGGGGGGCACATACATGGTGTCATGATGATACAGCACACACACCCTTCAGTGTGTAGCCCTCTGAATTCCCAATAGGCTGCTCCTCTAACTCTGAGCACTTCTCCTGGACAAACGGATCTTGTTCTTGTTCCATCTGCAGATCCTGCACCCAGGAGTCCTGGCACCCCCCTGCCAACATCTTTCAAGGGGTATGATCAGTTGTGGTGGTCTCAGAGTCAGATTCTCCAGGTATTCCAGTTTGCGGGACAGGGCATCTGCCCACTTATTCTGGGCCAGAGGAATGTAATGGATCTTGAAGTGGAAGCAAGCAAAGAATTGTGCCCAATGCACCTGTCTCTGGTTCAGCTTATGGGCGGTGTGAAAGCTCTCCAGGTTCCGATGGTCGATGCACACCTGAGTCTCGTGCTGTGCTCCTTCCAAAAGGTGTCGCCAAGTTTCAAATGCATCCCAAATGGCCAGCAACTCCTTTTCCCACACTGTGTAATTTTGCTCTGAGCTTGTCAACCTCTGCAAAAAGTAAGTGCATGGTCTCAGACCCGCCCCCCTGTGCTGTTTCTAAAAGTACCGTGCCGATAGCCATGTCTGGTACATCCATCTCCACTACTAAGGGGTGTGCTGGGTTCGTGTGTTGCAGTATGGGTTCCAAGGTGAACTGCACCTTCAGTTCCTCGAAGGCTCCTTGCACGGTGTCAGTCCAGTGAAAGGGACCCAGTCCCTTCAGGCAGTCTGTGGGGGCACAGTCTTGTTAAAGTAATTAGCAATGAACCAATGGTAGTAGTTGGCGAACCCCAGGAATTGCTGAAGGTCTTTCTTTGTTTTGGGTGGCTACCACGTGAGGATGCAGTGAAACTTGCCTGGGTCCATCTCCACCCCTGTGGGGGAGATGCAATACCCCAAAAAGTCCAGCATGGTCAGGTCAAAGCTGCTCTTCTCCAGTTTGGCATAAAGACGATGTTCCCTGAGACGTTGTAGCACTGCCCGCATGTGTTTCTCATGTTCCGCTGGGGAGTCCAAATATGTAAGGATATCATCCACATAAACAATCATGAACCGGTCCATAGAGCCCCTAAATACGTCGTTCATGAAGCTCTGGAAGATCCCTGGCCTATTGGATAATCCGAACGGCATGACCAAGTACTCAAACTGTCCATAACATGTCTTGAACGCAGTCTTCCACTCATCTCCCTCCTTGATTCGTACCAGATTGTAAGCTCCCCTCAAATCCATCTTGGTATAAATCTTGGCTGACCGCAGTCGTTCCAGCATCTCTGTGATGAGCGGCAGGAGGTAGGTGGTGGGAATGGTGATCTTATTCAACTCTTGGTAGTCATTACACGGATGTAGCTCTCTGTTCTTCTTCTTAATAAACAGGAAAGGGGCCCCAGCCGGAGACTGGGTCAAGTGAAGCCTCTCTATAGGTTAGTTTCCAGGAATTCCCTTAGCGCCGCCAGTTCTGGTTCCAACAAAGAGTAAATCCGCCCTGCAGAGATGGGTGCCTCTGGTATCAGATTTATGGCACAGTGGTATTGTCAGTGGGGGGGGCAACTGATCAGCTTCCTTTTTGTGAAACACATCCCAGTACACCTCATACTTGTCAGGCAGGACAACTCCCTCCTGCAGTACAACTCCAGCCACAATATCAGGGAAGAGGCTTCTTCCGCAGTTGGCAGTGCCGATGGCAATATCCCAAGGTAAACACCGCCACTGCTTCATCCCAGAAAATTGTGGGGTTGTGCTGAACCAACCAGGGTATTCCCAGTACCACCTGGAAGCGAGGCAGGGAAGCGGCGTAGAATGACAGTCTCTCCACGTGTCCCAGGATTTCCATTTCTAGCATCTCCATTGCCCTGTTAACAATTCCTGACTTTAAAGTTTGCCCATCAATCGTCTTGATGGACAAGGGCTGCTCAAGCAGTTGGTTGGGCACACCATGCTCCTGAGCAAAATTCTAGTCCATAAAACTTGACGAAGCCCCACTGTTGATCATGGTGCTAACCTGGAGACTTTGCCCTGAAGGGAGAGTCAGTCGAATCAGCAGGTAAAGGATGGGTTACAACGGGAGGGGTTGTTGGCGAGGCCATCTGCCTGCTTCACTCCCAACTCTTTGGCCTCTACAAGAGCTGGGATTTGAAGTTTTCTGCACCGGAGCTGTTTCTCCTTTGGAGGGGCATCCTCGGACCAGGTGCCACCCTTTCCCGCAGTACAGACGTAGTCTCTCCCTCCTGCACTTCTCCTTCTCCTCCTCTGACAGATGTGGTCTAGCCCCTCTGATTTGCATGGGCTCCACTCCCGACGGAGTTGAGGTTCCCATGCTAGGCAGGAAATGGACATGGAGGAGAGGTGTGGGAGCCTGAGAATGCGGAAATTCTGCCCTGCACTCCAAACGACAACCTTCAATCCAACTGTCTTATCTGGAAGCATAACTGGATCAGCTCCGCCAGGCTGCTGGGTGAGGGGGCACCCACCAATTTGTCCAGGACCTCCGGGCTGAGCCCATTCCGGTAGAGGTACATCAAAGCCGAGTCATTGTATTCCACCTCCTGGGATAAGACGCAAAACTTGTTAGTGTAGGTTGCCACAGAGCCCTTCCCCTGCTTCAAAGCTCCTAGCTGGCGGGAGACCGTCTCCTTATGCTGAGAGTTGCAAAACATCTCAGTCATGGCTGCAACGAAGGTGGTGTATTGTCCCAGGACAGGGTCGTTTCTCACAAGTTATGGGTTAGCCCACTTGGCTGCCTCTGCTTTCAAGAGGCTGATAAGAAAAGCCACCTTCACATCGTCATTCGGAAACTCGGCTTGACACACAAGCATGTTCAGTTCACACTGGGCAAGAAACGTGGAGAATTGGTCACTCTGGCCACCACAGCGAGGAGGTAGTCCCACTGGCGCCTTGACTCGGATGGGTGGTGTGGCCGCCAGTGCCGCGCCCCCTTGGGCAATCTGGGCTAGGAGGTTTTGGTTCTCGAGTTGGAGATTCTGGGTTACTGCCTGGACATTTTGGACTTCGACGTACAACTCTTAGACAGTTCCTTGAAGTCCCCCTTCAGTGCCGTTGCTAGTCTCCATGGTATTGGTCATGGCAGCGTTCGTGAAGGCGGGTGATGACTGATTCAAGCTCTCCTGCCCAGAGCCCGAAACACGAGACGGAGACAAGGATTAATTTAATTCTCTTTTTATTAGAGTGATGCTTACGTCCAAAGCTGCGCTTCATAAACCTGTCTACTCTAGCTCACTACCTTCCCTAACTAAGCTACCTGGATAGTCTCTGCAATGTGTGGGGAGAGTTGAATCAGCACTGGAGTCTGAGCAGGCACCTGCTTAACTAGGGAAGGTCTTAGCCCGTAACCGACGGTAGGAAATGTTGGAAGGGACCTTTTATGAATGGGATTTACTTCTGAGTAAACTTGATAGAAGGATCTTTGCCATGAGAAAGGACATTGCTACATAATAAAGCGTGATATTTAAGTGCTATGCAAAACCTTCACTTTAATTCTACTTTCAGCTGATTGTGGGAAAGCAATGCCTTGGAAACACTAAATGGAGCTGGAGACCCAGTCTTATAATTAATCTACATAGGATTCCCATTGTACAGTGGGGTCCTTTGTGCCATCTTGCATGCAGAAGATAGAACAGTGGATCTCCTCTTGTTTTGCACATGTAGACAGATTCCATGGGGAGTGTGCAAAAATAACACCTTTCTACACATGCTATGCCCTTTCTGTGTAAAAAAGGATTACTATTTTATAACATAAATCACAATAGGTTAAAGATTACTTATAAACATATTGCATGAAGCAGCAGCCCAGTATTAGTAGGACATTCTCTTTTCTTTTCTCCAGGTGTGTGTTAGCTATACCTCTGGTACTGTTGCTGTAGTTACGTAATTTCCCAGAGATTAAAATCTTGAAATTCCACTTTTTCTTATTGAAAACCCCCTGTGTAAAGCTGAAGTACCATAGCCTGCTAGATTCCATTGTTATGTCTGCATGTGATTTGAAAAGTGATAAATATGATTTTATTCAAGCAAGAGACATTGCAGTCATTTTTATGTCTGTTAAATCACGTTTACTGTATTCCTGTAGTGAAAATGACATCTAAACATAATAATGGTTGCCATTTACATGCTATAGCACATCTGAGTCAAGTCTTGTGATTTTATCACAGTATAGTCACCATTTAGTTCATTTTACATGGATGCAAATAGAATCAGAATACAACTGTTGTGCATATGCCAAAACCCTTTCCTACCACTAGCAGTACAGCCAGATTTTGGAATGTTAGCATTTGAAAAAGTGAAGTGAAGCATTTATGTAAGATTTTTCCAGATCAAGCCCAGACTCCACAAAGATGCTTAAATCAGCTTGCTTGGGAGAATCTATTTCCACCAGGAACCTATGGAAATATAATTTTGAGTATTACCCAGCTCAACCCACTGAGCTGTGGAGCACTGGGGAATACTCCCAGGTAGCAGTAAATATTCCTGTGGGATTATCCAAGCCTTAAATCTGAATTCTGCACAGTAGCAGAGGTATGGTGTAGCAGAGGCTTCCTGTCTCCATATCCCATTGCCTTGTGAGGTATAGTTGGCTAGAACGAGGCTCAGGGATATTATACATATATACCTATATGATAAAAAAACAAAAATACACAAGTGTATAGAGAATTTTGATATCTGTATCATGTACAACATACTTGTATAACTAGTTTCCAGTCTGTTGTGGATTGTTTTCCAGCTCATTGTATGCTGCGACAGTTCATATCCTTCATCTTTCTGAATATGAAGCTAGAGTGGGCGGGGAGGGGGAATATTTATTTCTCTTCTTTCAAACACAAACATTGTTCACAGCATTAATGTTGCAATGATTTGTTTAGTCTATTTTCAAATGTCCAATGCATCAGAAGAGCTTCTACCACTTGTGCTGGAAGATTTCTAAACAACATACTAGTTGCTAAGAAGTTGTATGTCTGTCAGAACTTGAGTTAAATATTAAAATAAATCTGCTCTACGCTTTCATCAAGCTATGTTCCACAACCTATACACAAAGGAATATAGGAAGCTGGCTTATTCTAAATCAGACCATTGGTCCATCTAGTTCAGTATTGTCTACACTGACCGGCAGCAGCTCTTCAGGGTTTCAGCAAGGAACATTCCCAGCCCTACCTGGAGATGCTGGGGATTGAACCTGGGACCTTCTGTATGCAAAGCAGGTGCTCTAGAACTGAGCCCAGCCCTTCACCAAAGTGGAACACATGAGATGTTCCACTGACTTTAAGGCTGTGGTAAAGCTAATTTGTGAACTAGAGCCTAATGGCTGAGTCACACATGAACATGTGTCCCTTGATGACTCACATCCAAATGAGTGAACATTTTCTATTTGAAATTAAAGTGATGATGTTTGTGCTCATAGTATTTCAGTGTTATACAGTGCTTAATTTCAAACCATGTTGGAAAGTCTTGCCAGGGTCAGACAAAGAAATTTTCCTGCCTGAGGTGAAGGCAATAACCTCCCACTTACCTTCCATATACAAAAGCTGAATGCAGCAGATGAATCTACTTCAATGCTGGCATTACGACAGCATAATCTACTATACCAGGGCAGCAGGCTAGTTTATATGATGCAGGGCAGCAACATGGCACACTTAGCTTGGTCCTCCAATACCTCACTGCCACTCCCCATCCCCAGCACCAACTGCCTGAGGCAGCAGTTTCACTTTACCTAAAGGTAGGCATCCCAGAGTATTACTCTATGAACTGGATGCCGTTTGCCTAATCCTAGGTGTGGGATCAGGGCCAGCACCAGAGGGCAGCCAGGTTGGGCCCTGGTCGAGAGCCCTTGTGGCCCAGAAGGGCCCCTCCCTAGGGTGGTGCTCCCATTCCATGGTTCACAGCAGCGTCAGGTCTTGCAACCTGACTCTGCCACTGATCACAGAGAGGGAGCTCCCAGCCCCCCCAAAACAGACAGCACAGGCTTCAATAAGTCTGCAAGCATGCCCCACTTACCTCTCCCATCAATGTGAATGCCATGTGTACTGTGTGAGCAAGCCTGCCATCACCCAACATGGTGTCAGGGGCTTCCCAAAAGGGCTGATGCCCCCCAGCATCTTGGTTGATGGCAGGTATGTCATTCGCATGACACAAGAGGTAATTGAGGTATGTGGGAGGGCTTATTAGCCCCACACCACCTGTATGGGGGCTGGGGCTATGGCAGCATGGGCCCAGGGCAGTCCATCTTTCCCATTAGCTCTCACACTACTAGCAATTGAAACAGTCCACCCTTTGAATACTTCTGTGCTGCCTATTCTCAATATAGTTGACAGGCAATTCTTAATAGCCTCAAATAATTCCAGCTCTAGATTTTTTTAAAAAAATTAAGCACTTTATTTTATTTATTTATTTTATTTCATTTTTAAACCGCCCATAGCGAATAGCTCTCTGGGCGGTGTACAAAAGATTAAAAGTACAGAAATACAAAATATCACAATAAATAAACTGAAACAAAGAGATTTAAAATTGTAACATTAAACGCATTAAAATGCCTGGGAGCATAGCCAGGTCTTAACCTGGCGCCGAAAAGATAGAAGCGTCGGCGCCAGGCGTATTTCTTCGGGGAGGCTATTCCACAATTCGGGGGCCACTACAGAAAAGGCCCTAAATCGAGTAACTGTCCTCCGGGCTTCCCGATGGGTTGGTACCTGGAGGAGGGCCTTAGACGCTGAGCGAAGTGACCGGGTTGGTTCATAGCGGGAGAGGCGTTCGACAAGATACTGCGGTCCCACGCCGTGTAAGGCTTTATAGGTCAAAACCAGCACCTTGAATCTGGCTCGGAAGCAAATAGGTAGCCAGTGCAAACGGGCCAGAACAGGTGTTATATGCGCTGACCGGCTGGTCCTCGTCAGCAGTCTGGCTGCTGCGTTTTGCACTAGCTGAAGCTTCCGAACTGTCTTCAAGGGCAGCCCTACGTAGAGCGCATTACAGTAATCCAACCTAGAAGTTACCAGAGCATGAACAACTGAGGCGAGGTCATCCCTGTCCAGATAGGGGCGTAGCTGGGCTACCAACCAAAGGTGGTAGAATGCATTCCTTGCCACCGTGGCCACTTGCGCCTCCAGAGACAAGGAAGGATCGAAAAGAACCCCAAGACTACGAACCTGTTCCTTCAAGGGGAGTGTAACCCCATCTAGAACAGGGTAAGCATCCACCATCTGGGCAGGGAAGGCATTCACCAACAGTGTCTCAGTCTTGTCTGGATTGAGTCTCAGTTTATTAGCTCTCATCCAGTCCATTATCGCGGTCAGGCAGTGATTCAGCACATCCACAGACTCACCTGTAGAAGATGAAAAGGAGAAATAGAGCTGCGTGTCATCAGCGTACTTCTGGTCAGTTATTGCTATATCTCTTCTTCAGGTGTTATGATTCTAATTCTTCCTGGGAGGGGGAAGTGGGTTGTCCTCATTTTGATCAGGAATCCTCTGCTTTGTTTAAGGTTAATCATTTGTCTTTTTAAAGTCCAAATTGCCTTTCTCTAAAACAGTGGTTTCAGTAGCCGAATGTTTGTCAAAAAGATTTAAAACATTTTGCAGCAGTGACATGTATTTCTTTTTTATTTTATTTAGTATTGCATGCATACTTCATCTGAGTCTCATAGGTTGCTTAGCTACAGATGTCCTCTTGATTCCGATTCAAACCTAGGTCTCCCTTCCTCTCACTAGGTATGGAAGGATCTGTCAGTTTGGGTTCTCTTTGGGTTCTCATTTTTCCAGTTTTAAGTTCAGTTCTCTGCATTTCTGCAGCAATTTGCAATTTTTTTAAAAAATCCTCATGAACATTCTTCAACACTTTGGTGCAAATTTCTAACAAATACATTTAAGGATGCAGTTTTGACTTATGTACCAATTAATGCAAGCGATTTCTCCTGATATAATACATTTTTGTATGTTATTTTCACTAGTATATTCATTTTTATGCACACCAATACATGCATTTTTGTAAATGTTGGTTGGTTGAAGAACTGCATTACAAAATTTGGATAAGTATAACTAGGAGGATGGGCGGGATATAAATCTAATAAATAAATAACTAAATAATGAAACTTTTGAAGCATGGCTGTGTTTTGGTTGTCATATTGTTATGGAAAGGGGAATTTGATAGATTCGCCTATAAAGGCAAACTGAAATCAGTCCATGCGCCCCCAGTCCCTACCTCTAGCATACAGGAAGAATGGGCATAGAGCTGATTGCTTGCACTCTGATTGGCTCTAGTTTTCCAGTAAACCCTTCCTTATTGGCCTACCTTGAAGGGTGGCCAGCTTGGCCAGGTCTTTATCCTGTTGCTGGGTGATGGTGTACTTTTATTGCTCTTTGTAGCAAGTAGAGTCACCTTCTGTAAGGAATCAGATATTGGGAATTTTTAATCTTTGATTCACGTCAGTGAACCAGAGTTTGAAAAACCTGCAACAGCAAAGATTCCTGGGAAACAGCCTCTCTGTGACCCTTGAGAACATATGAAAGTCTGAGGGTATATACTTCCTGACTCCTATGGAAATTTGGGGAATGTTGCCCAGTGAGAATCATGCACTCCTTTCAAATAAATAAATGGTTTTACATAAGGATTATGATAATCTTAACCTTTAGGAATCATCAGGAATCTACAGCAGGGAGATCACACCTATTATCTGGGAACTTATCAAGAAATGGGTTGGTTCACATCTTTCTGGTCACATTTACATTGGGGTCAGGTTAGTTAGAAAAAGGTATAAAACATGAGGGGTTGGGAGGGGTCAGTTCCTTCTTCTGGAGGGCTCAATAGCTGCCTTTCTTATCAACACACCCTATCATCTTTGGGACAATTTGCAGAACTTCAGGGCTAAGGATTTGAGTTAGATCTTTCAAATCTAGCGCTGGTTCCATGAGGGCAGAGCTTTTGGCTCATTGGACTACATATGAAAGTCTCTCTCAGCCTTAGTCTTGCAGCAACTCTCCAGGAAAGGTATATGCAACTTCTGGGCCTCTTTCTTTCCTTTTTCTTTCTGTGTGGGTGAGTTTGATGTGAAAGCGTGCATAAGTTTAGTCTCTTTGCTTTAGTCTATCCAGCATTCCTGAATGAATAATAGTTAGAAAGGTGCTCATTGTTAAAATTCTAAGTGTACATAGCAATATTTTTCCTTGTTTCTTCTCTTAATAAAACCACTATTTATTTTACTTTCTGTGTATGTGTCATTGGGTTAAGGGTAAAATTATACATGCTCGGGGGGTGACATGCGGGTAACTCCAGCAAAAGATCCTGCTGCACTCTCAATAGGGGAACTTGCATTTCTAGTGAGCTATGCTCATGAGGAAGTTCAAGATCCATTCGTAACACTTCTTTAAATGATAGTGGCAACTCCATCATGGCAGATGAGTCATATCCATTGGTAGTCAACCTGGGATGACGCTCCAAGATTACTGTGGTGTTTCAGTGTCTCCAGTCAGTAGTGAGTTCTTTGCTGGTCTAAAGGACCCAGAAGCAGGGCCGGATTAAGCTGAGGAGGGCCCCTAGGCTGATTGGTGTTTGGGTCCCCCTATCCCCACACTTCACCTACCTTTCCGTTGTTTTTTGCGGCGTGCGCAGGTTTGCCAATCAAGATGGCGGCCGAGGTTTCCCTAAGGAGCTGAAGCCTCTGCTGCCATCTTTGTTGATGGCAGCAATGCGCATGTGTAGCACACATGCGTGCCATCAGCCAAGAGGGCGGCAGAGGCTTCAGCCCCTTAAGGAAACCTTGGCCGCCATCTTTATTGATGGCAAATCTGCGCGCTGCAAAAAAAAGGAAAGGTATTTAAAGTGGGGAGATAGCGGGGGGATGGCAGTCCGTGGATGCTTCTGCGGATCGCAGAAGGAGAGCGGAGGGCCCCCTGTAGCTCCAGGGTCCCTCAGGCCAGTGCCCCACGGGCCCCCAAGAACTTCGGGCCCCTAGGCTTCAGCCTACTAAGCCTAATGGATAATCCGGCCCTGCCCAGAAGGTGCATGATTATGCCAGCTGCTGAAACTGGGCCTCTGCCTTATTTTTCCCTTAGGATAGCCAGATCTCATTATATATAAGTTCTTCAGTATACTTGGTGTTGAGAAATATCCTGGAGTTACTGGTCTGTGAATGTCATATTCTGTAAACATGGCTTCAGTATGAGTTTGCATTGCTATCTTTAAAAGCTACCTATATTGAGATTTTGGTTGTGTGTAAACTTATTAAAATACATTAGCAAATTAAAAAGATAGATGATTAAAATACAAACAAAAAGCTTTAATTCATTGACAGGCCTAATACACACACACATACACACACTAAAAAGAAACAATGTGAGGAAAAAATCCCTTTTGCTCTAGCAGCAATTTTAATTTCAGTGAAGATCAATGTATATGTTTTCTTGGTTGGCTAAAATGCAAGATTTCATTCCAAAATCATTCTTTCTGGTGCAAGGAGAGTTGACAATGTAGGGATTTGCAGCAGAGATGGACATTCTCTCACACAGACACACACGAGTATCAATTTGTTTTGTTCAAAGACACTTATTTAAGTGGATTGTGGTTTTCCAGTTAAGCACAGTCTTTCTATTTCAGTGCTTTGCCCACATATATTTAGGGTACACATAGTTTTTTCATTGATTCTGTCCTTTTGTATATTATTTGGAACAGCATGTCACAGGCTTACTGAAGATTCAGATTGGTTTGTGAGCACTGTAGCACAAAAACCTGAACGATTTTTCCCAACTCTGATGCAGTTTTGAAGTTTAACAAGCTTCTTCAGCCATTCCTCTGTAGCTGCTGAAAAATTTCTGTTTGAGAAGAGTTTGAAAGGAAAATAATACTGCAACAAATTACTTTATTTCCATTACTGCTGCTGTTTTGCCCCTCTCCTTCAACTTTTCAAGATGCATTTCTTTATCCTCACTTCCTTTAAATGTGATTCCCTCTACAAACTAGTGACCAAAACAACATCTTATGATGTTTTGAAGAGATGTGATAGGAAAATAGAAAACCATACGTTCACCACTTTGCTCCAGCAATAAGGGTAGAAGACTGAAGAAAATGCAACACACATGGCTGTACAGCTTTGAAAAGAAATAATTGGTTGCAGAAAAGGATGTCTTTCTGACACAAATATAATGTTTCCATTCCTTTGTCTCTAAAATATCCCAATCAAAACCAGCTGGATTCATATTATTGTACTGTGGTCAACACGGCGGGGGGAGGAGAGAACCAGAACCTCAGATGATATAAAACAGTTTAATTTGCTGATTTTTCCTTCACTGTTCCCACTGCTGGCCCTTTAATTCATCATTTCCTCATAGCTCTTAGTGTAATGGCATTTTAACTAGTTCTTTTCTGTTTACAGTCCCAGCTATCCCACAATTTGCTTGTTGTTCCATTTGAACTTATTTTTATTATCACAATTACAAAATTAATTAAATGGACAGTTGTGTCCAGAGCATACCAGGAAATGATTGGTTAAAGGGAAAAGCCCACACAGTATTAGGCCTGTCCACACTATACAGACTACAATGCTATATTTGCATTTAAAGTCAGAAGAATCAAATCAAGACTTTAAAAAAAAAATTGGAGGAAAGAGAAAAAACGTAAGATGATAACTGTTTAACAATGACATTTTTTAAAAAAATCTCCCTAAATAGTGAGTGAATAAATTTGGGAGAAAATAGCCATCATGGAAGGATGCTAACTCGGTAATATGTATTTTAATATGTATTTTAAACTGTTTAACAAACAAACATCCAAACTATCGCCTAAACTTCACTGTAGATGTTTAATGTGTAATTCCACTTGTTGTTGTTGTTATGTGCCTTCAGGTCAATTACAACTTATGGCAACCCTATGAATCAGTGACCTCCAATAGCATCTGTCATGAACCACCCTGTTCAGATCTTGTAAGTTCAGGTCTGTGGCTTCTTTTATGGAATCAATCCATCTCTTGTTTGGTCTTCCTCTTTTTCTACTCTCCTCTGTTCTTCCCAACATTGTGGTCTTTTCTAGTGAATCCTGTCTTCTCATTATGTGTCCAAAGTATGATAACCTCAGTTTCATCATTTTAGCTTCTAGTGATAGTTCTGGTTTAATCTGTTCTCACACCCAATTATTTGTTTTTTTCGCAGTCCATGGTATCTGCAAGCACTTCACATTTCAAATGAGTTGATTTTTCTCTTATCCACTTTTTTCACTGTCCAACTTTCACATCCATACATAGAGATTGGAAATACCATGGTCTGAATGATCCTGACTTTAGTGTTCAGTGATACATCTTTGGATTTGAGGCCCTTTTCTAGTTCTCTCATAGCTGCCTTCCCCAGTCCTAGCCTTCTTCTAATTTCTTGACTATTGTCTCCATTTTGGTTAATGACTGTGCGGAGGTATTGATAATCCTTGACAAGTTCAATGTCCTCATTGTCAACTGTAAAGTTACATAAATATTCGGTTGTCATTACTTTAGTCTTGACATTCAGCTGTAGTCCTGCTTTTGTGCTTTCCTCTTTAACTTTCATCAGCATTCATTTCAAATCATTACTGGTTTCTGCTAGTAGTATGGTATCGTCTGCTAGCTTAAATTATTGAATTTCTCCCAACAATTTTCACACCTCCTTCATCTTTGTCCAATCCCGCTTTCCGTATGATAATGTTCTGCATATAGATTAAACAAATAGGGTGATAAAATGCATCCCTGTCTCACACCCTTTCTGATTGGGAACCAATCGGTTTCTCCATAATCTGTCCTTACAGTAGCCTCTTGTCCAGAGTATAGGTTGCGCATCAGGACAATCAGATGCTGTGGCACCCCCATTTCTTTTAAAACATTCCATAGTTTTTCATGATCTACACAAAGGCTGTGCTGTAATCTATAAAGCACAGGATGATCTTCTTCTGAAATTCCTTGGTTTGTTCCGTTATCCAATGTCTGTTTGCAATACGATCTCTGGTGCCTCTTCCCTTTCTAAATCCAGCTTGGACGTCTGGCATTTCTCACTCCATATATGGTAAGAGCCTTTGTTGTAGAATCTTGAGCATTACTTTAGTTGCATGGGATATAAGGCAATAGTTTGATAATTGCTGCATTCCCTGAGATCCCCTTTCTTTGGAATTGGGATATTTATTGAACACTTCCAGTCTGTGGGCCATTGTTTAGTTTTCCATATTCCTTGACAATGTTTTGTCAAAATGTGGACAGATTCAGTCTCAGTAGCTTGTAGCAACTCTTGGTATGCCATCTGTTCCTGGCGATTTGTTTCTTCCAAGTATTTTAAGAACAGTTTTCACCTCACATTCTAAAATTTCTGGTTCTTCATCATATGGTTCCTCCGTGAATAAATCATCCTGGCATCTCTTTTATAGAGTTCTTCACTGTATTGCTTCCATCTTCCTTTTATTTCATCTCGATCAGTCAGTGTGTTCCCCTGTTGATTATTCAACATCCCTACACTTGGTTTAAATTTCCCTTTCATTTCTCTAATCTTTTGGAATAGGGCTCTTGTTCTTCCAGTTTTGTTGTCCTCTTCTATTTCTATACAATAATTATTGTAATAGTTTTCTTTGTCTCTACGTACTAGTCGTTGTATAGTTGCATTTAGGGTTCTGACCATGTTTCCATCTCCTTTTGCTTTCCTTCTCACTTTAACCATTTTAAGAGTTTTGTCAGTCATCCATTGTGGTCTTTCTCTCTTTTTAACTAGAGGTATTGTCTTTTTGCATTCTTCCCTGATAATGTCCCTGACTTCAGTCCATAGTTCTTCTGGTTCTCTGTCAACTAAGTTTAAAGCCTCAAATCTGTTCCTTATTTCATCTTTATATTCTTTTGGGATGTTATTTAAATTGTATTTTGGCATTATGATTGCTTTGTTGGTCTTCTTTAGCTTTACTCTGATTTTCGATACAACCAGTTCATGATCTGTACCGCAGTCTGCTCCTGGTTTTGTTTTCGCAGAAAGTATGCAACTTCTCCTTCTTCTGTTTCCAATTATATAATCTATTTGATTCCTATATTGACCATTTGGTGATGTCCATGTGTACAGTCGTCTTTTCGGATGTTCAAAAAATGTGTTCGCAAGAAACAAATTATTGGCTTCACAGAATTCAGTAAGTCTTTCTCCTGCTTCATTTCTGTCTCCTAAGCCCCATTTTCCCACAATTCCTAGTTCTTCTCTGTTCCCTACTTTTGTATTCCAGTCCCCCATGATTATCAGAACATCTTGTTTCGGTGTACGATCAATTTCTTCCTGTACTTCTGCATAAAATCTCTCCAATTCCTCTTCTTCTGCATTTGCTGTTGGGGCTTAGACTTGGATGATGGTTATGTTAATAGGTTTCCCATTTAATCTCATTGATATCACTCGCTCAGACCGTGCGTTGTAGCTCCTAATTGCTTTTGCTACATCACTTCTCACTATTAAAGCAACCCTGTTTCTTCTTAATTTCTCATTTCCTGCATAAAATATTTTGTAGTTGTCCGACTGAAAATGCCCTATTCCCATCCATTTTAATTCACTCACACCAAGTATTGTAACGTTGATGCATTCCATTTCTTGCTTGACAATTTCTAACTTTCCCTGGTTCATGCTTCTCACATTCCATGTTCCTATTGTTTGCATCGTACAACTACAGACTCTCCTTTCACATCTGTGCGCATCAGCCTCTGGGCTTCCTTTCGGCTTTGACCCAGCTGCATCATTAGTCACAGCGCTACTTGTCCTTTGTTCTTCCCCAGTAGCTCATTGAGTGCCTTCTGACCTGGGGGTCTCATCTTCCAACATTATCTCATGTTGTGTTTTGGATACTCTGTTCATAGGGTTTTCGTGGTAAGAGGTATTCAGAGGTGGTTTACCATTGCCTTCCTCTGAGTTTGGATGCATCTTAGTCTGTAATTCCACTATAAACGTTCATTGTTACTTTTAAAAGATTCTTTGCCAGATTTATATTAAGAGATAGACTCAGCCCAAGAAAGAGCCCTATTCGCCATACATAGAGACCCAGTTTTAACCTAAGACTGAGCCAAATCACAGCATAATGTAAATGAATACATGAGTGTGCACATTCCCAGTGAAGAGATTGCAGCCACTTTTCTGATCCTGCTGCTGCTGTGCTGCTTTGAGTTAAGCCATTGTTTGGATAAGCATCTTGTCTGAACCCAAGCTTGAGGTTTATCTCACTCCTGATAGCCATGAGCTTTAACCAATGTTTGTTGTCAGTTCACAGTTTGTGGTTTGCCTGGAGGAAACAAACTACAAATCTGGATTTGGATGAAATACTAAGTCAAACTATGCCTTAGTTTCTGGTAGCACAGCAGCAGTACTACTGGAGAAGGAGAAGCAAAGTGGCTGCAATCTCCTCTCTGGAAGCCTGTACACCTGTGCATTCATACTAAGCCATGGTTTGGCTTAGCTTTATATGAAAACTGAGCCAATGCTAATAAAAAGACATTGTTAAAAGTAAATTCTGTTGAGAATAATTTCGATCTTTCTATATTGGATTAATTGTCTACTATAGTGTATACAAACAGCTGGAAGTTCCTATAGAATAGGGTTAATTTAATAATCATATCAATAATATTTATATAGGACTTCACAGTTTCTAAGCACTTCACATATATTAGCTTGTAATCTCAATTGAAGTGGTGCGTCTTTTCCCACTCAAGTATTTCCAGGACAGAAATCTCACGCCTCCAGACATTATAATAAAAGAGAAGTATACAAAATTATGAATGAAGGCTAGCTAGTTGAAGTTTCATGCAGCTATGCTTAGAATATCATATTGTAAAGCAACATGTCTAAACTATTCTTGAGGTGAGATCTGTAGGTTTGTTGACATATCTATAAAATCCTATACAAACACATTTCTCTCATGTAGGCGTGCTATATTTCTTCCATATTTAGCTGTGTGTAAATTCATTGGTGAGACTTTTTTCTATGACACTTATGTCTGAGAATTGCAACAGCTGCTCTGGTATTAAAAAGATCATCCTTCATCGTGAATTGCACTGGCTGTATTGTCTGCTCCCAACACTAACAATATAAGCAATATATTATTTGCCCTCAACCCTGTTGTCTTTTTGTCACAACACAGAAAGCTTCAGCTCTATCTCCTCTTCATCGTTAGGCTTTATAACATCAAGTGACATCCTAAACTATGTATCTAGTCAGATTGCTTAGTAATTCAACATACTGAGCACAGGCCAGAATTTCCGTTTTGCCAAATTGCTTGCAAAATCCAGTCCATCTAGCATGCAATTTACATGGCACTGGCCTTTTTGCAGTTAGTCAGTATGATTGATGTTTTTTCCCTCATGCCAGTCAGTTTAGTGTGTTGAGTATTTTTAGTTAGCATTATAGCTCAGTAAAACCAAAAAAGGAGGTGGCTTTTAAATGTCTTCCAGAAATCCCCGAAACTGAACTAATATATTTCAAATTTAGCAGCTGTATTCATAAAGCATGTAATTATAAATCATGGCATATTTAAGTACGGACAAGGTGGTGGGCTCCTGCTGGTAGAAATGGTGGGTTATAAAGCTAATAAATAATAATAATAATACTTCAGTGAAGAGACTGAAATAATATCTATTTCACCCACCAAATTCATTCTGTCACTAATTGGAATATTTGTGATGGTTATATGCTATCGGTTGCACATTTTTATACAGAGATGAAATATTTGCCAGCTATTCTGCTTATACTGATATTTTAAACATATAGAAATCCCAGTAAACTGAGCATTTTAGAAAATGCAGCACAGGATTTCTGCAGAAGTACACAAAATATATCTATGTGCAGTATTGGAGTGACATCCTTGCAAAAACAGAGCTGTGAATTGAGATAGCGAAGCAGGGGTTCAGGCCATTTATGTATGCCAATTTATAAATAAAAATTACTTCAATTTGCAAAGTGTGGGCACTGTGGGTCTTTTTTTCTTTTCTGGCACTGTGGGTCTTGGAACAAGTAACCAAAGAATTGTCAGTATGGTTGGTGTCACAAAACAATATTCTCAGATAGCTGCTGTGGCCTCAGTATCTCAGCAAGGCGTACTACTAACACCTGCCCATTCCCCAAAAATGATTGGCCCCACTCAGGAGCTAAAGGCTGTGTGAGGCCCTCTGTCCCACCTTAGCAACATGGCTGAGACTTTTGTTTTTGCTTTTAATCACTGCTGCTGCTGGTTTAAACAAATACAATACCTGTTCTTCCTAGCTGCAGGTTGCTTTGGTTTTGACCTTTCTCTGTTCTTCACTTTGCAGCTTCCTGTGCAGATGCCTTCATGCATCTGCCAAACTTTGACACTTTTAGTTCTGGAATTGTTTAAAAGCTTGGAGTTCACAGATTAGCAGAAAGGATCTGGGACCTATACTAATAAATACCCCTGCATCAATCAGTGAGTTAAAGTTGAGTGTGTTGGGCTTGGATCAGAGCAACTTGCCTTTAAATCCTCATTCATCCATGAAATGTATTGGGTACCTGTATACAAGTCACTGTCCATTAACCCTAACTAATAGTCCTAACTTCTGTTACATCAGGCTTATGTAGGCAATTAAGGTGTCTTTTTGCAATAGTTGACCTTAGCTTTTACTATATTCTTTATGGTTTTTACTATACTTTTTTAAAAAATTGTAGTGAATTGCTTTGATGTTTTTAAATGAAATAGAGGTATACATATATATTTATACTGGGGGGGCAGAGCACCTCTGCTCACTTTGCCCGCCAACCCCCATCCCCAAATACACACATACCAAGCACCTCCACACACACAAACACACTCACCTAGCACCCCCAAACACCCTGCAAGCACTCCCAACCACACACACAGGGACTCTCACATATGCACACAAACACACAGGCACTCATGAACTGCCAACCCCTTGCCACTGCCACCCCCCTCCAAATCGCATGAAGTATTACTTCCCCTCTGTTTGGCATGGTTAGGCCTCATTCTGAGTACTGCATTCAGTTCTTAACAACACACTTTAAGAAGGATGCAGACAAACCCAGAGGAGGGCAACAAGGATGATCAGGGGACTGGTACCAAAGCCTATGAGGAGAATTATTCTTTCAATTGGGCATGTTTAGCCTTGAAAAGACTGAGGGGATATATGATAGCACTCTTCAAGTTCCTGAAAGATTGTCCAACAGAGGAGGGCCAGGATATCTTCTCAATCATCCCAGAGTGGGCACAAAAGAGTGGGCTCAAGCAGGGCTGTCCCCAGACATGCCGCGGCCCTTGGGCACAAGCCTGCCCCGGCCCCCGGTGCTCCCCTTCCACGATTCACGACAGGACCGCTGCCACGGATCGCACGGCGAGAGCTTCAGGGATGCGCAAATGCAGCACACATGTATGCCATCAGCCAAGATGGCGGTACAGGCTTCAGCCCCTTAGGGAAACTCGGCCGCCATCTTGGTTAAGGGCAGCGCTGTGCGCACAACCGCACAACACAGCCAAGAAAGGTAGGTTGAGCAAGGGAATGGCAGAGGCTCTGAAGCCCTCACCATGCGATCCACAGCAGCGATCCAGCCATGAATCATGGAAGGGGAGTGGAGGGACCCCTCAGGGGCCTCTGTAGCCCCAAGCGCCATCAGCCAGGGACCCACCTGGCTGCCCTTTGGAGCCAGTTCTGGGCTCAAGTTACAGGAAGCCAGATTTCAGCTGAACATCAGGAAAAACTTCCTAACTGTTAGAGCACTCCGAGAATGGGACCAATTACCTAGGGAGGTGGTGAGCTTTCTAACTGTTAGAGCACTCCGAGAATGGGACCAATTACCTAGGGAGGTGGTGAGCTCTCCAACACTGGAGGCATTCAAGAGGCAGGTGGACAGCCACCTGTTGAGTGTGCTTTAAGTTGGGTTCCAGCATTAAGGAGGGAGTTGGACTCAATGGCCTTATAGGCCCCTTCCAACTCTACGATTCTATGAAACTGTTAGAGAGACGGAAGCCTGTGAAACACATTAGTTGAAAATCATACTGATTTTTTAAATCTTTTGTAAGATAATAACTGAGCATTAACTACTTTGAAGCAATGATGATATTTGGCAGGGAGTGTGTTGTGCATGTGTGTGTGGGAGAGAGATCCTTCATTAAATGTAAATGTACTGCCTTCAAGTCGATTCCGACTTAAGGCGACACTATAAATACAGTTTTCATGAGGCTGAGAGGCAGCGACTGGTCCAAGGTCACCCAGTGAGCTTCATGGCTATGTGGGGATTCGAACCCTGGTCTCCCAGGTCGTAGTCCAACACCTTAACCACTACACCACATTTCATTACTATTTAAAAAAAGTTGTCAGTGAAAGAGAAATGAGTGGATGAATTAGGAATATAAACATTGCCGTTCTGGATCAGAGGAAAGTCATTTGCATGCAGAAACCAATTGTTTAGAAAGGCCCTTTTCTGCAATACCATATGGAGCAGATTTATATTTGATAACATGAGGAAAAATGAACAGTGCTGTAATGTACTTTCATTGTACCATGATCTGCATGAGTCCTGAACAATGCTGACCTGAGATCCACAGCAACTGTCCAAACATTTATATAACTGTAGTTTTCACTCATTACCCATTTCTGCTCTTTTCCCTTTATTCTTGAACTTTATTTTTTCCCCTTATTTTAAAACTCTGGTAAGATAGCTGTTAGCAAGTAGGGTTGCCAGTGAACACATTTCCTCATAACTTTTCCCATTTAACATTTAATAATACTGCATGTATTTCAGATGTCTTACAGGGGGACATCACAGGTTACAGGCTCTTTCCTTAGCATTTGGAGAAGCATGGAGTTCATTATAGATTGCTTACTCTTTCTTCAGTCCCTAAAACAAAATATACTGACACAACTACCCCAATTCTTCAGGTAGTGAGATGTTCCTGACAAATCAGCAAATAAAATAAAAATAGAGTAAAAGCTAGTTAATAACCTTTCTTAGTACCACTAGTCAAAGTCCTTAAACAGCCCCCCCCTTTAAGGAAGGAAGCCTGAAATAATCCTAAGGAGTTAAGCCCCAGTTGACAGTTGAGCCATCAGCCTCAATTAACACATCATTGGCTGGCAGCAGTAGCTGGGAGGGACCAGCCACACATATAAATTCAGAGCACCCTAGCCCCCCACTCTGCCCATCTGTTCCCTGACCTCAACCAAACTGCAGTTTCCAATCCATTAATTTAATAAACCTTAAACAAAACTATGCAGGTAAGAAGCCAGCAGGGGTATGGGGGCTTACCAGTGTTTTGCACTGCCTGCAGCATGTACGACTATCTGCCTGTTAGAAGTCGTGGGTGTGCTCTCGGTGCAATGAGCTCCTGGCTCTCCGGGAACGACTTCATTTCCTTGAGGCCAAGGTGGCTGAGCTAGAAAAGCTGAGAGAGACAGAGAGGTGTGTGGATGAGGCCTTCAGGGACATTATAGCTGTGTCCCACTCCAAGGATGATAGCTCTCCTGCTATCATGGAGAACAATGGTCTCAGGGAAGGACAACATCCAGCCAAGGAAGAGGGAAACGATCCCTTAGAAGGGACCCATTCCTTGGGGGATGAGCAGCTATCCTCTTGTGCCGAGGATATATCTCCGGGGGGGGATCCTTGTAGTGGGCGATTCGATCATTAGGAACATAGACAGTGGGGTGTGTGACGGGCATGCAGACCACAAGGTGATTTGCCTGCCTGGTGCGAAGGTTGCGGATATCGCCCGTCATTTAGATAGTTTGGTAGACAGTGCTGGGGAGGAGTAACTGGTCGTGGTGCATGTTGGCACCAATGACATGGGGAAATGCAGCTGTGAGGTCCTGGAAGCAAAATTTAGGTTGCTAGGTAGGATGCTGAAAGCCAGGACCTCCAAGGTGGCTTTCTCTGAAATGCTACCGGTTCCACGCACAGGACCAGCCAGACAGGCACAGCTTTGTAGTCTCAATGCGTGGATGAGACGATGGTGTCTGGAGGAGGGGTTTGGATTTGTTAGGCACTGGGGAATGTTTTGGGACAAGCCGGGCCTGTACAAAAGGGATGGGCTCCACTTGAACCAGAATGGAACCAGACTGCTGGAACTTAAAATTAAAAAGGTGCCAGAGCAGCTTTTAAACTGACTGAGGGGGGAAACCTGACAGGAGCTGAGGAAGGTCCGGTTCGGAATAAACCTCCCCCCTGGGATAAAGATCAAAGAAATGATGAAATTTTAAAAGGGGTAGGCCTAGAAGTAGGCATTGTGAGAGCAGGGGTCTGAGTTGTGTCCTGTTCTCACTAGGCTCCTCAGGAGGCAAGAGACTTCCCAGCACTAATGCAGTCAAGGACAATACCAAGGCAGTATCCAGGGCCACTAAAAAGTCAGAGTCCAGAATCCACAGCAGGAATGGAGATAGACAAGAAGAAGCAAGCTCAGAGCAGTCCAAGGTCAGGAGCCAAACAGTCACTGGGCAATGCAGGTCAAGGGCAAGGGAACGGGCAGGTTTGGAGTAGTCCATGGTCAGATCTGGAGTCAACAGGCAATCAGTAGGCAAGTCAGGGACAGAGCTGGTGCATAGACATTGTTCCAGTAACTCTTCCAGCCTAGCACTGGGGGTTTTATGCTGGAGCTCTGGGACCATATCCCAAACCTTAGCTGACTCCCTTTGCCCATCTGTAGCCAGACCTTTATTCCCAAGGAGTCCTTTATTCCCAAGGAGTCTGGGCCTGTAGTCAGACATTCCTCCAGATGGCCCAGGTCTTCAGCCGATGATGCTTCTCCCTTGGGCTCAGGACCTGTTTAGCCTCAATGTCAGAAGCTGAAAAACAGGTGCACACGGCCCGTTCTGGGCCTTGTCATAGGATCCTGGCTCCTCCCCCTCAGATGGAACCTGAGCCAGGGTGGAATCCAAGACTGAAGCCTTCTTGTCTTCCTCCAGTGAGGACTCCTCTCATGAGGACTACCCTGGACTGGGACCTGACAGATGGGCAGATAAGCAGAGATGCACTCCTTCAAGTATTTTGGCCCCAAGACTTTTGTACGTTATTATAACATCAGTACCTTGAATTGGGTCTGGAAGTGTATACTAGCCAATACAAATCATAAGGACTTGGTATAATGTGCTAGTGCTATGATACATCACTTGGCAATCTAGCAGCTGCCTTGTGCACAAACTTCAGCCTGCCTGACCCACAAAGAGTACATTTCCGTAGATGAGTTTACCAGAGCCTGGGTCACTGTAGCAAGGCTTTGCTGGTCTAGGAACAGCCACAGCTGGTAAACTGGAAATACACATGATCAGTGTGGACACCTGGGCCTCCAGTGACAATATTGGATCCAGAAATACCCCTTAGCTACACACATGCTCCTTCAGGGGAAGTGCAAATCATAGGAAGCTGGCTTTTACTGAGTCAGACCATAGATCCATCTAGCTCTATATAGTCTGTGCTGACTAGCAGCAAGTTTTCAGTGTTTAATGTAGGAGTCTTTCCCAGTCATATCTGGAGGTGTCACGAATTTAACCTGGGGCATTCTGCATGTGAAAAAGATGCTCTAACACTGAAATACAGCCCATCCCATACAACTCCACCCACAACAGGTTGCCTCTCCAATTATCAAACACAAGAAACACACACCAACAATGACTCCATATTGTCAGGATTCAGTCTCTCATCCAGCATGTTACTAGTTTCAGGCACATATCCAGCACTGCATAATCTCACTCGTTTCAGAGGGAAAGAAGAGAGATAAATTAGTGTCATCTGCATATTGGTGATACTATGTCCCAAATTCCTTGATGACTTTCCCCAGCAGTATCATGTAGATGTTAAACAGCACGGGAAATAAAATGGAACTTCACAGCACAACTGCCATATTTCTGAGTATGAATGTTTATACCCCATTTTTCAGTTAATACTAGTTCCAAAGCTGTTAGCAAGGCTTTTATGTAGACACACACACACACACACACACACACACAATTTTATGTATTTATTTATTTATTGCATTTATATACCACCTCATAGCCGAAGCTCTCTGGGCGGTTTACAACAATTAAAAATATTGAACACAAGTAAACAAATTTAAAACCCATAAAAACTGATAGGCAAGTTAAAAATGTGCTATTCAAATGCTGTTAAAAATGCCTGGGAGAAGAGGAAAGTCTTGACCTGGTGCCAAAAAGAAAACAGTGTTGGCACCAGGAACACCTCATCAACGAGATCATTCCATAATTTGGGAGCCACCACTGAGAAGGCCCTCTCCCTCGTTGCCAGCCTCCAAGTAGGAGTGGAACCACTACTATGCAGTCCCTCCCACTCCCAACTCAGCCAGTCTTCCCAGAAGGATGCCATGGTTGATGGTATCAAAAGCTGCTGAGAGATCAAGGAGAATCAACAGAGGCACACTCCCCCTGTCCTTCTCCCGACAGAGGTCATCATACAGGGCGACCAAGGCTGTTTCCATGCCAAACCCAGGCCTGAAACCCGACTGAAATGAATCCAGATAATCGGTCTCATCTAAGAGGGTCTGGAGCTGGCCTGCAACCACTCATTCAAGGACCTTGCCCAGGAATGGAACATTTGCCACCGGCCTATAGTTATTAAGATTTTCTGGGTCCAGGGAGGGTCTCTTCAGGAGTGGTCTCACTACCGCCTCTTTCAGGCAGCCAGGGACCACCCCCTCTCGCAGAGAGGCATTAATCACTTTCCTGGCCTGGCCAGCTGTTCCATCCCTGCTAGCTTTTATTAGCCAAGAAGGGCAAGGATCAAGTACAGAAATGGTTGCACGAAACTGTCCAAGCACCTTGTCAAGATCCTCAAGCTGTACCAACTGAAACTCATCCAAGTAATCAAGACAAGGCTGTGCTCTGGATACCTCACTTGATTCACCTGCTATAACACTGGAGTCTAAGTCGTGGCAGATGCTAAAGATTTTATCCTGGAAGTGCCTAGCAAATTCATTACAGCGGGCCTCAGATGGTTCTAACATTTCCTTGGGGCCAGCATGTAATAGCCCCTGGACAATTCTGAAGAGCTCCGCTGGGCGGAAGAGAGATGATTTAATAGTGGTAGCAAAGTTTTTTTTTTTTTTTGCTGCCCTCACTGCCCCTAAATACAGTTTACCATAGGCACTTACCAGTGTATGCTTGCGTCCACCAGGAGTTCTTCTCCATCTGCTCTCAAGCCATCTCCTATATTGTTTCATCACTCTCAGCTTTGGGGTATACCATGGAGCCGTACGAGCTCTACACAGACTCTAGGAGTCTTGTGAATTAGAATCGTTAGACATTGGCAGTAGTACTTCTTGGAAGTTTTACCCAGTAATTCACACTCACACAGGTCTTAAAAACGGGGAATAGTGCAGTAACAATATGCATTTCTTTGGTGTGAGGGAATTAACTAAATAATTCTAACCACAATTAAACTAACACACACACTCAACATACACACACACATGAAGGAGTGGGCACACATGGCATAAGAGGAGATGGGGGATTGAATTCAGCACAGCTAAGGAAGACACACTAGCCTGCTCTTTCTCTCTCTGGACTCATTTTTCAGGCTAGGCCTCAGTCATGTGCAGCAGGGCAGGGAGGACCAGAGAGTGACTTCTGAAACATAGTCACACACAGAGTCAAAGATAGGCAGAGAGAACAGATGTGGAAGCTACAATTCGTGGGGAAAGATACACCTTTCCCAGCCCTGGTGGGCAGTTCTGAAAAAGTAGAACTGGGGTGTGTTAAAACTTCTGGATCAGGCAGGAATACTGCAAAGGCAGCAGGCACTCCCTGAAAATGGCTTCTTAGATCTAGAAAAGATCCAGGGGAAAGCAGGAAAATAGCAGCGCCCTGAAAAGGGCTTTTGATGCAGCTGCAACAAGCAGGGGCCTCTGCTTCAGCAGGCAGAGTGCCAGAGATAGTGAAGGAAAAGCAGGGAGTCAGACACCTCAATTCTGGCTGGCTAAGTGATTCAACAAGTGATTTTAGGCAAAGTGATATTCAGCAGAGTGGATCTGGGGAACCAGAACCTGCACAAGTGATTCAGCAAACAGCCAGAACCCAGCGCAGAAAATGGCTCTAGGAGTCCAGTTTTTATATCCTTCTGGATAAAAGCCTCAAAAGAAAAGCCAACACTGACTGGATCAGGGAGATGTCAATCCTCAATTCCTATACCTGGCATGATTGTGTGGCCAGAGTGTTGGGATTTTCTTTTATGGAAACATTCTTCATTCTTCACCTAGTTTGTTTATACAGCCACAAGAGTGGCTCTATACTATAGTCAACATGGATTTTTCACATTCCACAATGTTAATTTGAAAATACCCCCATGACATTCTGATGCTTCCCATAAGCTCATTTCAAAACAAACCTTGTAAAACTTAGTCCTGAACTCAGAAATGCTTGCTTAACAACCCTCTCAATTTTCATGGTGATACACAAAATAGTCAGAGAGAATCAAGAGTTCAAACTATAAAAAGAGGGGGGGAAACAAACCCCTTTTGGACTTTTTTCTGTCAGAGTTCTCATAATCTGTTGAAATTCATTAAAAACCAGCCATGTTCACAGCGTACCTGTAATCCTATTACTGACCTTGCCCCAAACTCTGACCTTCATTTTCTGTAGTTTAAAAGTTTCAAAAATGCCTGGCTGTTTAATTAATTTAAGAAATTTTGGCTTGAACTCAATGATAATGTTGGACATGCTCAGTAAGAACCAACTGTCAGTGTTCTAAAAGCCAGACTCACAGCTGCTGGGCTTGCCTAATTAGGGGGCCACACCCACACCAGACTTTGATTTCACGTGAGACAGTCATGGTTCCTCCACGGAATCCTGGGAAGTGTAGTTTGTGAAGGGTGCTGAGTGGAGACTCCTATTCCCCTGACAGAGCTCCAGTGGCCTGTGGTTTAACAGTCAGCCACTCTGATTGAAGCTCTGTGAGTGGAACAGGGTATCTCCTAGCAACTCTCAGCACCCTTCACTAACTATACTTCCCAGGATTTTTTGGGAGAAGCCATGACTGTCTAAAGTGAAATAACAGTCATGTGGATATAGCCAGGGACAGCTTTGGTTTAAATTTGGATGGGAGGCTACATGTGCCTGCTGTAGAATAAAAACATGGGGGAAACCCTGAAAAAGAATACTGTTCACAATGTTTTCCTTTTGGAAAGGAAAGGGGCTTCCCCTCTACTCAGTGCCCACCCATCCAATCTCCTCCCCTCCTCCTCTCCCCACTCCTTCCCCAGGTCAGTTTCACCTATCCTAAGCACGATTGCACAGTAGTAAATCCCACTGAACTCAAACGGCATGCAAATGATCAAACCTGCCTTTCCCACCTCCAATCCCCTCCCTCTTGCCCCTTTCCTCTCCCTCCTTAACCCCTCCCCATCCCGTTTCAATCCCCACCTTCCCCTCCTTCTTCCCTTCCCCTCTGCCCTCCCCCATGGTTACTTTTACCTATCCTAGGACTATGACCTGGGAGAGCAGGGTTCAAATCCCCACACAGGCATGAAGCTCACGGGGTGACCTTGGGCCAGTCACTGCCTCTCAGCCTCAGAGGAAGGCAATGGCAAACCACCTCTGAATACTGCTTACCATGACAACCCTATTCATAGGGTTGCCATAAGTCAGAATTGATTTGAAGGCAGTCCATTTCATTTTCAAACATGATTGCACGGGAGTAAATCCCATTGAATTCAATAAGTATACAAATTATCAAATCTGCCCTCCCCTCGTCCTCCCTTCCATCACCTCCCTTTTGCCCCTTTCCTCTTCCTTCCTTCACCCCTCCCCTTCCAATACCCTCCTTCCCCCTCCCATTCCTTCTGCTCCCCTCTCCCAATTCTTGCTTCCCTCTACTCTCTTTCTCCTCTCCCATGGTCAGTTTTACCTGTCTCTAGCCATGATTGCACAGGAGTAAATCCCATTGAACTCATGCAAATGATCAGACCTGCCATTCCCCTCCTTCCCCTGTCCTCTCCATTCCTCCTCCCTTCTTTCTCTCCTCCCCTCTTTCTTCTTCCTCTCAGGGGCATCACTAGGGGGGTGTGGGGGATGCGGACCACACCAGGTGACACCATCAGAGGGGGGTGACTCTCAGCTTTAATTTTAAAAAAATTAAGTTTCTAGGTGGTCCGGTTCTCGAGATATACATAAAAACGTCAGCCGCCCCCTAGTGGCGTCACTACGGGGGTGCGGGGGGTGCGGACCACACCAGGTGACACCATCAGAGGGGGGTGATTCTCAGCTTTAATTTAAAATAAATAAGTTTCTAAGTGGTCCAGTTCTCGAGATATACATAAAAACGTCAGCCACCCCGTTAAATCTTTTTTAAACTACTGTATAGCACTTCGTAGCTTTAACCCCTCCCGTTCAGGATTGCAGCCAATCAGTGAAGTGTTTGTTTGACCTTTGGCAGTGTCTAGTAAACCTCATTGCAAGGCCAGAAAATGGTGGTCCCCCCCCCACGTTTATCTGAAAATCTCATAAATTGGGTAAGTATATATATTTCAGTTTTTTCCCCTCTTGTGAGTAGGAGTCAGATCCTGGGCAGTGTTTTCAAAACCTTCCCAATACTTTCTATTGTGGGGGTAAAAGCATTGCTAATCCCATATCTCCAGAGTAAATCCCATTGAATTCAATAGGATTTACTTTTGAGTAGACATGGTTATGAATGTGCTGAAAATCAATGGGACTTTGGAGTGAATGTAAAAAAGAATTGTGTTTGTGTTGTCTTTCTGTCCCCCCCTCCTCCAGTCCTATTTTAAAGCAAGTAGGCAGGGCTTACTTAGGTATTACAGTTTTTATTCTGTAGGAAACGAATACTGGTTTTTTTAAAACTAATACTGATTTTTCTGCAATGACCAACTGTTTTGACAATAAACTATTATATGGGCTGTATGTATTTATACATCTGCAGTGTGTGTGTGTAGTCTTTCCAACAACCCTGTGAGGTAGGGTTGGAAACCAAGGCAGCTCACAACAAGAAATAAAGCCATTTAAAATCCAATAACCATAAAGCAAAAATAAACAGTTGGAAAACTGCCTAAAGAGGCATGATTCTGAATTTTGGGTTGGGTGAATGAAGTTTATTTATTATTTGATTTATATCCCGCCCTTCCTCCCAGTAGGAGCCCAGGGCGGCAAACAAAAGCACTAAAAGCACTAAAAGCACTTTAAAACATAATAAAAACAGACTTTAAAATATATTAAATCATCTTTGAAAATATTTTTTAAAAGCTTTAAAAAGACATTTAAAAAAAAACAAAGAAAAGGCTTAAAAACATATTAAAAAGCAATTCCAACACAGACTCAGACTTGGATATGGTCTCAACTTAAAAGAACAAGTTGAAAGAACAAGTTCCTTATCACTTGAGGCTGTAGTTCTCTGCACACTTCCCAGTTTGAGTAAGCCCCATTGAATACATTGGGACTTGCTTCTGGGTAAACAAACATCGGATTGCACTATAAATATATTTACAGATTGTGTAATTCATAAACATATTTGATAGTCATGTTTATATAAATATTTCTTCATACTGTGTCCCAATAAGTATTTGATTGCACACTATGGTTATAGATGATTTTTTCCTCTACATTTTAAGTGTGCCGTTCTTCCTGGGGGTGGTCATGGTTCTCCGTTGTTTTCATCCTGAGGGGAGGATAGGCTGAGAGATGGTGAGTAGCACATTTAAGGTCTTTTCACCTCCCCCCCCTTTTTTTTAATTTGTATTTTATATTTCGCCAATATCTTCCCCTGGCTGTTTTTATGTATTTTAAATATTTTTAGATTAAATAAATAGGAAATCATAATTGTGAACCTCCCTAAAAGCAATTTACCTATCCTTATGTTTTGGCAAAGTGATGGTGTGAAGGCATGCTGGTAGAACAAGAGACCATGTTTGAGGCATGTTATAAAGTGTTTGAGGACTTTGTCACACATAACTTTTTGAGACCTGTAGATTCATGTTGGAAAGAACACGTGCACATATTGAATGGTGGCTTGGGTGCTGTTTTTTCAGTCTACGCTGCATGCGTAGGGAAGGTGATACATCATCTGGCAGCTAGCTTCATAACGTGAGAATAAAAAACATTTGGATCACCATTCACTTGTTTACTTTTCTCACTATTGAGACCACTTCATATATTACTTTTTCATACACAGAAATTTAATCTTTATATAGGAAAAAGTATTTTGTAAAATGTGAACAACAGTGGCTGCCCAGTCAGTATAACCAGTGTACAAGATCTACTCAGCCACTGTAATTACCTTTTTGTTTTGAGTGCCCTTTTGTCTGGGTCTTGGTTCAGGTGTGTATCCAACTTTGATGTGCTTATGGAAGGGGTGTGCAAGTAGTGCCCCCCCTCCCAATGTGGAGGCTTGGACAAACATTGTGTTATGGAAAACCAAAGTCTGTGTGAAAGTACATATTTGGGAATGCCAAAACACATAATCCTAAACACACTTAATAAATAATGTCGAACTTGCACGTCACAAAATATATTATGGTCATGTCCGTAAGCACCAGGAGGTTAGTTGCCCAGGGGATCTTAGTCCCTCAGCTTTTTTGGGAGCAGGGTCCCTATGTCTCCAAGCATCCTACAGTCAGCATGAAAAGGGAGTGTGTTAGTCACTGAGAAGAGTCTTCTAATATGCTTCCTTGCCTTTTCTGCAGATTGGAGCCAATCAGAGTGAAAGGAGGTGAGTCAGCCACTGAGAAGACTTCTCATTTGCTAACGCTCTCCACTTTCATGCTGATTGGCTCCTAGAGATGTTTGTTGTTGTGAGATAATGCATTAACAAAGATCTCATTCTTAATCCAGGGGCAAAAAAGGATGTATGTGGCTGTAACTATCATGAAGTGACCCTGCAGCTCTGAATTTTCTACTAAACAACTGATAAATACCTATGTAACTTTGTGTCTGGAGACTTATTATTATTTCCATAATTGTAAGGAGGTGTGTCCACACGCATCCATCCCAGGCACCTAAATGAGGGGAGAGAGCAGCATAGGGACATAAACAGGTGTCTTATTCCAAGGGTTCCCAAACCTTTCTTCTACATAGACCACTTGAAAATTGCTGAGGGTCTGAAAGAATCTGAAAATTTACTATGGGCATATGCAAGATAATTAACTCCCATTAGTGATAAGAGCAAGAATTTGAGCTGTGCGTATGATATTGTAATTTAAAGGTGTAATTTTAATTTTGCTAGTTGTTTATGTCACTACTATTGCCATTACATTCAGTGATATATGGGAATTACGATTTACGAGTAACATTAGTACAAAAAACATTACTAAGGATTCTGTATGGTCTGATACGGGAGGAGGTCCATGGGGGTGACACCATGAGTTACCGCACCGGGTGACACCAACCCTAGTGATGCCACTGCTTCCTCTTCCCCTGCCCACTCCAGGCTTCCCTCCCCATGGTCAGTTTTAACCATGATTGCATGGAAGTAAATCCCATTGAACTCAATAAGTATGCAAATGATCAAACCTACCCTTCTCCTCCCCCTCCTGCCTGCTCCCCTCCCCCTCCTCCCCTCTCCATCCCCTGTGGTCACTTTCACCTATCCTAGCATGATTTCAGAGGAGTAAATCCCACTGAACTCAATAAGCATGCAAATGATCAATCCATTCTCAGCAAACTTGCACAGGATCCCATTTCTTACCTCCCGGAGTAAAAAGCAGAGACATTCACTAATAGGCAAAAAACCTTGCCACTTAAGAATGTACCTATAGCTCACAAATATTTCTATCAAACTTTTAAAAGCAGGGAAAATGGGCAGCTATAGTGAATGCACCGGGGAGCAGGAGATCTGAACTCCTCTCTGAGATATTGGACTGCCCTACAAATTTGTCAAAATGCAAACACCATTTGGGTTGGTCTTTCACAGTCCAATTGACTTGCTGTGTAGCTTGGAAGAATTTGGTAACATGCCTCTGAGCATATGGTGAGTGGTGACAACACCTGCAGTCAGCCCAAATAACAGAAACAAGACATGCTGTGCTGATCTTGTTCTAGCAGCGAGGAACAACTATATTAAAACAGTTGATATCATTCAGACAGTCATTTTAAATATGTTTGATTTACTTTGCAATTTTAGTGAAGTTTCCTATAGATCATTGTCTTTTGCTTCTGTTTCTCTGAATATGTGAAGTACAGCAACACTTTGCAACACTAAAAAAAAGCTCCCAAAACAATTGTGGAATAATGGCACTGACTGTTTTGCAGAATAGTTTCCAATGGAGATGAGGAGTGTCTCAGTTTGCACAAGACAAAACAGTGGGAGGTGAAATATATTCTAGCAAAATTCTAAGTGTGCTCTATGTTTTTACTTGACCATGCCCACCTTTCCTTAAATGGAGTAGTTTAAGAATAGCAGGCTGAACACATGCATCTAGGGCAGGCCAAGTTGGTTTTTTCGAACAGCTAGAGTCGTTGCTTAAGTAGCAACATATTGTAATCAGCAGGTTCAGATTCAAGTGTTAATGTGCCCAAAATAGAAATAGAGCATAACCTCCGGTTTGAAATGAAAAAAGCTTATCTTCTCCATCATATGACATTGACCAATAAAAAGGCTTTGAAATTAAAAATAAATTTGACACAGATTTCTAGGATGAATAATGAGAAAAATATAATTTTCTATATATATATTTTAGTGTGTAGAAACAGTAGTAACACAGAAAAGAAACAAAGCAAGAACATCAGCAAACATACAAAAATGTAATTCTCCATCTTTGGAGATGTCAGGTGTTGCCACCGCTCACCATATGCTCAGAGGCACATGTTACCAAATTCTTCCACGCTACACAGCAAGTGGATTGGACTGTGAAAGACCAACCCAAATGGTGTTTGCATTTTTACAAATTTGTAGGACAGTACAATATCTCAGAAAGGAGGTCAGGTCTCCTGCTCCCCTGGTGCATTGACTATAGTTGCCCAATTTCCCTACTTTTTAAAGTTTGACAGAAATATCTGTTGTCTATAGGTACATTCTTAAACCACAAGTTTTTTTGCCTGTTAGTGAATTTGATCTAGATTTCAACAATGGGCTCCTCTGCTGAGGGCTGAACTATTACAATTATTTTTTTGATTGGATTGATTGGATTGCCAAAGGTAATGTCCTGTGTATATGACTGGCGACATCATCTCAGTTGAGATGGCAAACATAAAACTTTCAGCTACTTTTTCTATCTGGTCTCAAGTAGCCTCTTTGCAAAGTGAACCAAACTGAAGCTATTTTAGTATCATATGGACAATATTGGGGTGGAATGTCTCCCAGGTTTATCAGCTGGCAGTCAGCATGACAACGAAGCAACATATAAATTAAACAAAATGCAACAGAAGATACAAAACAAGTAAATAAGTATGTGCATGTGTGATGGAGAGGGGAGGAATTATGTTTGCATCTCATTTATTCCAGCTTCATGCTCGTTTTTTTCCTGTAGTTTGAGCTGCATAAATATGCATACAAGTACACACACCACAAATATATTCACACAGACACAAGTACATCCTAGAAACATAGATGTGCATTCCTCACTTTACTTGATTTTATGTATATACTTTTTATTGCATTTCAAGAATAATACAAGATGCTTACAGTATGAGGTCAACCTCATACAAAAATTACAGAAACACAATGAAAACTTACAACTTAAAATACACCAATTCCGCAACAATTAAAAAAAAATCTGGTGTCAAATTTAAAAATTACATAAGGCACATCTTTCAATGGAGCTACTCTTAAAATTAAAAAGTAAAAGAAAATGACTGTGCAGAATCACGGAAGACTGTAAAAAGAAGAAAGTTGTTATCTCAGGCATTCCAAATCCTGGTGTAGTCTGGGGGAGGGCTTTTGTTATTTTCTATATTGTTAACATACACAATAACATACACAAGAATTTGTCTGTCTTGGATATGCCATACAGTACTCTTAGTTTATGGGTACATTTTTCCATTAGGGCAATATACCATTCCTTCTGGTACCAGTACAGCATCATTGCCGCTTTCAGGTTTTTCCAAAGTGCTGCTAACTGAAGGCGAGCAGCCATAAGTAGATGACCCACTAAAAGTTTCTAATTTCCATCCAAACCTACAGTAGCAAAGAAATTTAGCAGTGCCAAACTGAGAGTTTTTTCCACAGGCCAGGATACTATCTTCTGAATTTCTGTAAAGACCTCCATCCAAAATGATTGGGCCTGAGGACAGACACCACATATGGTGGTAGGTGCCATGTGCAGTGCAACCCCTCCAGCACCCGAGGGATGCTGTGGGGGAGACCGGGGCCAGCCTCACAGGCGTTAAATACCACCTATGAGCTAGCTTGATCATGGTTACTCAGATTTGGGTGGATGCCATATATTATAGGTTTTTTCCAGAAAGTCCTCCGTTCATCCTCATCAATCTCATTCTAATCTCCCTCCTACTGTTTTTTAAGTCCAGTTAGCTGCTCCTCATAAAATTCAATCAACACAGTGTACAATTTTGAAATGATACCCCACTTTCCATTCCTAGCTGACAACAAACTGTGTTCAAAAATGGAGGTGGGCCAAAGGGCTTGCTCCTTAATTTTGTTTTGAAAAAGGAAGTCATGGACCTGGAGCCATTGAATCCAGATAAAGGGTGCCTCACCAAGCTCCTTGCAAAAATCTTTTTCACTGATCAGTTTGCCATTGACAAAAAAAATCTCTTAACCTAAAGAATACCCCTTAGACCTCCACTCTTGCCAAGGCAAGTACCAGGCTTTGTTACAGAAATCTGGGTGGAAGTATAAGGAAGTCAAAGAGGAGGGTGAAGAAATAGGTTTAGCATGATAGCAACACCAACAATTCCAAAGAACCATTCTAAATTGGTTGTGTGATAACTGTTACATTTCTTGCTTTTTAAGTTTCCTGAACAACACAACCCTGAATGGTAACCCTTTATATAGCGTGTTTTCCATTTGTACCCATCTCTTTTTAGAACTATCAAGTAGAAGGAAAATAAGATGGTAAAACTGGTGGGCCTCATAGTAGGAGTGAATCCAATGAATGCCCCATTCCCCATGTTTCGCTTGTCTATATAATAGTGTCTTTTTAATTCTGGGGTGCTATGTGGAAAATATTAAGGACTCCACTTCCCACTGCCAGATCCCAAGCTGTTTTTCTGAGATCTGGACAAGGAGAGTATGAAAAAGGAAGGTCATATTTGGGAGAATGCTCATTTTTACAATAATTATCCTAGTAGTTATGGACAGTTTTAATTTATTCTACCTGATCAAGTCTCATTTAACTGAGTTCCAGATCAGTGTATAATTAACTAAAAGCAATTTATTAAGATTCCTATGTATTTTTACCCCCAGATAATGTAGCTGTTTGGGGCTGATCCCAATGGCTAAAATATCTGAAAATGCTATGTGTGAGGGCGAATATGAAAAAATAGAGCTCCCGGGTTATCAAAATTTACCTGTAACCCTGAGACCAATTGAAATTCTTGTAATTCCTGGAGGAAATAAGGAGCCACTTCCAAAGGGTTGGTCAGCATGAAGTGCCATATAACCCACATATGTGCTTAGCAGATGATCCTCAGTGCCAATTGATACCCTGTTAATCCACGGATTGGCGAGTGCCAAGGGTTCAATGGTAACCAAAAACAAGAGGAGGGAAAGGAGGCAGTCTTACTTCGTCCCCCTCTCTGCAGTTATGTGGTGGGAATCAAATCCATTAACTCTGATTGCGGTGAACGATGCCCTACAAATCTTATCTAAAATCAATTAAATAATAGGGCCAAAATTCATTCTGCTAGCAATTTTTTGTTACAGGACCAATTTATGCAACCAAGTGCTTTAAAATTTTCAAGGAATAAGAAGAGGAAATTCATTACTTTTAGAAATACCTAATTATATTTAAAATTCTCCTAATGCGGTCCGCAATTTGTCATGATTGATTGATCAGATTGATCAGAATGAATTAAATGTGTGATTATCAAATGAATGTGCTTGATGAGAATCAGTGTACATATTTTATAATCATGATTTAATAAAGAAATAGGGAAGTAAGATTCTACGTGTAATGGATTTTTAAGGGGTTTGGGTAAAACACATTATTTTAGAGTGCTTCCACGAATCTGATAAAGGATTGTCCGCCAAAATTCCATTAAATAAAGTCAGTAACTTTGGTATAAAAAATTCTTTGTAGTGCTTGTAAAAGTCATTTGTGAACTCATCCAGCCCAGGAGATTTATTGGTTTTTAGAGAACAAAAAGGCTCCTTTAGCTCTTCTTTTGAGATGTCTCTGTTCAACTTGTACCTTTCTTCTCCCAACAACCTTTTTACCTGAACAGTATTCAAACAACCATGTATGGCCCTGAGGTTTACCGGTTTGTCCCTATATAACTTTTCATAATACTCTGCAAAGGCATTATTAATTTATTTGGCATCCCAAAGAGACTGCCTGGTGTCCATTTGAAGTTTAATGACAGTCTGCCTGTGGCTTTTCTTTTTTTTATCCTATTAGCCAATAAGCGGGATTCTTTGCATCCAAATTCAAAATAATATTGTTTCATATATAGCATATTTATCACGGTCCTATTTACCTGAAGCAGATCTAGTTCCATTCTTTTAAGTTCTATTTGCCAAAGCATCTTTTGGAGCCATAAACTAATGGTAGTAAGTTGATTGCAGTGAAGAGGCGGCGGGGAACTTTGGTCTTTCCATCTGCCTCAAACCTTTAAGGAAAACTCTTGGCTTTTCCCAAGAGTTCTCTAAGAAAGCTCAGAAAACCAATTATAATTAGAGATGGGGGAAGAAGTCCCAGTAACTCTTCAAATAAATTTCCAACTCTTGCATTTTTGTTGTGATATTGCAAGCCATATAAAAAGCACAGTGAGGACTCCTGGTAGTCCATCTTCTACACTTAAGAATCTGCATATTAAATATTTTATTTCATTTGGCTGTTGCTTTACAGTTGGGACTAAGGTTGCAATCCTAACCTAGGTGACCACCCACCATGCACACCAAGCCAAGGCAGAAGTCAGGTAGATTACTGCACCAGCTCCAAGCTGGTGCAATGATTGGACCCAGATCAGCCTGATGCTGTCATGTGGATCCCAACCCAGTCAGCACTAATATGCCCCTGGAATACCCTGTGCCAGGGCTTTCAGTTGTCTGCTGCTTGTGGCTTGGAGGAGAGAGTGTAACCATGAGCCTGAATTCAGATGACAGACGAAGCTGAACCATGGCTTAACTTAGCACAGTGCTGGAGTAAAAAAACACTGGGGAGGAGCAAACCAGCTGCAAGCTTCTCTTGGGGAGCTCACACACTTACTCAGTCCTGGGAAGCCATACTTATCCCATCAATTTCTTTTAAGGGGGCAGTGAATCTCTAGCCCAATTACATTCTAAAAACATTTCTTTTTCAAACTTGTGAAGAGAAGCATATTACTTGTTTTTTCAACAACATAACCCTGCAATTTAAAGAATGCATTAAAAACAGTGTTTCTATCAGTGTTATCTTGGGGTCCATTTTGAACCATCATCCAGCTGTTTAATGTGCAGTCTTTTTTTATCATATCCATAAGATGCAGAGCAGCACATTAGTTTACAGTTAGGGGCTGGGGGGGATGAATGGAACTGTTATAAAGAGCCGAACAATTAATTAAATGATATGCTTGTTTAGCTTGCAGGTCAGGCAGCTAATTATGTTGAGAATTGCTTTGAAATCATGTATGCTTCATCTTAGACCTTTGGGGTGTCTAGGGAGTTCTGCCAGTCATATTGTGAATCACACCACTGGTGACTGGCAAAATAATACTAAATAATCCTGTTAGCATTCAGAATTGATTTAGAAGTCTCTAAAAGATTCACCCTTATATGCCATTATCATGAATTAGGGTTCATAAGAAAAGCAACAAATTTTAGAATTTTCTAGCAAGAAATTAGTCAAAATTAGTACAATGGATTCTAAGATGATTTTCTTTTTCAGGCTCTTAAAAGTATACAAGTTATTTGGTTTCAGTATGCTCGAAAAATAATCTCTACGAGGACAAAAAGCTCTTCTTCCAAGGTCATTTTTACTGGTTTTGCATTATTATTGTTTTTTAAATTTATACATATCAGAAGGACATTCATATGAGAATTAAATGACAGTTCTGTTGATCTTCTATGGTAACTGCTAATACACAAAAGAATTTCACAGTTTTCAGAGTGCTATCCCTCACCTGCTAGGGTACATTACAGACGGCAGAACAAAATTAGTGGTTCCAATAGAGCAGTCTTGGAGTACAATTTCATAAAATAAATTTGGGTTTTCTCTTTCTATAAATCCAGATTTCTATAGATCCAGATTTAGCAGATATAGGGAATAAAATCAAATAAGTTTATGCCACCTAAAAACACGTGAGGAAACAGTTTTCAGATATTGCTTCTTTGCAGATGTGGATTATTCAGTGAAGTGATGGCTCATGGATCCAAACTTGATAATAGAAGCCTTGGTAAAAATGCCGTGATGAATTTATAAGTGACCCTAGACAAGTCATTGTAAAGCAGCCTCAGTTCTCCCATATTTACCATGTGAATAACTGTGAAATACCTCTCAGCATTGTAAAGATGATGAATGAGATAGAGGCTTCCTAACACAATGCATGCTGACACTATGATAAAATGGATTATTATTATTATTATTATTATTATTAATAATAATAATAATAATAAAACAATGAAAAATGTTATATCCTCTCTCAAAGTTAGTGCTACTTGAAATGTGCAGATACAACATTCTTCATTGTTTCATATTCTCACTACCACCTGAATAAAGATACCTTAGTTGATTAATTATGAGTTTTAGCTGATTAAATCTGCATAAATTTGAAGATGTGAAACTATTTATAAAGAAAAAAAGTCATTATTTTTGTTTTTAAACAATGCCCATATATGTCATAGCAATGAAATATTCTGCCTTGTGTCCCATACATTATGGACTGTCTCTTGCCTCCACACCCAATGAACAAACAAAACAATATATGGGATGAACAGGGCCATAATTGTATTAATACAGCTTATCTTTAACAGGAACAAATACAGTTTGGGTATTGCTGTGTATGCCGATGGTTAGGGTGGTTACATTCTGTCATCATCCTTGTTGGGTGAATTTATCCCAGCATATAGCTTGAAATCAGCCATTGTCTGATCCTTGCTTCTACAAATTGTTCAATGGATTGAAGGAACAATATGCAGCAGCATCAACCTCAAGCCATCTAGCCTTCAAAATCAACAAAAGCACTTCTACCGTAGGAAGGCTCCCATTCCTGTAACCTTCTGCTGGTCAGCCTTGAGAATTGATCAAGATATTTGTCCTTTCATCTCAGTGGCGCCTTAGGGTGATCACCAACATCATCTTGCTACTTTCTTTCCATCAGCACTGTACCTGCCAGTTGTGACACCTGTTTAGTCTTAACATTGGCTAACATTGAAATAGGCCAATCAGTTGAGTACCAAAACCAAAAATAATCCTACTTTGTTCCCATGAAGGACAAAACCTAATCCCACACTTTAAATACAGGGCCAGGTGCGCAGCGTTGCTGCTTTGTTTTGCATCAAAGGTAAGGAAGGAAGGAACAGCCGTTTGACAACTTTTTGCTCCTCCCACCCAAATGGTCAGCCAGTCATGCTGCTCATGTTATAACTGGTCTTGTTCCTTCAACCTCAAACAGTGGGGAAAACAACCTTCAATCAGTGAAAGGAGGGGCTTACCCTCTACAATTTTAAGAAGTACTTACTGTATATTAAAAATAATGAAAACACAATTAAAATCAGCTAGCCAGTCAATTGGAAACCTTGTTTTAGACAAGCAAATTAACCAATAAATTAGTTAAATGCTGGGACCCTCATTTTCAGTCTTCATTTTTATAGTTTATACTGCAAAATAGCAGTTTATATATCATGTCAATGCGAATCATTATTGTGATTCTATATTTCTTCATAATATTATTCTGATCAAAATGGCTAACTTCAAATTCATAAAAAATACTGGCTAGATAAGACACTGTTGCATGGCCCATGCTTAGTGAAAAAAATAAAAAAAGACGTTTCATCCTCAGTTGCACAAAGCTCTCAACCATATAGTTATGGTTCACTGGCTTCTAAAAAGGAGCACATGCTTAAGGTTAAGGATAACCTTAAGTGTTCCAGTGAATGGGATGCTTTTCTGAAATCCAGACTCACTGATTCTGAAGGCTGGCATACCTAAAGAAGTTTGCTGAGTTAAACGTTTGTGGTGAATCCCAATTTTTATGAACAATGGCAATTAGATGGTCCCGAATGTTCATGAAAAGTAACTGGGATATTTAGCAAGTTTTAACAATTTTTTGCTGAGAGTTGGAGAGAAAGGAGAAAACATTCCACTGATTTCCTTAGCTGAATATTTATGATGCTTAAGCCTTGTTTTGAGTGACACATTGTTTCTGGGATGGAGCCCAGCTTGAGTAATGACTCCAGTGAAGTGGTTCTGTAAGGTCACACATGAATCTCAAACCCAAGCTAAAGAAAACGTCCACAACTAATTTTTATTATTTTTTTCTGTCATTAGTGAGCATTAGTTCTCAGGTAGGAGATTAGATTCCTAACTGCTTGTTTTCATTGGCTGGTTTTGTTCTATAATGTGTTTTGAATGATAAAGGACTGAACTATATTTTGCATGTTAACTTTCATTATGAGTAGATGACTGAACGTCAATGAGCTATGAAGCAAATGTGTATTTTGGTATATGTGGAAGTCTGCTCTTAGATTCTTTACAACTTGCATCCAGTTCCAGAGCCTGGGATTCCATCTTATTCCATACAACAAAGGAGAAGGGCTTTTCTTAGCTTGTATGCAGAAAGATCAGTTGCCATGCTCTTGAAAAGCCTGTTATCTGATATCACTGCCACTAGGAAAACCTGCAGCTGTTCATATTTTCTCTCCATAAGCACGTGTCACTGTGGCAAATGTAAAATATTTTGATCCACCAAGATTACAGAGGCTGCTGAAAAGCAATAAACAAACATGTAACAAGAATTGTAGGTAGAAATGACAGTTAATAGCCTGCCTCAAAAGAAAGCCATGCATGTTATAGAATGGGAAAAAATATTATAGGTAAGTTTCAGTTATTAGCAGTTTTAAAATATTTTTGTGAATGCAAAAGTGACAGCCGCTTCCTAAATAAAGAAAATATATTTTATTAAGAAAATGACTGTCATCAGCATTTTATGTAACAATGTTACATAGTTATTCTTAGCATATAGATGGAAGACATGTATTATTGTCATGCACAACACCTATTCTTAATGAGGTTGGCAAAAAAGAGAACTATTGCTTCCATATCCTGCTTGCAGACTTTTTGGTGTTATCTGGATAGCCACTGTGGGAAACAGGATGCTGAGCTAAATGGAAATTGATCTAGTATGACTCTTATCTACTTGTGTTAGAGATGCAGGCTCAGACTATGGCTGTGCACACATGGCACTTCATTCTAGAATCAATGCAGACTGAGTACTTGTTTTTTCTAAGTAGTCCACACACAATCTAGATCTATTGCATATTTTTTTGCCCCTCCTTGGGAAACTGGTTTCAACTCTGAAAAGAAAAGCTTGTGTATTGATTCTGCATTACCCCACAGTGTTTCAATTTGAAAACAGATGTACGTGGTCCTACATGTAGGTGGAGGGGTGTATCCGCACTGGCCTAATGATGTGGGTGGGCCTATACCAAGATTGCAGTCACCACTTCCTTCATCATTCATCTGGGGCATGTGCAGGCAGAAAAAGATATGAATAACCTAATCAAGAGGAGGGTTTTCAAGCACATGTCAAGTAACCATACCAACCCTCGTGGACAGCAGGATGCAGAATCAATCTAGATTGAAAGCAGAATGTTGAAGGCAAACATGAACAATTCCAGACTGAGAAAAACTACATTTATCTGCTACAAGTGGGTTAGTGTGTACACAGACTATATCTGTAGCTTGTGGGAGTGATCCAAAAGCTGCAGTATTAGAGAAATGAAAAGGACTTGGCCTGACTGGGAAATGTAATTTTAGTTTGTTTAGTCAGAAATGTATCACCCCTTACAGTTACTCTTTAGTATTTAAATAAATAGGGTTTATATAGATAAGAGATGAATGAACAACTTGAACTTATTATAGGGCCACAAGTGTTAAGGGTGAGTCAGCTGAATCACATTCCACCATTATAGAAAAAATTGGGGTGGAGTAGGTTTGATGGCTTTGTTGTTGTTTGTTGTTGTTATGTGCCTCCAAGTCGACTACGACTTATGGCGACCCTATGAATCAGCGACCTCCAAGAGCATCTGTCATGAACCACCCTGTTCAGATCTTGTAAGTTCAGGTCTGTGGCTTCCTTTATGGAATCAATCCATCTCTTCTTTGCCCTTCTTCTTTTTCTACTCCCTTCTGTTTTTCCCAGCATTATTATCTTTTCTAAGGAATCATGTCTTCTCATTATGTGTTCAAAGTATGATAACCTCAGTTTCATCATCTTAGCTTCAAGTGATAGTTCTGGTTTAATTTGTTCCAACACCCAATCATTTGTCTTTTTCGCAGTCCATGGTATCCGCAAAGCTCTCCTCCAACACCACATTTCAAATGAGTTGATTTTTCTCTTATCCGCTTTTTTCACTGTCCAACTTTCACATCTTTACATAGCGGGAATACCATGTACTGAATGATCCTGACTTCAGTGTTCAGTGATACATCTTTGTATTTGAGGACCTTTTCTAGTTCTCTCACAGCTGCCCTACCCAGTCCTAGCCTTCTTCTGATTTCTTGACTATTGTCTCCATTTTGGTTAATGACTGTGCCGAGGTATTGATAATTGTCAAGTTCAATGTCCTCATTGTCAACTTTAAAGTTACATAAATCTTCTGTTGTCATTACTTTAGTCTTTTTGATGTTTAGCCGTAGTCCTGCTTTTGTGCTTTCCTCTTTTACTTTCATCAGCATTCGTTTCAAATCATTACTGGTTTCTGCTAGTAGTATGGCATCGTCTGCATATCTTAAATTACTGAAATTTCTCCCTCCAGTTTACACAACTTCTTCATCTTGGTCCAATCCTGCTTTCCGTATGATATGTTCTGCGTATATATTAAATAAATAGGGTGATAAAATACACCCTTTCCAACAGGGAACCAATCGGTTTCTCCATATTCTGTCCTTACAGTATCCTCTTGTGCAGAGTATAGGCTGTGCATCAGGACAATCAGATGCTGTGGCATCCCCATTTCTTTTAATGCATTCCATAGTTTTTCATGATCTACACAGTCAAAGGCTTTGCTGTAATCTATAAAGCACAGGGTGATTTTCTTCTGAAATTCCTTGCTCTGTTCCATTATCCAACGTATGTTTGCGATATGATCTCTGGTGCCTCTTCCCTTTCTAAATCCAACTTGGACGTCTGGCATTTCTTGTTCCATATATGGTAAGAGCCTTTGTTGTAGAATCTTGAGCATTACTTTACTTGCATGGGATATTAAGGCAATAGCTGGATAATTACTGCATTCCCTGGGATCCCCTTTCTTTGGAATTGGGATGTATATGGAATGCTTCCAGTCTGTGGGCCATTGTTTAGTTTTCCATATTTCTTGACAGATTTTGGCTTACCATTAGAAAATGGTTCAGTGGGATAATTTGAGACTTGGCACTGTAGTAGAGGTAGGTTTGAGGATGTTCCACACTGAATTTGGGGTGGAAAGAATAACAAATAGGTTATTTGGAATGAATTAAATGTGTGATGAGTGACTTTGGGAAGTTGACAGGTAGTGTGTTTGTTTTCTTCCATAGACTTTTGCTAGGATGGTTTTGGGTAAAACATTACACTGCTTGTACTGTATCTTTTGGGAAATTGTTTGTTGTGTTAGGTCAGGGGAAATGTCTGCTATGTGCCATTACCCATGAATTGTGTAATATATTTGCGGTTTTTATTTAAAATGTGTTTTTGTGGTCAGCGTTAGCCAGTGGGATTTCATAAGGGCGTCCCCTGCATATACTCAGTAGGAGTATGTTGTAAGAGAAGATTAAAGGTGGAATGGAAGAGTAAGTGACAGACAGAGAAGGTTGGATGGAAAACCACAGTTAGAGTGTGGCTGTGTGAGGGACAGAAAAGGACTTGGGGAGTGAGTGAGTGACAGAAAAAGAGATGTATTCACAAACCAGACTTTGAATTGTTAACAGTTCAGATAGGCCAAGAAGTTTAGAAGCTGGATGTGAAAGGAGACAGGGAGAAGAAATCACAGGAGATGAGTTAAAATAGGTTGAGAGGCACGGGGAGAGAGGAAAACATTTCAGAGGTTCTTCATGGCTGGATTTCTGATGAGCAGACTTTGAACACTCAGGAGAGCCTTCAGAAAAATAGACATGAAAGGAGATTTAGATGACTTATGTGTGCTTTATCTACTGAATTTCCTCTTTTCTATCATAACCTTTAATACTAGGCTTGTCAATTGGCCTAAGAAAACCATACAACCATACCATGTGCAGAAACCAGCTGGGATTATTGTAGGCCCTGGGGACTAAACATGACTGGGACCTAATGTCACTCAAGAAACCAGTTGTTTCCCTGGAGGGCATTCTTCAGTCCAAGATGGTACCTCTCTCTGGCTCTGGAAGGCAGGGTCCAACTTCTGAACAACTGGCCCAGGGGGATGGGCCATCCCACCCTCCAGACTAGCCATGCCTTTCGCTGTGTTCGGCTGGATCCAGGCTGAACTCCTTAAGAGCCAGCCTGCTTTTACTTAACCCACCTTACTTCTGCTTCCTCTCTTTTTCTTCTTTTTCTCTGTTGTTCTTTAACATCTTTTCCTTCCCTCCCCTCCCCACCCTACTTCCACAATTCAAGGTGGGCCGGGGGAGGAAATTAGAAGGCTACATTTTAGTGGTGCAGTGAGGAAGAAGGCTCAGCAAGGCGTGTCTGCACAGGCAGAGAGACACAACCATGACTTGCGGCTTGCTGGCTTTTAAAAAAAACAAAGGAGACTCTTTTAGTGGGGCATGCCTACTTGGGAGGAGAGGCGCGGCAGCCGATTACAGGCCAGCAGCAGCAGCATCACAACCATCCCCCCCCCCAGTTTACATAGAGGGGGAGGAGGAGAGTAGAGCTGTAGGAGGCCTTTGTGCAATTTCAGCCCCTCCAAACCCCAACCTTAGGATTGTTTGGGGCTGCATCGAGCTGGAGATGGCTAGTGGGAGGTCTCTGCTGTTCTCTGACCACAGCCCATTAGAGGAGCACATGATCTCCGAATGCAGCAACCATGGAAGGGAGCAGCCAACTGCGCAAGGATCTGGTTTGGCACACTTTCCCCCAAGTACCAAGTGGTGATGGAGGGGGATTGTGGAAGCCCCAGGGAGCGTTCCCCTGTGGTTGGGATCCCAGGAGAGAGGGAGTTCCCAAACTTTCTCCATTGGATCAAGGGCCAAGTGGCTAAGGAGGTACAAGGAGCAGAGGTCTCCCATAAAGTTGCTACTTCCTGTGCTCAGGCCAGGCCTAATTCCTATGGAAGAAGAACAAGAAGCACAAGAGATCCCATTCTGGCCATTCCAAAAAGAAGCAGGCCAGGCTTCCCTCTCCCTTCTCCTCCTCTTTGGATTCCTCCTCTTTTCCTGATGATCAGCCAAAGCTAGCCACTTTTCCCTTTCCGGATTCCTTTCACGCCAATGAGTGACTCCAAACAAACACAAGCCCATTCACAAGCTGGTTCAGAAGCTTTACTTCTTCCCTGTCAAAGTAATGGATCAGTTGAGGACTCCTGCAGTGGACCAACCACTGGCTGCACTTTCTTCTTCTGCAGCTATTCCTTCTGAGGGGAAAGGCGGCCCAAGAGACCTGTGTGACAAGAGAGTGGAGGTGGTGTTGCGCAGACACTTTGAGGCTGAGGCTCCTGCCTCCCAAGTTTTAGCGGCCACCTCAGTGTTTTCCTGGACCAACATGCTCTGGATGAATTAACTGGCCTCCAGGGAAAATGTCCCCAAACCAATGAAGGATGCTTTGAAGATGTCCCTTGCGGTAGCATTCCAGGCAGATGCAGTTAGGGATGCCATGCAGTTTAATGCCAGAGCTATGGCTGCAAGCTTAGTAGCTCAGCACACTATTTGGCTTTGCAGTTGGGAGTGGATCCTGGATCCCAAACCAGGCTGGCTGGCTGGCTGGCTCTTTGCAGGATCCAAGCTGTTTGGAGAGCCGCTGGAGAAAATTCTTGTAGAGACTCATGATATGCAGAAGGCCTTGCCCCCTCTTGAAAAGGATGACTGTAAACACAAACAATGTCAGACCTTTCGGAACTCAAGATCACTTCAATGTCTCCATTCCTCAGGTGGTTTCAAGCAACGCTGGAGTAGGTCACAGGTCTTTCGGGGTGCCTTCCTCAGTCAACCTCCAGTTACTCTGCTGTTTCCAAGTTCCAGAACGGAACAAAGAAGGGCCAGTCCATATAACGCCAGGGAAGCAGTGTCCCAGGGTCACAGGGGGCCGGCTGCTCCATTTTGCTCACCAGTGGGCCAGAATGACTTCAGACAAACGGGTTCTGCAAACTGTTTCCTCAAGGTACTCCTTGGAGCTTTCCAGGCTACCACAGGGGAAATTCATAGCGACTCAACACTTCAATAAACCAGACAAGCATCAAGCCTATCTCAAGGCCATTGGTTAACTTCTCAACATGTGGGCAATGGAACCATTCCCAGGATCCATCCAGAAGCAGGGGCTGTTTTCAATTCTGTTTCCGGTACCTAAGAAAAATGGGGATACCTGTGCCATATCAGATCTCAAATGGATGAACAGAAGTTCAAGATGGATACCTTGAAGTCAATATCAGGGGCCATCAATCAGGGCCACTGGATGGCATCTATTGATCTATCAGAAGCATATCTCCACATGCCCATTCATCACAGGCACAGGAAATATCTTCAATTCTGCTGTGACAGAAGACATTTTCAGTACAGAGCTCTGCTGTTCAGTCTTACCTCTGCCCCCAGAGTCTTCAAGAAGGTTTGACTTGCTTTGGTGGCACACCTGAGGACCCTGGGGTGCAGGTGCACCACTACTTGGATGACATTCTCATCCGGGCACCATCAAGGGAACAATGCCTGAGGGACATCCACACCACTTTGTCATGTCTGAGGCTCCATGGATTTGTTGTGAACATGGAGAAGAGTGCCCTAGAGCTCACCCAGTCCATCACCTATCTTGGGGTTCTATCTGACTCTGCCAGTGTTCACCTTCACCTCACCCAGGACTGAGTGGACATGATCATTTCCCTGACAGAGAAGGTCATATCCTTGGAGTCTGCTGTCCTGATGTTGGCAAAGCTTCAGGGAATGCTAGTTTCATGTCAGGACCTGGTGAATTGGTCCCATTTCCATTCTTGCCCACTGCTTCAGGTTCTTCTACTATTCCAGGAGCAGACTGTGCTATCACGCAGCCTGGCAATTCCAATAGAGCCAACTCTATGCAAAGAGTTGCAGTGGTGGTTGGCACCTTGCAGGCTCTTGGAGGGTGTGAGTATGGAGATACCGGTCTGGAAAGTCATCATGACAGATGTCAGTATGTATGGCTGTGGGGCTCACCTGGACAACACTTGTTACCCAGAGAGTTTGATCTACCAGGGAAGTACAATGAAGCATCAGCTGGTTGGAGCTCCGGGTGGTGAGGCTGGCACTATTGGCATTTGAACCACATATCACAGGCTCACACATTTTGGTGAGGACCAACAACGTCTCTACCAAATTGTATGTTAACCATCAGGGAGGCACGAGATCCAAGGCAAGTAAGCACATTTTGTTCTCAGCTGGGCAGAATCCCAGCTTTTGTCGCTGAAGACAGAACATCTGGCAGGGGTGCAGAATGTGACAGCAGACTGGCTCAGCAGGATGACCTTGTCAGATTCGGAGTGGCAGCTGCATCCCTAGGTTTTTCATCAGATAACCCATTGTTTTGGTTGTTCCATTCTCGACCTCATGTAACAACTCCCACCTCAGCAGCTTCTTCTCCCATTATCAGTCTCTAGAAGCCCTGGGAACAGATGCACTGACAGCCATTCTTGACACTGTTTTGGCCACCTAGAAGCTTCCACTGACAGGGTGTATAGTTCAACCTGGAAGGTCTTCCTCACTTGGTGCAGATCAAAGGGAAAGGATCCCTCTGTAGGGATATCTCTGATGTACTGGGGTTCCTGCAGTCAGGGTTGGATAAGGGACTCAGTACAAGCACACTCAAGCACCGGGTGGGGAGCACTTGGTAGCATGCTGGGATGCAGGGGTTTCTCTGTTGCAACTCATCCTCTGTACAGGCAGTTCATGAGGGGGTTGGGTCTGTGTAATCTCCCAGTGCAATAGCCAGTTATCTGTTATTTTTTCATTCACTGTTGTAGTTTCTCTTCTCTTGTTAGTGGGGGGGACTCCATCGGAGCCTGTTCCCACTACTTTGTTGGAGACTGCCTGGGGTTAAGGGTTCATCCTAGCTCTACTAGCCAATCTGGAGGGTGGGATGGCCCTCCCCTTGCCTTCCAGAGCCAGAGGGAGGTACCATCCCAGACTGAGGAATGCTGTCCAGGAATCCCTGGGAATAGAAATTCACAGTGAGAATTTCCATGTTTTACAGGCAGAGAAGCAGCAGCAGCCAGTAAAAGTTGGCAAACCCAAAGGCACAGGAGCCTGGTCAGGAAAAAAGTTGACAATTCTTATTTCTAACCTCATTTTGCTAAATAAGCTAGCTATTTATTAGGCATGATACATTGCACTTGAATTCCTGTCCTTCTAAATTATGTATAATTTCTTATTAATGAGGATATTTCTTATTAATTTATTTATTCATCTACAGCATTTGTACCCCCAGATTCCAAAGTGACTTGCAACACAATCCCTGCCTTCAGGCTACAACTGAAAGACATGACACACAAGGAGAAAGTGACAGGGAGGGAAGAGGAAAAAGGCAAACACAGGCACCAGTTCTTAAAGCTGTATAGTTGTTCTTATGATGACTGGCTGGAAACAGCTTGGGAGCAGGAAATGCCTTATAAAGTTTGTCTGTGATCAGAGCTGATGCAATAAGCCTTTCTTCCCATCTTTCCCACTGAAGCAGCCTACTAGAATGGGTTCTACTAGTTGACAGTGAGGGGAAGAGGCCCAATGGAGCTGGCTTTTCAGCAGAGCTGATGGAATGAGCCCTGCTTGTCATCTCTCCCACTGAGTTTTCAACTGAGTTTCTCATATTCAATTTCAGGTTGCCTAATGAGAGAGTACTTCATATAGCCTTCTCAAAATCTCATCAAATTCAATAAGCAGAAAGCCCTTCAGTTTAACAACTTGTGTTAAGGGCTTTCCATTTTCATTCAAGGAGCATAATGCCAGGAAATTCCAGTTGTTAAGGGCCATGCCTTAATAGATGCATATTTAGGCAACACTGCTATGCTATGCTATGCTGTGCTATGCTATACTATTCTGTAGTTCTACTGTCAGTGACTATCTCTCAGCCTAAACTATATCACACGGTTGATGTAACAATAAATGTGTGGGAGGGAGGTCCAAAAGGAAAAATGAAAGAAATCAAGAAAATATGTGTACTGTTGTTTGTTTGAAATCCGTTTCATCTGAAAACCTACTTCAAAATGACCACCCTTCCAAAGTTTCCTGTTGTCCTTTTAGAAAGTAAGAATGCCATGTGATACAACTGCAAAAAAGGAACAAGTCATGAGATGTCAATTTCAAGTGCAAATACTTACAAACAGTTTCCATGTGAATACTGAAATTGTACCATTCTATGATAAGCCTGCAATATCTTTGACATTAAGCATCTGAATTGGGCCTAATGGTTGATTGCAAGATTATCATTTGCACATGAAGGCAGTTATGCATTGTACACGACAAGCAGGGCTTTTGAGAGCATCTTACCACATGCATCAGCCAACTTGCATAGAACATTCCCACACCACTGCCACACATCCCTGGTATGGAAACTCTCTGTGTGATTGGCTATTGAACATGGTAAGCAGCTTTCAGACATTATGATGTGCAAAAACATTTCTGCAGCAGGCTCCACTCAAAGCATGAATCAGCATTTTGAAAGGAGGCACACAAAAGGAAGTGTTGCATTCCTTCAAATGAAGCAATTGTGAAAGTAACTCATGAGTATTAAATTTATGTTTTGAGAGTCTGCATTGGCCTACTGGTTGAAGATGTAAGACAATTTATTTCTTGTACCACAGCAATGCTAATCAAAATATGCATACTGGAGGCTGATCACTTTTAGAGCTTTTCTCATACAGCAAACATGTAAAAGAGATTGCATTAACTGCAACTAAGACTCTGAGATGGAGATAATTGAAAATATGACTTTAGGTGAATAATTCCATTGAAGGGTTTATATCACGCTGGTACTGTAAGGAGACAAATGGATCACAGAAGCAGGTGCTTGCCTGGAGCAGTTACATGAGCAGGTCTCAGTTTATATAGAAATATTATCTTGTGCAGCATTTTAGTTATGCCTATATGGTTTCATGGCAGATGGCAATAGCAGTTCCTCAGCAAGGCTTTTTAAAGACTTCAGTGATTTATCGTAAAACAATTGTTTTATGTCTTTCCCAAAGCAAAAGAATCCAAATTCAATCCTTTACAGACTCAGGAACCTCATAGTTGTGCTATAATATATGTAAAATATTTCTTTCCTGTAACAGAAACCTAAGTGGAAGTTACTTTCTTAGACCTCATTCATAGTGATTTGGTGCCCAGTGCACTAGCAAATGGAAATGGACTGCCTTCAAGTCGATCCCGACTTATGGCTACCCTATGAATATGGTTTTCACGGTAAGCAGTATTCAGAGGGGGTTTACCATTGCCTCCCTGAGGCTAGTCCTCCCCAGCTGGCTAGGGCCTGCTCAGCTTCCCACAGCTGCACAAGTCAGCCCCTTCCTTGTCCGCAACTGCCAGCTGGGGGGCAACTGGGCTCCTTGGGACTATGCAGCTTGCCCACGGCTGCACAGGTGGCAGGGCACATAACCCCTGAGCCACTCCCTGTGGGGTGATATTTAGCTGGCCCTTGACACCCAGGAGGCATGAGCAGGGATTTGAACTCACAGACTCTGGACTCCAGGCCAGGCTCTCCTCCCCAATGTGCTATACCAGCTGGCAGTGCACTAACAGGTAAGCCTAAAACATCTTTCAGTTTCCTGGGGTATTTGAATTATTGTAACACTTGTTTTCAACACAAATACTGTTATCTCCCATTGGTTAAAAAAAAATAGGTATTCACTCTTCAGTCACCAATAGAGTTGCTTACACTCATTAGCTTAATTTTGAAAAAAGTTAAATTCTAGCCAATCTGCTCAGTACTAGATTCCCCCCCACACATTGAAACTTACTTTTTTATACACAACAGGAGGGGGGTGATTGAGTATACTATACATTTTCCTAAATTCAGGTCCATTGTGAAGTTCAAGTCCATTGTGAAGATTAAGAAATAATTCAACAACAGTGTTTCATAATATCATTATTCAGCTATGTTCACTATAATTCTGACAACTTGCATAGATTTCAGAAGCCAATTTATTGGGCAGTGAAGTCCTATCTCAGTCCAGCAAAGTGGCGCTATGGAGTGAGCAACTTACTCCGACAAAGGCTTGAAGTGGACTGAGGTTTTTTGAGTCTCTGCTTCCAGTCCACTTCTCCTACATCCCCATCTCTTTGGGAGAACTACATCTCTTAAAGGGTCAACCTTGTGGCCTGCAGACAGGCACCCTCTGCACTCCCTGGTCTTTTGCCTCGTGTGCTCCCTGCACTATTGGACTGGTGTGGTAAGATGGGAGGCACTCGGTTCCTGGGATTCAGAGGAAGGTACCCATAAGGGTCCCAGTTACAGTTCTATGGAACCTGGTGCTAGATTCTGGGGTCATGACAAAAGACTGCATGTCATACTAACAGCCCTATCTTTGTACTGCCAGCACAACACTGCAAGGACTTCTAGGAGTTCTCAGAAGTTAGGAGCAGAGTTAGATTAAAGTTTTGTTTCTGATGCATACAGTTCTGTTTGCGTCACTGAAGCAAAAGTGGAAAAGTGGGATTTGGGAGAATCACAGCATGGATTAATTTTAATTAATACGGGACTGGAAACAAAGTCCTATGAGAATAGACTGAAAGAACTGGGCATATTTAGCCTAGAGAAGAGAAGACTGAGGGACGATGTGATAGCACTCTTCAAGTACTTGAAAGGTTGTCACACGGAGGAGGTCCAGAATCTCTTCTTGAACATCCCAGAGTGCTGGACACGGAATAATGGGCTCAAGTTACAGGAAGCCAGATTCCAGCTGAACATCAGGAAAAAAGTCCTAACTATTAAAGCAGTACAACAATGGAACCAATTACTTAGGGAGGCGATGGGCTCTCCAACACTGGAGGCATTCAAGAGTCAGTTGGACAGCCCCTTGTCAGATATGCATTAAGTTGGATTTCTTGCATTGAGCAAGGGGTTGGACTTGATGGACTTATAGACCCCTTCCAACTCTACTATTCTAGGATTCTATGAATATTTTGAGAATATTGTGAATTGTATTCATTCATTTATTTTTGTAATTTGTGCAGTAGCCTTCTATAAAATGACACTTAAACTGGCAGGTAGAGAAATTACACCACCATTACACCAGTGGAGCAATCACCACATCCAATGTGTGCTCAGTCTGCCAGGAGAGGAGTGTCAGGAAGTGTGCTGACCACTACTCCATGTGGTATGCAAGCTCACTGCAACTTCTCAGTGAAGAACCTTCAAGACTAATTTTACCTAATCTGGAAGGAGTATAAGAGGGCTTCCTGTCTTAGTGTAAGTTTGGTTGAGCCACAAGATTTACCTGAGCTATGTCATATCTTGTGTTTCTGGTTTTGCTTTTTGGTCCCAACTCCTTGCTTGCTCTTCAGTCCTGCCTTCTGGTTTGCCATCTGATCCTGATTGCTCTTAGATGCTGACTCACTCTGGACTGCTACCTACTGTCCAGCCATGACAAGAGTGAAAACACACAACCAGGAAATACAAAAATGGCATAAAATAATAGGCATGCCCACACCATTCATGGAAACACTACCACGACCCACAGTCAATGGCTGCCCCAGGATAATAGTTGCATCCTGCCTAACTAGAGAGGCAGCCAATGAACTCACAGCATTGGGGATGTGGTGCCAGCACACCCCTGCATCACCAAACACATAACAAACACATAACAAGTTGACACCAGAGTGCCCCCATAGCATCAGCCCTAGTGGATCAACCAGCAATTACTAATGCAAGCCTTCAGTCATGGCTCAGAACCCCTTATGCTCTCCACAAGCACTAATTGTGAACACAGTGCACAAAACAGGAAGGAGAAGACATATAGCATAGTACACACACAATTCCTTAGGCAGAACTCCTGCAGGGACCTCATAGTCCTCCTGGTGCAAGGGTTCAAGGCCCACCCAGGGAGAAACTAAAGAACAGTCACCCATAGCAGCAGTCAGCAGTCAGACAGCTCACAGAGCACTTATCTTTTCCCACCCTCAACACCCAGTCATAGACATTAGGACAGTGTGGTGGATGAAAAAAAGAGACCTAGCTAGGAGAAGCAGTTCATGTTTTGCATGCACATGGTTCCAGGTTCAAATCCAGGATATAACCCCACACTAGGAAATGGGATGGTCCTCTACAGATACAGACACAGCAGAGCCAATTTAGAAGAATGCTGCGTGCACCAATAGCTCAACCTTAGCCCTTTTTGTTCATCCTCACACTTGCCAATCTATGTGACCAATTCACACACAGCCTGATGGCCAGCCCTACCCAGGAAACATTCTTACAGGGCTCAGTAGCCTCCCTCATCTCATTCCTCCCACTTCTCATCATTACCCTCATTGACTGCCTCCTACACCCAGGCAATAGCACCCATTCCATTTGTGTATCCTGAACAGCCTGCTTCGTTGCAGCCTAGACAATCTAAGTGAAGAGAGTCCTGAGTCCCCAAAGATCCCTTCATCCTCAGATTCCCACTCTGGGGCCAGCTGAAACCAGTTCATACTAGGATGGGGAAAGATAAATGTGTGGTGTTGCCAACCAGATCCAGTAGGGCTCCTTGAACAGTATGTAACCGGCAAGGCCAGCCCCCATCTTGTGAATGCAAAGGATTGAGGGTTCTTGCTTTCTCCCCTTACCCGTATCTACTCTGAGTCCTTATATGTGAGATGTTAGCTCACCTAAGCTCAGAGGTGTCCAACAGCAGCCATCTGAGTAGGCAGAAGTAATAGTTGGAGACCCTGCCCAAGGATTCTTGGGTCTTGGAAGGTATCAGGAAAATTAAAATAGGGAGTCAGACAGAGGAATATTCTTAGAATATGCTATCTATTTATATCTTGCACACTACAGCTATTAAATGCACTCTAGCTGGCTCTAGCCATCATATCAGAAACAGAAAATAAGAATACAAAATCAGCATTAAGTTGCTGTATACATTCACTTAACATTAAAGTATAAAACCTTGAAGGTACAAAATCTCTTACATTACAATACATGAATGGACAAAGTCCACACTCAAAATCTCGCTACAGAGCCAGAATTGCAAAGTAGTTGGAAATACATACAATAATACATCTCACCCTGAGATGACATGGATGGAATACATCATACCTGCAGTTCTTCGACCATGTCTCCAGTGAGACTGGTCCAGTACCTCAAGTGGCATGGCTTTTTATATGTTTTCTTATTAGAAGGTGTGTGTTCTAGTGATTCTGGTTCCTCCCATCTAGTTTCCCAATCCAGTGTCTCAACCAATCCAGGTTGCTCACTCCTGCATCCCCCGAAAGCCACAACAATCCATTATCTTGTAAGGAATTCCATCCACTTTCCGACACCACAGAGAGTAGTCTTTAAATATAGCAAAAATGACAGGCTCTTATGTGAGCAATAACATCAATATAAAGCAAGTAACAGCAATATGAAGCAAATAAAAGCCACTATAGGGCCTGACCCATAACAAGTGGTTCTATAGACAGCAGCGTAGCAGGTACAGTGTTCCTTTATGAAATAACATCTCTGCTGAATGGGCTGCTCTGACTGCCAGTATGCTACTAGGCACAGTTCAAGGTTTTGCTTTTAGCATTTAAAGTCCTAAATAGTTTGGGACCAGGATATCTAAGGTACCACCTCACTCATTATATCCCTGCCCAGCAATTGCACTCCTCAGATAGGACACTGCTGAGGGAACCGTATGCCCCAGAGGTGCCCGTAACCTGTATTACAAAATGGGCTTTTAGAGTTGTAGCTCCAGCTTTCTGGAATCAATTACCAGTCAAAATCAGAAAGGAGCCTAGTGTGATGATGTTTAGGTGCCTACTAAAGACATTTTTGTTTAGGATGGCTTTACAGGTAAAGTTGTATTATCCAGTTATTTATGGAGTTATTATACAGCTACGAGAGTGCCTGTATACTATAGTCAGCATGGATTTTTCACATTCCACAATGTTAAATTGAAAACACCCCCATGCCATTCTGATGCTTCCCATAAGCTCATTTCAAAACAAAACCTTACAAAACGTATAGTCCCAAACTCAGAAACACTTGCTTAACAACCCTCCAAATTTTCATGGCAATACACAAAACAGTCAGAGAGAATCGAGAGTTCAAAGTGTAAAAAGAGAGAGAGAGAGAAACCAGACCTCTTTTGGACTTTCTTCTGTCAGAGTTCCCATGATTTGTGGAAATTCATTAAAAATCAGCCATGTTCACAGAGTACCTGTAATCCTATTACTGACACCCCATACTCTGACCTTCATCGTCTGTAGTTAAAAAGTTAAAAAATGCCTGGCTGATTTGTAATTAATTTTAATTAATTTAAGAAATTTATCATTGAACTCAATGATAATGCTGGGCATGCTCAGTAAGAACCGTCAGTGTTCTAAAAGCCAGACTCTCAACTGTTGGACTTGCCTAATAAGGGGGCCACACCCACACCAAACCTTTATTTTGCTTTAGATAGTCATGGCTTCACCAAAAAATCTTGAGAAGTGTAGTTTGTGAAGGGTGCTGAGAGGAGACTCCTGTTCCCCTGACAGACCTCCAGTGGCCAGAGTGGTTTAATAGTTAGCCACTCTGATTGAAACTCTGTGAGTGGAACCTCTCCAAGCAACTGTCAGCACCCTTCACTAACTACACTTCCCACGATTCTTTGGGAGAAGCCATGACTGTCTAAAGTGAAATAAAGGCCTAGTGTGGATGTGGCCAGGGACCACCCAACCTGAGTTTTGCCATTTGCAGGTGAAGCAGCTTAAGACCCATTTGTTCTGGCACTATAATAGGAGTTCATATTTTGTATTTTGGTTCTACTTTTGTTTTTAACACCGTGTTTTTATTGTTAGCTGTTCTGAGCTCTCATGAGAGGAAGAGTAGGGTATTGCAATGCTGTAGTCAAGTGTACAAACAAGCTTCAAAGGGATTTAAGCACCCTGTGTGCAGTGGCTCTACTTGTTATAATGCTTTGTTTGGGATTGTCTCATTTTCGGTGACATATTATTTTAATCAATTATTTACATAGTCTCCTTGTCAATAATATACACAATTTCATTCAGTCCAAACTCCTAATCAGTGTTGTTGGCAGATTGCTTGTGAAGTACTAAAAAATAAATCATTGATAATAAACTCTTCACACTGGCTACTTTCCCTTTAAACTAATGTTTGTGCTTGTTCATATGACTTGGAAAGAAAAAGCACTTGTCTCTCAGTGAGATCATCTTAATTTTGTTTGGATTGTTTAAAAAGAACATTCTATCATTTATAACCCTTCCAATCTTGGTGGTTGTTGGTTTTTTTGTAGTGCTTTCCAAACCTTGCAACTGCAGCCAAGTTAAAGGAATTCTGTGGTCTATTTGGACAAAGTCTGACATGAGTGTTTAAAAAGTAGCTCTGCAGCAACCAGAGGCAGCAGCTAAATTCCAGGAGCTACTAGCATGAAATACTGCTGTGTCCATGAAATTCCTCACAGAACTTCGGTGGCACAGGGCCTGCTGTAGATGATTGGACAAAATATGACAACTGATTGGAGTGGCTGGGTGGACATAAATTCACCAAAGAATGTTTCTTGCATATAGCTGCTTTCTTTCATTTTACAACTGGAATGTTCAAAAGGATGAAAGCTTACTATCTGACAAACTCCTTGGTAAAGATTGTGGAAGAAGAACACACAAGGTGAAATTCAAACAAGCTGAGTTTTTCTCTGTCTAAAATTTCCTCAACTGTAAAATGAAATATTGAAAGCACACATACAAACTTTGTTTCCTTTGCTCTAAACTTTATGAATTTTGTTGGGCAGCCAACATGACCACTGAAAGCCTGTTTCCTGTTTCCTCTCCTATTGCTATGAAATACTCCTTTAGGACAGTGGGCTTGCTGTAAGATGTATAGCTGTAATGTGGTCCATGTTCATAGATTGTGTAGTCACCGCCAATACAAGGCAAGTAGGATGAATCATGATTATTATTATTATGTAATAATAGCTGCCCTGGGCTCCTGCTGGGAGGAAGGGCAGGGTATCAATCCAATAAATAAATAAACCTATTTATTAATTTATAAATTGCCTTTTACATGCATCTCAAGGCAGTTTATAAATATACCATATAAACAGCTAAAGTAGTTTTAGAAACAGTAAGAAAAAACCTAAAAACAGGTTTAAAAACACTACGAAATGAAGATATTACATTTAACAAGGGGTAGCTTGGATGCTTTCTACAGTGCTAGCTTTCTCCCCATCATTGTTTATAGCCGACACAATTGCTAGTCATAATCTTGATGTTTCCTTTTTATATAGGCCACCATCAATGTTACATTGCATTCTGTGACTTTTCTTCATTCTTTGATAAACTTTCATCAAATTATTAACTCAGATTTTGAAAGCATGTGAATAATGAATAAGTTTTCAGATTTCCCCCTATGTCCTTTTTAATTGATCGCTTCCAATGATCTTATTATATCCAAAATGATGTATTCCATTGAATAGTAATTTAGTACAGTAGGGCCCCGCTTTGCGGCGGTCCGCTTTGCAGCTTTCCACCAATACAGCGGTTGTCAATTGCAGAAAGGTCCCGCTCCTACAGCACTTGTTCCACTTTTACAGCGTTTTTCGGGCGTCAGGCACCATTTTAGACAATGTTAGTCAATGTGTTACGCTTTACGGCGGCGGTCCGAAACAGAACCTGCCGTATGAGTGGGACCCTACTGGAATGCAGTATTTTAAATAGAAAAAAAGTTGTTTCCCAAGCAAAACTTTATTTCTCACTTTGCAAATTCTGTTTAAGCAAGCATGTCACAGGACACACATATAATTAGAATGTATGAAAACAAAATAGGGCAGTGCCATTAAACAGGAAGCTAGCGGACTTTCTGGCTCAGCCTCACCTGGAAATCATAGCACATTTCCAGGACCTCCCTGGGAGAGACTCCTCAGATAACAGAGTAACCGATTCATCAACTGCAGGAAAAGCAATTGAATTAAAACTAAAATATTTATGTGTCTGCCTTACTCACATTGCTAAATAAACATGGCCTGATCTCTGGGTAAGATTTCTGAATATCTCAGGAGGAATTTGCTTTGCTATTTCACAAAACTGTGATGCATCAGTAAGAACTGCAATCATTTTTATTTATTTTAAATACCTGAATGCTATTATTTTTAGCTAAAACTTGTGTTACACTATAATTCATAAACACAGATGTTTTAATGCTGAAGCACAATCTTTTGAAGTGTCTGAAATATACCAGATTTCACTTGGGCTATTTTTTGCCTGGAGTTAAGCATTTTTCTTCATTCATTGGTCCATTTAGAACCAAACTACACATGACGTTTACCACATTGTTTGCCCTTGAATGCAAACTATTTCATTCATAAATTGATAGCCGGGAGGGAGGGGGGAAGAATCAATAGTGGGACCTGAGTAAGGGGTTCTTTTAACACATAGCCTCCTATGGTGGGTCTGATCTAGATCAGGGATGCTGCACCTGCAATTTGCATTGGGGGGGGAAGCTCCTAGAAGTTTTTTTTTTCCCCAGTTGCAAGTTTCAGGAAGGGCAGGATGATCTGGATTGGGACAACAGCAGGGGACAAAGGGTTAACCCCCCCGGTCCCAATTGGATCACCATCCGTTGTACAGCAATTTATGATTGAAAAGGCTTGCATTTCGATCATGAGAGTTCTGGGGAACCTAGGCTAAAACTACATTCCTGCCCTGGGGAGGGAGATTACTGTAATCTTAATGTATAGCACAGTGGGGAGGAGAGCTTGGCTGGGAGTCTAGAGTCTGTGAGTTCAAATCCCTGCTCGTGTCTCCTGGGTGTCAAGGGCCAGCTAAAGTTCACCCCCACAGCAAGTGACTCAGCGGTTACGTGCCCTGCCACCTGTGCAGCCGTGGGCAAGCTGCATAGTCCCAAGGAGCCCAGTTGCCCCCCAGCTGGCTGTTGTGGACAAGGAAGGGGCTGGCTTGTGCAGCTGTGGCAAGCTGAGCAGGCCCTAGCCAGCTGGGGAGGACTAGCCTCAGAGGGAGGCAATGGTAAACCCCCTCTGAATACCGCTTACCATGAACACCCTATTCATAGGGTAGCCATAAGTCAGAATCGACTTGAAGGCAGTTCATTTCTATTTTTCAATGTCACATTGCTGTTTTGATGCCCCTGTCTTCAACACAAGCAGTAACCAATAATGTAGGTAGGCACTTGAGGGTTGACCAGAGGTAATAAGAGATTGTCCATTCCTTCCCTAAGTAAATGAATCTGAAAAAATACAGTATAAATGTGCCTCATTTGTCACCTGAATGCTATTGATCTTGTTTCTAAACAAATTTAAACCTTTCTGCATGGAACTGTACATCTTCACAGACTGTTTAAAAAACACAGACAGGAAAGCTCCACTTTCTTTAATCCATTAGGATCAATAGAAAATACAAGTGTTCAGTTCTGCATGAATGGCATCAATGGGGCCTTCCGTCTTGGTGTTAATGGCAGCTTCAAAGGAGATTCATGAAGACTGTAGCAGGGAAGGAATGGGATGGAGAAAGGCGGGGGGAGGAGGAGGACTAGCCTATTCTTTTTTTTTTTACAATAATTTTTATTCAAATTTTCATAAAACATAGAAAACAAAATCATAAAACATTCAAAGACAAAAAACAAAACAAAACAAAAATGATTAAACAAAAAAAAATAAAATGTTGACTTCCCATTTGTCACATATCAAATCAGTTATAGGTCTACAATATATAACAATCCTGTCTCTTAAATCATATTATAAAATCACTTTCCTCCAGTAGTTATCTTAATTAATCATCAAATCTCATAAACATTACTTTATTCTTTCCACAAAAAGTCAAAGAGAGGTTTCAATTCTTTAAGAAATATATCTATCAATTTTTCTCCAAATAAACATGTCGATTAATCCATCTCGTTAATAATTATAATAATCTTATTGTCATAACCATAGTCCAAATAAACATTTCGATTAATCCATCTCATCAGAATCTGTTAGGTCCAATAATTTCAATAGCCATTATTCCATTATCCCTATTAGTTCCATCTTCCATCTTCAATAGTCCTGTTAAGTCCAGTAATTTCAGTGTCCAATCTTCCATTATCAGTATTCCATAATAATCTTGCTGTTGTAGCCATAGTCATATAATAAGAGTCTGATGGGAATTTCCTCTATCCCAAATATTTTCTTGCCATCCATTCTGAATAAGTTGCTGAAATATTGTTGTAAAGTCATATCTGTGTTCTTCTTTTTTACAAAATGCACTGGCTCATCTCTTAAGAGTTTTTCCATTGTCACATGGCTGCAGTTAATTCCATAGATTTTCTCTATATCAAGCTCCATCACATCATTCCAGTCCAGAAGATTATCCAAGCCATTGATAACTTTATCTCTAATATCTTCATTAATTTCTTCAGAGATAACGTTAAATTCCAAACAGTAGATTTTATTTCTAAAATCCATAAACTCCAGATCTTTTTCCAATTCCACATTTGTTCCAATCTCCAGGGCTTGTATCTTCCCTTTATTTTTTCTTTTCTCATCTCTGATCTCATTCTCCTCTCTCACAGGATCCCCTATTTCTTTAAACTCCTGTGTCATTTTGCTCAGTTCAATTTTCAGCTCCTTACTACCCTGTCGCAGGGTTTGTTTCGTTATCTCAATCTCATCCATTATTTTCTGAAACATAGTTACTTCCAGATTCTCAGCCACTTTCTTGATTGCCATTTTTAAAACCACGAAAACAAAGCAAAACAAAAATAAAGAAAAACCACTTCTTATTTCAGCAACAATTGAGTTAATATTCCAGGCTTGATGACATCACAGTATAAACAGAGCAACCTGCCTTATCTCTCTATGTTCAAGAATGCAAAACAAATTTAGTTCCCAGCATCAAAACAGTTAGTGGCGTCGTGAAGAAGCAGATTCGTCAAAATAAAATAGACCAAAAAGAGAATAGTCCCAGACAATATAATATTCCTTGGAATAGAAATCAGGAATAGAAATCCCTCTTCTGTGTATATCTTTAGAATGCACTTCTAGGACAGCTTTTTGCGACAGAAACAGAGATAAGCTGTTAATTTCGTGGATAACAGAGAAGAGTTATAGCTCACCCAGAAGCTGTCCAAAGCCGATCAATCTGACAAATCTCCTTTTGCTGCAACAATTTAAACCAAGTAAAAAAAATAACAGAAAGAAGGGTGCTTGCCTGTTAGTCCGTTCTCTCTTTAAAGAAAAGATAAACGTATCGCTTAAGCAGATAGAGCTTGTTCGAAAGTCCGTCCGGCATTGTTGGCTGGACCTTATCTCATAAATTAATGAAATCCAGTCCTCCCAACAAAAACAGGCTTTTGAGGTTGATCTCTACGTTTCTCCCTGCCCGGGAGAAATTTCATCAGTCAAAAAAAAAATGTTCTGACTGATTTATATCTGAATAAGCTTCTTTTGAGGCGGGAGCCCGTCCCAAAAGCAGGCACAAGCGAAGTCACCCTTCCCGGAAGTCTCAAGGACTAGCCTATTCAAGAGGGCACCTGCTCAGGGGAAGGATGCCCAGCTAGGTTAGGCAAGCCAAGCTAAAGCCCGCTCCACCAATTCCCAATTCATGCCATTCTGCTCAGGGTGCCTCCTCTCACCCCCAAGAGATGCAGAAGCCATGGGGAGAGGGGAGGCACACTCAGTACATGCATAGGGGCCCACCCAGAGCTTCCCACTAACTGGTGGCAGACTTGGTGTCAGAGCTTCTGCATCCTCCTTTCACACCATGACCTCTTGCTCTTCCTCTGGTTCGGCCTGTTAGGGGGACCCTGAACCTTTGCTGCTGCTGCTGCCTCAGTTGCCCTGCCCATAGAGAGAGGAGGATGGCAGTGCAGTGGGGACAAATTTCCTCCACTCTCTCCCCCACAAAGAAAGGGCCGACATTGCTACTGCGAGGAGGCATCGGCTGACCCTTTTCCCCATGCACCCTGCTGCTCTCTGAGCTAGGCCTGCCAGGGCCCTTGTGAGCAGCTTGGGTCCTCAGTCAGCGTCCCACCTGGCCACCCGCTGACACTGGCCCTCACAGCCTTAATCATGGTCAAGCCCCTCTCACATACTATTTTTACCACTGAAACATTCATGAAACTGCAAATGACACATTTAGTCCAAAGTATAGTTGTGGCTCTCAGCTATTTATAGCTATGTTAAGGGGGAAACTCATTCAATTCACTCTCTAGCCATGAACGCTATTCTAGACAGAAGACTGAGCCTGCCTTTCCAAGTTTCTTTTTGCATGTTTTGGCCTTTGAGCCTACTGTTTCCATAGCTCCCTACATGATCCAGTGGTAACCCAGATGTACGTTTTTCTCCTACAACCAGATGTTAGAATTCTTTCCCTGTTGATTTTTCCAAAGCTGCCACCTAAAAGATAAAGGCTCTGGATGTTGCAACATTTCATGCTTGCTGCCAAAATTCTAGTTGTGTTTCTGTTTATCATGAAGTTTTATAACTTCCAACTCAAGAAGTGTAGGAACATCATGTATACTAATAAAGCATTATATATGCATATCCCCCCTTTTTTAAAAAAAGCAAAGATTTAATGCAAATAAAGTGTTTTAAAAATAGGCTTCACAAGTGTGGTCTTAGAGCACAGCCAACAATTAATTGGAAAAGTCCTTCCATTTAATGTTTTTCAGACAAAGAAAGGATCAAATGACACACAGTTTTGCCATTATTTCCAGATGTTTTTAATACAGTTCATTTCATACAGTGTACAACAAGAAGCTGGATTTATTCTCTGCCATCCTAGCCTCAGTTCAGGACTAGCTTAATTCACCACCATTTCTAGGCTCACAAAGATTTATGGACTTGGTTAGAAGGATGATCCCCATTTTCTTTAGTTTTAACTCTGCATTATTTGTCTGTATTTCTCCAGATCTAAGTTATAAGGGAACTTTATAAAGCTAATCTCTTACACTGCTTCTTATATTCTCTTTCTACTTCTCTTCTGGTTGTTTTGCCAATGATGCAGCAAGATGGATACAATTAAGTAGTATGAGTTTGTGGTAGGTGTTCTCTATATACTTGCTTTACATTAAATATGGAGGATAAATAGCATCTTCCTTTGTAGTGGTTTATAATGCATAGCAATCCACCACATTAAAGGAAAATGAAGATTTTGTGGGTTATTTTAATATAGGGATTTGGGGATTTGATGCTGATGTTCTCTTAGTCATTTTGCAAATGGAGTTCATTAGGCCACTGTTTTCTTTTTTGAAAAAATACCTCCTTCACTGAAACCTTTGACTATGTAAAAATATGTATATTTAGATTTCCCATGCACCAATGAATGAATGGTACCTTTTTATTATATGATGCTTATTACTCCAAAATCTATGTATTTGACATCTCAGTCCTGTATGGAGTTACTTGACTTCAGCTAACATATTTGCTGACCCTTAATTCTGAGTGTGATCATGATCATAAACTACATGCAAAGGAATTAATTAATCTAGTGCCAGAAATTCTGCATTATTCAGGGGTATCTGGGGATATGAAAGGTTTGAGTGCTCTTTACTAGAAGAGCTGGATTTAAATTCCTCAAATAAATAAAATGTCTACATATCATAAAAAGCAGGCCCAAATTCATATATAAATTAATGTAACACAATAGATTGGATCCAAAACAGCCCTTCTATAAAATAGAGTGTAACAGACAGAACGAGCATTACAACAACAACAACACCTTCCTGGCTCCCATAAAGACCAGCCAGCCGCATCCCATTGTGCCCTTCTCCCCCATTAGATGGGTGAGTTTCACTGGCTCCCTATTCCCGATATTAATTCAAAGAAGGAAGTGTCTTTTATACAAGCTCCAGCTGCAGCAACTACTGCAGCACTGGGTGCTGGTGAAGACCTGCCCTGGGTGTGAGTACCTGAGCATCTGGGTGTTTGCTTGTTCACCCCTTTGGGTTGCTGTCTCTCAAGAGAGCTGAAGTCACTGGTAAGTGTTGGAAGGACTGTGACCCCCTGCCTGACCCTGGATCCAAAGAGAGGCTGCAGTCAATCTTGCAGCCTCTTGCATCATTTCCTGGCTGGGTCAGGAAGCATAAAAGCCTGGCTGCCCTTGGGGAGCCCATTAGGAATTCTCAGGGGTGAGGGTGCTACCCCTTCTATTATTTTTTTAAAAAAAAAACAATCTAGAAGAGATTGGTAGTGGGGAAGGCATAAGGCTATTGTGTACTTTCTGCGCAGGGTGAGACCTGTGGAGTGAAGTGATTGGAGAAAGTCGCCAGATGCCTTCAGAGTGGGAGTCTGTAACTGTCAGAAGGCTGACCCTCCCTGGGTGTGAGATGGAGGGGAGTAGATGTGGCCTGTGTGAAAGATATCGAGTGGGTCTGACTATTTCCAATTCTGTCAGAGGCCTATTGGGATAATTTGTTCAGGTAGATTTTGTTGGTGGGATCTTGTTGAGTCCATCTCAGGTGTGTCAGAGGCGTCTCAGTAAGGAGGGACATGGGTGATGCCACTCCAGTTTCAGTGATCATGTGTAGAGGGAGGTGTAGCCATGGGGAGGTGGTGAGCTACCATAGAAGTCAAAGAAAAGACTATCTATGCCTAGTTCCTCACTCCCACTCTTCCCATGGATGGGCTTTTGTTGCTCATCTGCTATGCCCACTGGTCTATGTGTGTTCTTTAATGCCAGGTCGGTACACAATAAGCCCACACCAGAGCTTGGCAGTAACTAGTTATAAGTAACAAATTACTTGTAATTCATTACTTTTTTGAGTAACGAGTAGGTAATTCCTTTACATTTTGATTGTAATAGAACTAGGAGTAATTTTACTACTTTTGTGGAGTAATTGTAACGTTTCCAGAATTACTTTGGGGCATTACTTGGGGGGGAGCAGGGGAAGTCTTCTGCTCCTCTGATTTGTGGATGAAAATAATGTTCCTCAAACTGGGTTTCTGTGCAGTGTCGCTCTTTCCTCATGCTCTGTGGATGGGTAGAAGGTGATGAGGCAGGAGGCGGAGAGTGAGACGGGGTGGAGTGGAGAAAACAATTATTTAAAAAAACAGATAATGGTGGTGAAGAATGGAGTGGAGGGAAAAAGGATCCAGACGTCAAGAACATGGATAAAGGAGGAGAAGGAGGCAGCAGCAGAATGGAGATAAAGAACTGTGGAGGTGAAAGATGACAATGTGTGTGTGTGTGAATATTGTGTTTGCACTTGGCACACAAAGTGGCCTCCACCACCCTCTCTGGCTACTGTGCTGCATTTTCAGTGTTTTAACTTTTTTGCATCTCAGGGGAAAATGTTTGCTTGAGTGAGTGTCCCTTAGTTGGTGGCAGGGCAGGGTCTGGGAGGTGGTTAAGTGAGAGATATTATGCTGTCTGGCTGAGTGGGGGGGTTGCACTTGGTTTGACATGCAAAGATCTGAGTAGTGGCCTCAGCCTCCCTTAGGGTTGCCAGGTTCAATCCCTGAGACTGATTCTGTATATTTAGGAGAAGAGAAAGTCAGCCAAGTGCAGGTGTTCTTGCAACCCTGTAATGGGAAAAAACACAAGGTGGAATTCTCCCTCCCCCCTGCACAACTTTTAAAGATACAAAAGACCTCTTGGTTGCCAGGCCTGGGTGTCAGACCACTTCCTGGTGAAGTTTAGACTTGCAGCTCAGGTCCCCATCTGCAGAGATAGTGAACAGATTAAGATGGTCTGCCCCTGGAGACTAATCGAAGCCACAGGATTCCTGAATACCCAGAGCGATTTCCCAGTAGATAGTGCAGGTGACCCTGTTAAAGCCCTTATCACACTGTGGAATAACGAGGCGTGCTAGGCTCTTGACAAAGTTGTCTGAGCGCCCTCTTTGGCATTGTAGAGCCCAGTTTGCACCTTGGTACACCAGTGAACTAAGTGCAATGAAACAGCCTAAATGCAAGTGGCTGTTGAGCCCCAGGTCTTTCAGGGGAATTAAGGAAGGCCAGCCCCCTCAGCTAGAGCAGCAAGGGGCACAGCCAGAGGAATTTGAGACTTTCGAGGACACTGGAGGAGGGAGTGTGCTTGACACTGTGCCAGTTCCCATGGACAGTCCTCCTGCTGAAGAAGATGCGTCAACAGAACCGTTGGGGGAATCTGTGGTGCGTGCACCAATTCCAACCCCCCTGGATCCCCCTCTTGACACTTCAAATGCTTCCCTGCCTCCTGACCTCCAGCCTGCACCTATTCAGTTGATATTGTCAGATGAGCCATCGGAGGCGCACCCTCTTTCACCCCATGCCAGACGTCACGAGAAGCACACCAGTCAGAGGGAGGTTCTTTGAAGGAGTGAGAGATTGTGGGCGAAGACCTTTCCTATTTAAGGTTGTGCCCCCCTAACTGGGGTGCTGAGTCAACTTCCTTCATATGCTACAGAGTATGCTTAGGAGCTTAGTCAAGGATTGCAGTGAGTTAGTTTAGTCGAGTTAATAAGGTGTGCTGCCTTTGATGTTTCAATTACCCTAACAAAACAAGAATTACTGTCATCCTCATCTCCATCTCATGCCTCACACTCTGGGCAGGACAGTGGCAAAAGACTTGCTGTGAGGCTAATCAGGTACAAGTAAAACATCATAATTGTGCCTTATGTGTGGCAGTGAGGGCAGCAAAGAAGGCCCACTTCTCTGTAACCATCGCACCCTCAAGTAGCTGTCTAGTGGAGCTTTTCCATATTGTCAGGGTTCTGTGAACATCATCTCCAGGAAACAGAGAGTTAGACCCTTGGAGTCGCACTGTGAATTGTTTGCAAGACACTTTGAGGGTAAAGATGCTTGCATCCGTAGCAGTCTTGATGCCCCCTCCACATCTACTGTAGTCCCCAGTGAGGTGTCCAATGCAACATCTGCTGCAACTTCTTGGGATTGGTTTCAGTTGATGCAGCCTGATGACGTGGACAAGGTGTTTGCAACAATGCGGCCAGCAACATGTCCTCTTGACCCTTGCCCTTCTTGGCTTATTAAAGCTTGCTGAGGGGATTTGACTGAGTGGATCCAGGGTGTGGTCAACACATCATTGTGGGAGGGAGTGGTTCCAGCTGCCCTAAAAGAGGCAGTGATCTGACTGCTCCTGAAAAAGCCCACCTTGGACCTATTTGTTTGTGACAACTACTGCCCAGTCTCAGATACCCCCTTTTTAGGGAAGGGGGATTGAGAGGGCTGTGGCACAGCAATTGCAAGTACTCTTGGATAAAGCAGATTATCTTGACCCATTCCAATCTGGGTTCAGGCCTGGTTATGGGACTGAATCGGCCTTGGTCGCCCTGATGGATGACCTTTATTGGGAGAAAGATGGGGGAGTGTGACCCTGTTTTTCTTACTTGATCTCTTGGCAGCTTTTGATACTATTGACCATAGTATCCTTGTTAACCAACTTGGTGAGGTTGGTATTGGAGGCACTGTTTTACAGTGGTTCCGATCCTACCTCCAGAGTCATTTTCAGAGAATATCATTGGATGATTGTCTTTGGGTCCCCTGGCAGTTGTGCTGTGGGGTGCCACAGGGTACCATCTTGTCCCCCATGCTGTTTAACATCTATTAAGCCCTTGGGAGTGGTCATCAGGAGATCTGGAGTTCAGGGTTCTGGCTTTGGTGTACAAAGCCCTATGCAGTTTTTGACCAGGATATCTGAAAGATCTTCTTATCCCTTATATACCCAGTTGATCACTGTGTTCTCCAGGTGATAGCCTCCTGAAGATACCATCTTATCAGGAGCTCTGTTCTGCACAACATAGGAAAGACACTTTTAGTGTAATAGCACCTACCCTTTGGAACTCCTTCCTCTGAAATATTGGACAGGCACTATCTATGTTATCTTGTTGGCGGCTACTGAAGACCTTCCTATTTCAACAAGCCTTTTAAGTAGATACTTTATCCCAGTCTGCATCTCTGTTGGAATTGCTTTGTAAGATATTTTGAAGCTTTTTATAAAAAATATGTTTTTAAAGATGTTCTGTTTTAATATATTTTAATGTCTGTTTTTATGTTGTTTTATAGGGTTTTTAGTGTGTTTGCCACCCTGGACTCCTACTGGGAGAAAGGGTGGGATATTTTATTATTTTTATTTTTATTATTATTTTTATTATTATTATTATTATCAAAAACAAAAACAACTTCACTAAAGTCTCATGGGATCACATTGCCTAAAACAAGGGTGGGCAATCTTGTCCAGCCCGAGGGCCACATTCCCTTGGCAACTTTCTAGGGTCAGCATGCTAGTAGTGGGTGTGTCCAGAGCAAAAAGTGGGTGGGGCAACACGTGGCTCTTACTTTTCTACAGTAGACTACTTTCTAGCCACACAAATGCCAGAGTTTTTTTACAGATACACATACATGCACACACATTGCATCCTCCATCCAGCAAGAGGCTAACACATATGAGGCAAAAACACTCGAATATATAAAGCAGAGCTAGTGTGTGGTATGCCCTAGGGAGACTTGGGGGCCAGATATCGAGAACCTTCCCTGTGCTGGAGAAAGAGAGCTCAGTAAGAAATTTCCCTAAATTCTAAAAGAAGCTTCCTTCTTGTTAAATCAGAGATGAATATCTGTATGTTGTCAGCCCTGCTGAAAGGAGGTGGACGGACGAGAACAAAGCAGATGAGGAGAACTTTGAGTGGGATATTCGAGCTGGTGAGGGGTTGAGTGGGGAGTGGGACTCAGAAGGAGCCCCAGCTGTGGACTTTGACAGTTCAACCCCACCAGCTCCAGATACCCCTGTGGAGAGTCAACTTGACCAGCTGCTTTTTTCCAAGCCTGACACTTCCCCTCTTCCTGCGCCCACGTCACCAGAAGGCAGCCTTCCTCCCTTGGAGGGGTAAGATTGGATGGTGATGGAGGCTCCACCTTCATCTCATGCCAGGAGGCAAATGTGGTGTGGGAGTCAACAGCCACAGTTGAGGTGGAGTCTTCAACTGCGTGCTCGCTCCCAACAATGACAGTTGGCACACGCAAGCAGGATCCCGCTCAGCCTTACTTAAGCTGAGTGAGGGGGGAGGTGTAGTTGCTGAGTCAACGTCTTAGTGCCTCGAAGTTGTGCCTAGATAGTCCTAGAGAGATGCTCAGTTCTGAGTAAGCCATAGGTAGATTCATGAAGTGCAGTGAATTGAAACTGTCTCTTACTACAATAAAAGGGGGGAAAAACACAGTTGTGTCTTAGACTACGTTCTTTTGAGTTTGGGCAGGATACTCTAGTACAAACTGAAAGCCACTTTACACATTATACAGGGGAGAACTAGGGTTGACAGGTTAGAACCATCCCAAACCCTAAGATTTCAGGGGCAGGCCCTCATGGTGTCATGAGGGTGGGCCCTAGTGTTGTCATAGGGGCAGGCCCTAGTTATGTTATTAAGCATGATACATTCAGTATCAACCACAGTTTCTTGGAGCATACCACTCAAACAGAAAAAAAATCTCTGATTGGAAATTAAGGTAGAAATCTTAGCTAAATGAGGGTGTTTCCAGGTCCAGCTGAAGTGACGGGATCATTCCTTCTCACCTGCTTAGAGAACGTGGCTAAGGAACATTTATTCTAGTCTACTTGCTTCTGGCAAGAAGGGCTAAGTGCCCTCAGGCCAGGTCAGTCACCAGAAAACCACTGCAGGAAGAAAGCCTAGTGTTGTGGAAAACTTAGATGGGAGCACTCAGGACTAAAAATGGATGCCCCCAAAGCTACAATTCTAAACACACTTACTAATGAACTAAGCCCCATAGAACTCAACAGGACTTACTTCTGAGTAGATATTATTAGGACTGTGCTGTTGGGAAGGCTTCACTGGGGATCCTCTGCAACGATATCCATATCAATGCAAGGTAGGCAAACCCCTGCCTGGAATGCCCTGCCTGCCTTTTAACATGTCTAACTCCAAACGTCTTTACAAACTTGACTGTTCAAGGGACAGGTTTGAGCAATGAGTAAGAGTTAAGATTCTCTACTCTTTCCTGCCTACTCTGTGGGCTGCTATAAACTCACTTTAACAGCCAGCCCAATTCCAGTGAGTAATAATTGACAGAGAGAAAATACACATGGTTTGGTCTACCTTCACAGGCAGTAGATTGGGAACAACAGCAATTGCAGCCATACTTCCCAGTATGTGAATTCCCACACAGCACAACGTGAACTGGGGGCTCTAGTTAGTGCAAAATGCTGTGGCACGATTGCTGACATGAGTGAGAGACCCTGTCAGCACATAATACCTCTGCTCTGAAATCTGCACTGGTTGCTGATTTGCTACCAGACCAAGTTCAAGGTGTGCTTCCCATGTTACCAGTTGCACATAGTACTTGTTCTGCTCTTGTAGGAAATCAGTCCTTTAGTGTGGCAGCACCTATGATTTGGAACTCCCTGCCTATTAACATTAGGCAGATGCCTTTATTGTACTATTTTCAGCACCTGCTAAAAAGCATTTTTGCTTAGGCAAGCACCTGCAGCGGGGAGGAGAGCCTGGCTGGAAGTCCAGAGTCTGTGAGTTCAAATCCCCGCTCGTGTCTCCTGGGTGTCAAGGACCAGCTAAAGATCACCTCCACAGTGAGTGGCTCAGTGGTTACGTGCCCTACCACCTGTGCAGCCGTGGGCAAGCTGCATAGTCCCAAGCAGCCAAGTTGCCCCCCAGCTGGCAATTGTGGACAAGGAAGGAGCTGGTTTGTGCAGCTGTGGCAAGCTGAGCAGGCCCTAGCCAGCTGGGGAGGACTAGCATCAGAGGGAGACAATGGTAAATCCCCTCTGAATACAGCTTACCATGAACACCCTATTCATAGGGTAGCCATAAGTTGGGATTGATTGAAGGCAGTCCATTTCCATTTACCCAGGCATGTAGAAGCTATTATGTTTTGTATATGTTTTTAACTCATTGATTTTATTATTTTGAATGCTTTCAAATACCTGTCTTTAACTGTTGTTGTCAACAATTTTATTTTTTAAATTCCTTTTATAAACCGCTTTGAGGGTTTTTTTTTTTACCATAAAGCGATATAAAAATGTAAAAATAAATTTTGGAATCACTGTGGCCCCTGTGTCTCTTTCCTCTTTTAGGCACGAGGAATCTGCCTTATACCAAGTCAGGTCATTTGATGCCATCTAGCTCAGTACTGTTGAGATGGACTAGCATTGGCTCTCCAGGATTTCAGGCAATAGTCTCTTCCAGAGATTAGATTTTAGACCTTTGCACACGAAGCATGTGGCCTAGTACTGAGCTGCAGCCCTGTTTAACAAAGTATCTTTTAAAATTGTTCTTTTCAATTCACTAATGAATGCACAACATACTAGGGCAGATTTACACCATTCATTTAAAGCACATTAAACATACATTTGAAGCACATGAATCCCACTTCAAAATCCTGGGAACTGTAGTTTGTTAAGGGTGGTGGGAACTATAACTGTGAGGGGGAAACTACACTTCCCAGGATTCTTTGGGGGAAGTCATGTGCTTTAAATGTGAGTTGGATGTCCTTTAAATGTATTATGTGGATCTGCATTACTTCATAAACTTTGTCGGCATCTAAAACATTTTAATTAAATTTTAAAATGGAAATAATATACAAAGTTTACTGGGTGACCACGGGCTGTGTGCCACTCTCAAATCTGCCCCTCAGGGTAAAACAACAGAGGGGGACCATGACTACCCCAAGGAAGGGCACACTTAAAATGTAGAGGAAATAATAGTTTGTAAATAATAATTTACAACCATAGTGTGAAATCAAATACATATCAAGACATAGTATGTAGAAATATTTCTATAAACATGAATGTCAAAGATGTTTATTATTTACATGACCTATAAAGGTATTTATAGTGCAATCCTATGCATGTTTACTCAGAAGCAAGTCCTAATGTGTTCAGTGGTGCTTACTCAAACAGGGAACCATGCAGAGGACTGCAATTCAGTGATAAGGAACTTCACTCACCCAATGCAAAATTCAGAATCATGGCACTTTAAGCTGTTTTGCAACTGTTTTATACTTGTTTTATGGTTATTGGATTTTAAATGGCTTTATTTCTTGTTGTGAGCTGCCTTGGTTTCCAACCCTACCTTACAGGGTTGTTGGAAATATTCCATATACACACACACTGGAGATGTAAAAATACATACACCCCATATACTAGTTTATTGTCAAAATCAGTTGGCCATTGCAGAACATTTTTTTAAAAGAAAAGTATTAGTTTCCTGCCAAATAAAGCAGTGACACCTAAGTAAGCCCTGCCTAAGTGCTTAAAAGAAAAAGAAAAAAAGGATTGGAGTGAGCGAGAAAGATTTACAACACAATCCTTTTCTATGTTCATTGAAAAATCCCATTAATTTTCAGCACTATCCTAACCATGTGTACACAAAAGTAAGTCTTACTAAATACAATGGGGTTAGCTCCCAGGTATATGGAATTAGCATTTCACCTTTACTCCCAGAAAAGCTTAATACTGAGAAGGTTTTGAAAACAGTTATGAATAAGACAAATAAACTGCCCTATTCAACAGTCCAGAAAAATTTAAATGTGTTTGACTCCTTAATTAGAAACATTTAACACTGCAGCATATACTTTTTAAAAGCATTGTCCAAAATCAATTGAAAGATGAAGTGTATATGCCATTTTTTGCAATTAAAAAAACTGCATGTACTTTTATAATAATTATAACTAAAATTGTTTACTGTGTATGCCCACCTCTAGTGCAATCCTATGCATGTTTATGCAGAAGCAAGTCCCAATCCTGTACAGAGAAAGTACTCTTTATGCTGCTGAAAGCTGTATATTTACTGAATTCCTGATGTGAGACAAGCAGGAAAAGGAAACTGTTCTCAGAACTTGAAAAGGGGTTTAGGTATTGCCTGGGTGGTCAACAAATCTTGTCAGTCACAACCTTGACTTCACTTATTGGCTACAAACCTGAAAGGGAAGGGATTACAGCAGCCAGTAGTAACAGAAGTTGGGGGGGGGAGCGGCTGACATTTTGGTTTATATTTTTTGAGCCAGACAACCTAGAAACTTAATATATTTTTAAATGAAAGCTAAGAATCCGGAGGTTAAGGTGACTCCCCTGGAGACCTAGAGAGGACCCAAAAAGAAACAGGCGAAAACCAGAGACCTGGCAACCCTAGGGAGAACACATGCTTTCCATTTCTACCGTGTAGATGGGGAGCCATGGCCAATTCTAGGTCCCTGGTGTGCCTACCTATATCATATATGCATTGTGAAAAACCACATTTGTAGTGTGCATGCTTTATATAATGGTTGAAAAATCCCAGAGTCCTGAAAATAAAATAGCATCTGATTGTGGAAAACAGACTATTTGTTTGGATTTTTGTTATTAGCATAAAAACTGTATCAATTTAGACAGTCATTACCGAGTCAGGATATTGTGTTGTTACGGGTACAATGTCACATAATGAGAAAACAAGATAACTGACAACACATTTTATGCTCATCGTGTCAGCCACAGGTAACTAAATTAACTGCTGTCCTCTTTTTGCATGGGATCTAGGAGTCCTTTCATTTCATTTTCAAGTCTGCGTGGTATTAAGGAGCTAATTTCAAGGCAAATCCACAAGATGAAACAAAATGAGAAAAGGGAAGGCAGCACGGAACAATTTGTGGAGTTATTACCTCTCTCCCTCCTGTAATCTTTAAAGCTGCTGGTGTTGTAGTGGACTTCTGGCCACTGCCATTCTTCCTTCCCAGAAGCACTCTGGTGGCAGCAGCCAAAAAGCCCTCATAAAAGTAAGAAGCTCCCCCCCCCACTCTGGTGTAAATTTCATCTTGGGTATCAAATTGTGTCCTGACATTGTGAGTCCTGATTCGCATCTGTGTTCATTGACACAGAACATGGTGCCACCCCTGAAATGCAGAAACTATGGATTACAGACTATCACTCCAAGAAGACTACTTGTCTTTATATACATGGCCCAATACTGTGGATTGGCACTTTGCTGCCAAAACTTCTAAGACAGGATGTACAAACTGTTTCATCAGCCCAATGTCATGAATTGTGGCATTGCAAAGCTACAGGAACTATTTCAACACTAGCTGCAGGTGTAACATTATATTTTGTCTACTGGACTATAAATTCCTCTTCCTTCTGCTTCAGCACGGCAATGTATGGTGGATATGGTATTACTGACCCCATAACATGGCATTCTAATGGTTTTTCACTTCATCAGATCCATGAATGCATGCCAGCACAACATGGCGCCCCACTTAATCCTGCCTAAATGCTCAGGATGACAGAATGAGAACAAGGGTGATTTTGTACTATTTACGACAGAGATGCCTTCTAGTTTCAGGGACAGGTGACTAATATGGATCACCAATAACTTTTGTATCCAAAAGCTCCCAGACATTGTTTATAATATGCAAGGTTCCCAAACACTAGGAAGTCTTATTGGGGAAAGCATTTGCTTTAATCTATTTTAACAGGATCTGAAAAAATGGCAAATCATATCTGCAAAAGGAGAGAATGACCTTGTGCAGCTTGCTTCTTCTTGGTTACTGATTTTCCATTTGAGCTGTTCAGCTGTGTGGGAGGTGAGAGCTCAGCACTCAAGAAAATTGTATACAAATATTTTCAGTGCAGATCATGAATCCTCAGCATTAGTGGTCTGGGTAGACATATGAACCTCTGCTGTTGTGTTCTTAATCTCCATCTAACTTTCACATATAAACAGGCAATTGTATGTGATAGCAAACGGGAAAAGGTTATCATTTAAGCCAATTTAAAGTTCTTTGGACTTTTTCACAGTAACCCTCTCTGAAGTATGCAATCCTATGCAGACACAAAGGGGCTTACTCCTCACAGATAGACTGTATGTCAAGAAAATAATTAACTGAGTCTCTGTAAATCATTCATTGGCGATCACTAGTGGCCGAATAAAATTGTCTTCCAGGGTAAGGTCTTTAACAGTGGGTCTGTAAGTAACTGTGGAGGCCAATACTGGATCCACACAGCCTCCCACAGTGGGGACATAGGTTTCCAGATGGAAGATGGTCATGATGAGGATTTGCTTGACGTGCCTTCCACTTAGCTCGTTTGTCCCTTTCACCCTGTACTCGTGCTTCTTCAAAGTCCATAGCACCTTTGATAATGGCCAACCTCCAATTGGGATGCTCAGGAGCCAAGGCTTCCCAGTTCTCGATGCTTATGTTACATTTTCTTTAGATTAGCATTGATAACATCTTTAAACCTCTTTTGCTGTCCACCGATATTCCGTTTTCCATCCTTAAGTTGGGAGTAAAGTAGCTGCTTTGGAAGACGGTGACCAGGCATTTGGACAACATGGCTGGTCCAGCGAAGTTGATGTTGGAGGATCATTGTTTCAACACTGGTGGTCTTTGCTTCTTCCAATATGCTAACATTAGTCCACCTATCTTCCCAAGTAATTTGCAGAATTTTCCGGAGGCAGCGTTGGTGGAATCTTTCAAGAAGTTGGGAGTGGCGTTTATAGATAATACAGTAAGGTGGGTAGTACAATGGCTTTGTAAATAAGCATTTTGGTCTCTCTGCGAATATCCCAATCCTCAAACACTCTACGCTTCATTTGGGAGAATGCAGCACTCGCAGAGCTCAGATGATGCTGAATTTCAGTGTTTATGTCAGCTTTTACAGAGAGCTGGCTGCCAACATAAGAAAAGTGATGGACATTCTCCAGCGTTGCACCATTAAGCTGGATCGACGGTGCTACAGAGGGATTGGTTCGCACTTGCTGATGAAGCGCTTTGGGTTTTTTGATGTTAAGTGAGAGGCCAAGCTTTTCATATGCTTCTGCAAAGCCATTTAGGATAGTTTGAAGATCTTCCTCTGAATGTGAGCAGACTACATTATCGTTGGCATATTAAAGTTCTGTGACAGAGGTTGTAATTACTTTACTTTTTGCTTTCAGCCTACTGAGATTAAAAAGCTTTCCATCTGTTCGATATGCAATTTCTATGCCAGTGGGAAGTTTCCCCTCAATGAGGTGTAGAATCATAGCAATAAAGATATCAAATAAGGTAGGGGCAATGACACATCCCTGTTTGACACCTGATCCCAATTTGAATGAATCACTTTGAGAGCCATTGTTTTCCAAAATTGTTGCCGTCATGTTGTCATGGAGGAATCACAAAATATTCACAAATTTATCAGGGCATCCGATTTTCAGAAGGATGGTCCAGAGAGCAGTTCGATTTACAGTATCAAAGGCCTTAGTCAGATCAATAAACACCATATACAGAGGTCTGTTTTGCTCCCTGCATTTTTCTTGAAGCTGTCGTGCAGTGAAGATCATGTCCACTGTCCCCCTGGAAGGGCGGAAACCATTTTCGGATTCAGGGAGGATGTCTTCTGAGATAGGTAGGAGGTAATTTGCAAGGATCCTTGCAAGGATTTTACCTGTGGTAGCTACAAGAAATGTGCCTTGGTAGTTCCCACAACCTGTTCTATCACCCTTCTTGAAAAGAGTGATAATTATGGCATCCCTAAAGTCTTCCGGGATCTCCGCCCTCATCCAGATTTTTTTGATGAGCTTATGAAGTTGTTGTGTAAGTTCAGGCCCACCTTCTTTAAAGACTTCAGCAGGAATCCCATCAGGCCCACTAGCTTTGTTATTCTTCATTTGATTTATGGCTTTACTGACTTCATCCAAATTAGCGGATACTGCAAGCTCATCTCTAATTAGTTGTTGCGGGATTTGCGAGAAGACCTCATCAGCCACAATAGAATTACGATTAAGGAGGTCGTGGTAATGCTCTTTCCAACGCAGTGCAATAGACTCTTTGTCCTTTAGAAGTTTGGTACCATCTATTGAACGTAAGGGATTTGTACCATAATTTGTTGGTCCATAGATGGGCTTTGTGGCATTAAAAAAGCCCCGTGCATCATGAGCATCTGCAAAGTGCTGGATTTCTTGAGCTTTCTTTATCCACCAGGTGTTCTTAAGTTCTCTAGTTCTTCTTTGGACCTCAGTCTTTGCACTGGCATAGATTTTTTTTCTTAGCAGCACAGTTAATTTTGTTTGCCATATCTGAAAGGCTTTCCTTTTCTTGTCGATGATATGTTCAATCTCACTGTCATTCTCATCAAACTAGTCCTGATGTTTCTTAGTTTGGTATCCAATAGTTTGTTCACATGCTGCAATAATGGAAGTCTTTAGTTTAATCAAGTGTTCCTCAATGTTTTCAGGGAGTTCCGTCGGTAGACGTTTCTTGAGAGTTGTTTGAAAGCAGGCTCACTTAATAGGATCTTGAAGGGTGTGGATGTTCATTTTATGCCTTGGTTTTCTTCCTTGGAGCCTACGCTGAGGAACAATATTAATGGCCATAGTGGATTAAATTAATAGGTGATCTGTCCAGCAGACATCGGCACTCGTCATGGCCCTGGTGAGGAGTACATCACGATGATCTCTGGCACAGACAATTACGTAATCCAGGAGATGCCAGTGCTTCAACCGAGGGTGCTTCCATGATGTTTTAAATTTATCATTCTGGCGAAAGAGTGTGTTTGTAATGACAAGATTATGCTCTGCACATTTAGTCAGAAGTAGAATTCCATTCAGGTTGCTATTGCCAACTCCTTCTTTCCCAATGGTTTCTGGCCATAAATCAAAATCACGCCCAACTCTTGCATTGAAATTGCCCAGGCCTTAGGTATCTCTGATAAGATGGTGTCCAGCTGGATATAAAAATTTTCCTTGATGTCTTCATCAGCATCTAGTGTTGGTACATAAGCACTTAGAATAGTTGCCTGCTGGTTTTTGGTGAGTTTTAATCGGAGAGTTGAGAGTCGCTCATTAATGCCAGTAGGAACTTCTGACAAGAGCTTCACAAGATCATTTTTAATAGCAAAGCCTCCTCCATGTATTCATCATTCTTGTTCAGCCAGTCCTTTCCAGAATAAGGTGTAACCTCCTTTTTCATCTTTCAATTGTCCCTCTCCTGCTCTTCGAGTTTCTTGGAGTGCTGCTATGTCAATATTAAAATGTCTCAACTCCCTCGCGATGATGGCAATCCTGCGTTCAGGATGTTCACTATCTGTATTGTGCAGCAATGTCCATATATTCCATGTTCCAAAGTTCATTTGTCTTTTGCGACCGCTAAGTGGTAACCCCACTGGACGCAGTGATCCAGTCAGGGAGAGAGATGAGGAAGACTACGTTTAGGGCACCTTTTCTAGCCCCCTCCCTATATGGGGCGAGCAGAGTGGATCCTGAATAGGACTGCTCAGTCATGGATACAGCTGCCGAACTACTCAACTGCCTCAGTCCTTGAGCCAGGACGACTGAGTCTGTATCCACCGCCCATGTGCCGGTCCATGACTACGGGCTTCCGGATTTCACAGTCCTGCCCCGATTGCCATTCGCTGATCACCATGGGACGTTTGGTTTGGTTGGAAGACGCCTGTGTGTGAATTTGTTTTATGTGGGGAGATCGGCGCACGACAATCAACACACAATCTTGACAGAAAAAGGCTTTGATCCAATGGCATGGATACCACAACAATTGGAAGTCTTTTATCTGTTGCAGCCTTCACAGCTGTTGTAACATACACATTGTTATCCTCCGCCTGTTCTGCTGTTGAGGACTTTCTTGGATCGTTCTTTGTCTGGTTCCCCTCCCTTGACCTTACTGCCATGGGTGACCCTGCTGGGAGTACATTACTCCCGATGGCATTGCTCACAGGGTTCATTGGAACACACAAGCCCACTCACCACTGCAAGGTGACGATCCAGTGAGGGGTCTCTGTAAATACACCATGGCAATAGGCATATATAGAACATTGGAGCTAGTTAATACCTTTACTCTTCAGTATTGAGGCTCAAATAAATGGCAGCATAAATAGTTTTATCATGTTTTATCTTTAGTTGACCCGTGTTTTTCCTATATTTTTAACTGTTTTTATTGTATGGGGTTTTTTATTTGTTGTAAACTGCTTTTAAAACAATGAAATAGCAGTATACAAATATTTTATATTTATATATTTATAAATATAAATAAATATATAAATATAAAGTGGCAGTGGACATTGTAGATTGTCTGTATCCTAGTCTTTTCCCCAGTCTCAGAGAATTTTGGGATGCCAATCAAGCTCTAGCAGCACCTTCAGGTCCATATTGGAAATAGTCACGTGGCCATTCTTTCTTTAAAGTGAACATATCATGTTTTATGAATATTTGTGTACAAAATAGGATATTAATTACAGCTAAAGGTAAAATAGCATACCAAAAGTTTAAGGAGCTAGAAGAAATAATAACCTAGGAAAAAGATATTAGCAACATCGGAAATCATTATTAAATAGCAATCAAATACACCCACTGTTGTATTTGGCCCATAGATGCCTTTTCAGATTAATTCTTTCCATTTGCAATGTAGCAAAAAATCTTGTTTATTTAAAGCTTTTAGGATTATTGTATTTCCTTTTTTAATAATCCAGATGAGAGAGAACTAATGGAGATAAACAGATTATGCAATATGCTTCAAATGCTTTGAATGGTTTAGGGCCTGAATCTCTTATTTTTAATCATTTTGGACAACAGCACCACCCAAGTCTTTGACAAGCACTCTTTACTTTCTCCCATAGAATTAATCCATTTACTCTTATGGAGAAAAAGTAAATAGGCTGAAAGAATGCTAAAACCCCACCATAACTCCTGATGGGCCAAACATTAATGCCCTGTGCTTCCAAGTCCTGTAGTGGCAGCTGGTGCCCTCTAAAACAGGTGGAGCTGCTATGAGGTCTCACAGGTCACAGGGGCATGGCCAAGGGCTGGTTTTCTTCCTACCGTGCATTGAAATGTGGATGCTTAAACAATGCTGTTTTACAAATAGAACCTAAAAAAACTGAAAAGTGCCTGACGTTAGTTTAGAAGAGGTCCACAAAAGACAATAAAATTATTGATAAAACAAAATGAGCATTGTATATATATAATGGTTAGAGCACTGGACTATGATTTGGAATATCCCCACTCAGCCATGAACAACACTATAAACTCTTTTAAACAACTCTCTCCGTCTTTTAAACAACTCTCTCTGTCTGCCTACCTACACACAGACAATTTAGTGACCACTCTTTTCATTCAAGCTGCATCTGGTTAGATGAAAAATATCAATCACCCTTCCCACACAGACACACAGGGTGATCCATTTGGGTCCTGTGTTTTCCTCCTCTGCCTCTCCCTCCCCCTTCAAGTCAGCAAAAGGCCCATAAGGCGCAAAGCATGCCCCACCCATGCTACTCTGGTTTTTTTCACCTTGCTCCCCACACAGTAACATACACTCACCCACCTATTCTGTACAATCAAATACTGAACTGGACTCACACAGAAATTTTGCTGCTGCTTTAAAAGGCTGGCTGCAGAGAGAAAAATCATGGTTCCTACTGCTTTAGTGTGCTGCTTGCAAAAGCAAGGAAATAGCAACACAAACTCGGAGGGGAGCCAATGCAGATTGCAAATGCATGCATCTGATTGGCTCAGATTGAAATACATTGGGGAGGTTCTTCATAGTCCTGTCCTAATGCTGTAGAATTTCCAATGCATTTCTGAGGGACACCCCCCCCCCGATTGGTTAGAGCTTATTCTAAGGGAAATAAAATCAAAATGGAGGTACTAGAGATGCTGAGGGGAACCCTGCCCTGCCTAAGGTGCTGCTATCATAATTTTACCTCTGGAGACAAGGGTGGGACCATAGCAATTATTGTGATTGTGCTATCCAGAGATTATTGGCAAGAACAGAAGATGGACAGAAACAAGTCCAGAGTGTCTGTAAATGTGAGGTACTGTATTGAATATGAATGTAAGGAACAGAGAAGGGACTATAGGTTTATGGTGGTTAGGGTGACCCCACCTGCCATTAATGAGGGTCCTCCACTGTGACACTTTGCCATCCTTCACAGAATTGTAATGGAACCATTCAGTTTTCTGGGGGAAAGAAAAGAGCCACTGATAGTCAACTGGAATTGAGGGAAACCTTGTGACCCTAGTGTTGGTGAAAAAGCAACAGTTCAATTAAATGCTTTCTGCCATTGAAATAACTAGATACCTCCATCAGGCAGAAGGAAAAGCTGGGGTATGCTTCAGAACCCCATCTCTCCCAAATCAGGAATATAGGACACTGCTTTAAATTGAGTCAGACCATTAGTATGTCTAGCTCAGTATTATCTTCATTCACTGTCAGTGGCTCTTCAGGATTTCAGGCAGGAGTCTTCCCCACCCCTACCTGTAGATATTAGGGATTGAACCTATGACCTTATCAATGAGAAGCATGGAATTAATCACCCTGCCCCAGAGATTATAACACTGACTCTCTGCTGGCTGACTGATTGCATGCAGGTACCTGAGATACATGAGTACAGCCACACTGGCAAACTGCTGCTGCCTATACATTCAGCTGGATTGGGGCTAGTATAAATTCAAATGTTTTTTTAAAAAAATGTATTAAACTCTGCAGAGTTTAAAATAAGAAAAAGTTCCTGCCCATGTCTCAGAATCAAGAGTAACAGAGAAGGAGGGATATGGGAAGGCAGAGTTACAAGAAAATACAGATACTTTAGCCTGTTTATATTTCATTGAATGCTATACTATAAGAGCAAAGAAACTTTCAAAAAGTCTCAAGAGGAGGTGAAGAGAAAAGTAATTATAGTTAAGCTTTTTTATTATAATTTCAAAGAGAAAAAGCTATTAAAAGTCATTGAAGTGTGTTGAACTGGTACTTTGGGAGACCAGGGTTCAAATTCCTGCTTGGCCATGAAGTTTACTGGGTAACCTTGGGCCAGTCGCTGTCTCTCAACCTAACCTACCTCACAGGGTTGTTGTGTTTGATGAAATCAGGAGAACTATATTTGTACACCACCTTGAATTCCAATAAATGAAGAGAAATAAAATTTGAGAGAGGGAAACATACAATTTTTTAAAAGTTCCTTTAATATGGAAGAAACTGAATTAGTGATGGTTATATTCAGGAGGTATGTTACAGGTTTATGAAGAAGCAAGCCCAAAACAGCATGTTTGACTGAGATATTGGGCCTAACAAAACAAAAAAAAAGTTTTTAGATTGCTAGCTAAACGTTTCTTTCTAAACTTACTTGCATTTTTATCATTTCTTAATAGGTAAATTGTATACATGTTAAATTGTATATTATGCACATGCATTTGATTCTAACCAAAGCACTCAATGAATGACCCATCAAACAAAGAATCAGATGAAGCATGCACATCTTCAATGTTGGCATTTTTCAGTGAAGGTGCTGAACTGTGAATGGCTATTATCAGCTCAGTCAATCAGTGTCTTGCTGGTGAAGTATTGAAACACTTATCTTGCCTATAGCTGTCACTTGTTCTTTAATCCGCTGTGAATAAAACTGACATGACATATGCTGGGGGAGGGGGTGAACCTGTTTCTTTTCTTTCTTTCAATTTTGCAGTACTACAAAATCAGAATTGGGTCTGGAGTGTCTGTTTTCACTAAAAACACACAGACATAGAATGTTCAAGTTGGCTTTGGAAGTGCTGAGGAAGGAAAAGGAAATGAACTCTCTGTGTTCTGCCAGTTTAATTCAAAATTAATTTGGCATTTTAACCTGAGCACCAGACTATTGATTCTATCTTTCCATTTAATAGCATGCAGTAGCAGCAAATGACAGAGGCTGAGATGGATCCAGATTGTTTTAATAGGACCTTTCTAAGGTACTTATTTCTGGTATCCAACTAGACATTCTTTGCTTTCTTTGTCACAGACTTAACCAAAATTGCCACAATGACTAAAGTGAATTATATGAAATACAAGACTTATAAGAAATAAAGCTATGTAATTTTGTGCCACCTTGACACTTAACAGTTGTGATTCAGAACCATGAATTGGGAGTTCTGTTTTATTTGTGCAGAAATTAAATCAATCTCACAGACTAAGGGTGCAATCCAACTCATATTTATGCTGGGCTGAGAGGAGTTGGATATGGCAGACCCCCGGCTCAGCCAGCAGGGTCCCGGCGCCGCTGGCAGAAGCCCCTCACCCCGGCTCAGCTTCAACGGAGCTGGGATCCTGCTGGCTCAACCAGGGGTCTGCCAGGGAAGCCCAGCCCAGCAGAAGGAGTGCCAGCAGAAGCTGGCATCACGCCTGAAAAAGGGGTGTTCCAGTGGCATGTTGGAGGAAACACTGAGGGGCACTTACAGAGCATCCAACTCCCGTTCCAAGTGCTCCTACGGGTCCCAACCCAGGCCAAAGTTACACAGAGAAAAAGGTCAGTCTCAGAAAAGAATTATAGTGGAAGTCTGTGGTGAGTGCTTACTCCCTAGCAGGAGTATTTGTGAGAGCCAGCTTTTACTTTCCAGTCCCCACACACAACTCCCAGCTGAGTCCATGGTCAGCTAGCCTGGAAGCTCCTGAACAGCAATTGATGCCGCAGACCTTCCTGCAGGCTCCTTCTCCACCGGCACCCCTTCTGCAGGCTTCCCATGAGTTGGATTGCTCTGCCCCTCAAGTTTTTATTTGCATATACACTCAAATTGCTACCCCATCCTTTTTAAAGGCAGAACAGCACAGCTTGCTATAGCATGGGACGCAGTTGAATTATGTTCTTGCAGAATCACTAATTCTCCCCATTCACAATCAGTTGTGGTAAATATTTTAGGTATTGAGAACAAGTGGTCCTTAGCCAGAGAATTGAAAGAATAATCCAGGATTTTTCAAACCTCAAGCAGAAGTTGTGGATATATGAACTGGACCTGCAAGGTGACAGGAAATAATTTAGCCTAAGGCTTACTCGGGCACCATGATTGCCTTTTCTCAAACAAAGCTGACATCACATCTGTTGGGTTTTCTCCTTTTCAGTAGTGATCCACTTTCAGTATAACAATTTGTATTTACAGATTGACTTGCAGATTGGTCTACATCTATATGTATAAGTGCCACATGAGGATTGTAAAATTTCACTGATCTATGAACAAATTTATTGGATCCTATGCCACTCCTGCTGGGAGGAAGGGTGGGATATAAATCAAATAATAAATAAATAAATACTGTTAATGGATTTCGTTCAGGAAAACTTGAGTTAATGACTAATGACCATGTGCGCCCTCTCTGCTGCAGAGCTCAATTGGCTCCTTAGTATACCTCGGAGTTAAGAGTGATGAAGCAAGATAGGAGATGGCTTGAGTGCAAATGGAGACGAACTCCCGACGCCTGTAATCATGCACTTGTGAAGGCCTCTACCAAACTCTATGTGAAGGCAGTGAGAGCAGCAAAGAAGCAGTACTTTGCAGCCTCCATTCAGTCATCTTCTAACTGCCCAGCGGAACTTTATAAAGTTGTCCGGGGACTTTTACATTCTGGTCCTCAGGACGCAATGATACCATCAATAGCCCGCTGTAACGAGTTTGCGAGACACTTCCAAGACAAGATCATGAACATCCGCCGGGACCTTGACTCCAATATTGTTGCAGTTGAATCTAATGAGGTGTCCGGAGCACAGTCCTGTCCTGTTTTATTGGATGAGTTTCAGTTGGTACAGCTCGAGGATGTTGACAAAGTGCTTGGACAGGTGCGGGCGACCACTTCTGCTCTGGATCCTTGCCCCTCGTGGCTAATAAAAGCTAGCAGAAATGGAACAGCCGGCTGGGCCAAGGAGGTGATTAATGCCTCTTTACGAGAGGGAGTGGTCCCACTCTGCCTAAAGCAGGCGGTGGTGAGACCGCTCCTAAAAAAAACCTCCTTGGACCCCGACAATCTTGACAACTATAGACCAGTAGCAAATGTTCCTTTTCTGGGCAAGGTCCTAGAGCGTGTGGTCGCTCGCCAGCTCCAGGCTCTTTTGGATGAAACTGATTATCTGGATCCATTTCAATCGGGCTTTCGGCCGGGGTTTGGTACAGAAACGGCCTTGGTCGCCCTGTATGATGACCTCTGTCGGGAGAAAGACAGAGGGAGTGTAACTCTGTTGGTTCTCCTTGATCTCTCAGCGGCTTTTGATACCATCGACCATGGTATCCTTCTGGGGTGACTTGCGGATTTAGGAGTTGGAGGCACTGCTTGGCAGTGGCTGTGCTCCTACCTCGAGAACCGTCTCCAGAAGGTGGTGCTTGGGGAGCATTACTCGAGACCCTGGGTACTCCAATATGGGGTCCCGCAGGGCTCAGTTCTGTCCCCCATGCTCTTTAATATCTATATGAAGCCGCTGGGAGAGGTCATTAGGAGTTTTGGAGTGCATTTTCAGCAATATGCTGATGATACGCAGCTCTATTTCTCCTTTTCATCTTCTTCAGGTGAGGCTGTTGATGTACTAAACCGCTGCCTGGTCGCGATAATGGTCTGGATGAGAGCTAATAAACTGAGACTCAATCCTGACAAGACTGAGATGCTGTTGGTGGGAGGACCCTAAGCCCAGATGGTTGATGTCCGACCTACCCTAGATGGGGTTACACTCCCCCTAAAGGGGCAGGTCCGTAGTTTGGGGATCTTATTAGATCCGCTCCTGTCTCTGGAGGCTCAGGTAGCCTCGGTGGCACGGAATGCGTTCTACCAGCTTCGGCTGGTAGCCCAACTACGACCCTATCTGGACAGGGAGAACCTTGCCTCAGTTATCCATGCTCTGGTAACCTCTAGATTGGATTACTGTAATGCACTCTATGTAGGGTTACCTTTGAAGACGGTTCGGAAACTTCAGCTAGTGCAGAATGCTGCGGCCAGAGTTCTTACTCGGACTAAAAGATCTGATCATATAACCCCTGTCCTGGCCCAGCTGCACTGGCTACCAATACGTTTCCGGGCCAGATTCAAAGTGTTGGTTCTTACCTATAAAGCCCTTAACGGCACCGGACCGCAATACCTGATGGAACGCCTCTCCCACTATGAACCTACCCGTTCACTGCACTCGATGTCGAAGGCCCTTCTCCGGGTTCCAACTCACAAGGAGGCCTGGAGAGCAATAACGAGATCTAGGGCCTTCTCGGTGGTGGCCCCCGAATTATGGAATGCCCTCCCTGACGAGATACACCTGGCACCTTCTTTGATATCTTTTCGGCGCCAGGTAAAGACCTACCTCTTTGCCCAGGCATTTTAGTCTTGTTTTAATTTTAATGTTATAGTTAATTAATTGTAATTTTTATTAATTTTGCCGTATCTGTTTTTAATGTGTTTTATATTTATATGTCGTATTCACATTCGCTGGTTTTAAATGTGTTTTTATCTTGTTGTACACCGCCCTGAGAGGCTGTTGCTATAGGGCGGTCTAAAAGTGCAATAAATAATAATAAATAAATAATAAATAATGTTCTAAGTAAGTGCCAGCCATCAAAAGCATCCCTTTCACAGTCTGTTAGTGCAAAACAGTGGACTGAAGCAGCCCTGAAATTTTTCTTTGGAGCCAGCAATAACAGAAGGTTCTGCAGGTACATTATTTAGGACTACAAGAATAGGAAAATCTACTACCAGAGCAATGCTATGCATGCTTAAACCCATTGAGTTCAATTGGGCTTAATTATATAGTAAGTTCAGTGCCCTAACTAAGGCTGAATTCCAAAACTCATTTACCTGGAAGTAGGTGCAGTTGAACTTAGTGGGGCTTATTTCTGAATAGACACATACAAGCTTGCACTGTTAGCCACTTTTAGGATCGTCTAGTTATGAAATTAAGTGCACGAACTGTGGATTTTATACAGAAAAAAATGACATTCCTAAGCCTTAAAGGCACTAACACGTTGCTTTGTATCCAGTTCCAACTTTTAGAGTATAATTATATTGGAATATAGAGTTGATGAGGAAAAGGCAAATTATAGAGCAATCCAAAGGTTTTATGTTTTTCACATATAGTACAAAATGGGCACATGGAAAATAGAAAATATATGTGTCCTATTTTACACCCCAATTTGAAATCCATTGACATGGGAGAAATTCCCATTGATTTCAGTGTGGTCAGAGTAATTGTGCTTAGGACTGTAACTCTAGTATGCTAAGCAATGGAATATGTGAATTTTTTGTACATTACAAGAGATGGTTCTACATCATTTCCTTTTATTCCTTTCCCTAATAAAATGATTATTTTATTGTCAGTGATTGATTTTCCTCTCAGTCCTGCTTCTAAATTGGTACTTTGTAAGGGAAGAGAAGCATCTGAAGTTTTTTACAGTCTTTGTTGAAGTTTCATCGAGTCATTCTAAGATAAATGGAATTTTCTTCTTCAATCCAAGGCTTAATTATGGTAATTAGTCTTTGCAATTTGTAAAGTTTGGCAGTCAATTCAGCCCCTAATATGCATAAGCCTCTTTCTGTTACAAACTGAGTAGGTTTAATCAGTTTTAGAAAAGCAGTCAGAGGCCTACAATGTTTGCATGGTATATTCTTAGATTTTTCAGATTGGTTGTTATTTATTTCAAACTCTGCTACATTATTAGTAGCACTTCAGTTTTTTAAATATTTATGAAGCTTTCATTTTAGCATTAATCCTCAGCATCTGTGATTATGATGGGCACTTTGGGAATCTGTCTATTGTGTGTCTGCTGAGAATTAAAAGCCCGACAGTTCTAGGCAGTAAATTAACCCTCACAATGCCACTTGGTGCCAAACATCTTTAGAAATGTTGCCTTCTGCTGTGTTCTTTTCTCTCCAGATTTCACAGTAATGTCTGATTCCCTCAGCAGACATAAGCTTCATTTCATTCTGACAGCCATCTGTGGCACTGAGGTGCTACACCCCCACCTTCTTTTTCATTGGAAGACTTTAGCAGCTTGCCTTTTTCTAGAATGAATATGTTAATGAAAATGGCAGGGGGAGGGGTGGAAATAAAAGGAAAATTGGAGGCATTTTGGTCTCTTTGAGGAAGAAGAAACCAATAACCATGATAGCAGTCCTTGCCTTTATGGTGTAGATAATGAAGACCTATCAAGGAATCCCATATGAGACACACCATGCTGTCCCAAGATATTTAGCTGCCTGAAGGCGTTCCCCTCCCTGCTTGGGACAACAGTTTAAAAAGCCTTGCTTGACCATTCAGGCACCAGTTCCTGCCTTTACCTATTCCTGTAGCTCATTGTACCACCTGAAGCAAGTTGCTTTGCCATGATGAGGGGATACCTGCCATGTCTCAACTGTTTGTACCTTCAGCAAACAGACAGCAACCTAGTCCATACTGAGGTTGAGTTGCAGCCTTCCATTTCTGCTATTTCATCATGGTGCAGTGCTTTGGCAAACATTTGTATGGATCTTATTTTCAAAATTCCCTTCCTCGGTTCCTCTGTTTAATAAAAATGTCCATAATGTACTGTGTGCTGTCTGGATTGTTCGTATGTAATCATATGTATTGAACTCTTGTTAATTCAGATACTGACAAAGGAATTTATCAGAGGTTACATTTTATTATATAGAAGAAACAGGAGCCTTGCAATCTTAAAAATAAACACAATTGATAGGACTGGAATGTGGCTTAAGGAAGCACTCCGAGGCATGCATTCTTTCTGTGTAATACAATAGCTGTTTGAGAAGCAATGGAACCTGTAATATGTGTTCTGGTAATGTTGTTAATCTAAAGTGAAGATTGAGTCACAAAAGTAACAATGATACATCGATTTCAATTTAAGTTTTACAGCATTTGTAAAATGTTTAAAGTAATGGGACAGTAAGATGTTTGTATTCATTCTGGGAAATGCTAATATTTATAAAACCATATTTTTTTAAATGGAGATAAGTATTTATTTATTGCATTTATATACCGCCCTATAGCCAAAACTGTCTGGGCAGTTTTCAACATAATTAGCATAGAAATGATTAGGACATGCCTACTTTTAGCATTATTTACCATGCATGAAGGATATGAGGAAATCTTTATTTATTCTAATGCTTCAGAAAAATATTTATGATTAGTGTTATTTACATACTCGATAGCTCCTAATACATTTCATGTCTGCTGACCGATAGTACATACCTGGGTGGAGTGACACTGGCATGTGGCTACTACACATGCCAGTGTGAATGCAAGTAGACTGTAGGACTGAAGTAGGCTAAGCTAGTTCTGTTAACAGACCGTCAATGTACGCCCACTAAAATGCATGACAAGACATGTGACCAAGACTACTTGGTAGATGCAAGTCTGTACAAGGATAATCTTATTACTTTTTTATTTATTTAAAATTCCATATTACACCATCAACTATTTAAAAAACTTAGTTCAAGATGATAAGCCAAATTCACTAATTTAAATTAGCGGGGGATAGACTGTTGCAACATGAAATATGGTTAACTTCACCTAAAAGTTTCACTGGGTGGTTGTTTGACTTCAAGAAACCCACATATCTGGGGGAAAGTTGGGGATTTTCCAAAAAAAGTAGGGAAGGGAGACTTTAGAAAAATTGTGCTGTTAATGCACTTTCGGTTATCATACTTTGGACACAATGAGAAGACATGATTCATTAGAAAATATAATAATGCTGGGAAAAACAAGGGAGTAGAAAAAGAGGAAGGCCAAACAAGAGATGGATTGATTCCATAAAGGAAGCCACAGACCTGAACTTACAAGATCTGAACAGGGTGGTTCATGACAGATGCTCTTGAAGGTCACTGATTCATAGGGTCGCCATAAGTCGTAGTCGACTTAGAGGCACATAACAACAAACAGAATGCACTTTGACCAAAGAACACAAAGAATTCAGTATTGTTGACTATAAATATTTAGGATTTTTATTTTTATTTTTGAGTAACAGGGATACATCACTGTCAAAAATCGCAGACATCATTCCAGAGGACATTACAAATATTTTTGGGGAAAACATATTTGAAAGATAGAGAGTGAGTATGTGGTTATTATGGCTGGAAGGTGCAATTGCGCTTCCCTTTCACATTTTAGCCTGACACAATATTAATATTACTTAAATAGTTTATCTAATAGTTAGGATACTTGTCTAATTTCCTCAAGGCTGTATTTATTGTTTTGTCTCAATTGGTTTACCTAAGGAAAAGTTGCTAAACATGCTGCAGCAGCCCAAATAATTCCCTCATGTGTGTGATGCTTTAGAAACGAGTGCATCATATGGATACCTGCACAGAGAACCATTTTCTGTGGATTTGGTGCTCATCCCATATGGAGTAATCAAATTTCACAATTCTGAACAGGTCATCTGAATGAGACTTAAACAAGTGGGGGCTCATGAAATTCATGGAGAAACTTAATCTTCTTCCCCTTGCAGTCCTTCAGGCTGACAGAAAAGGATCCTTTTGAGAGACAATTTGTGTCCCAAGGCAACGCTCCCTCTTCACAGCACAGTTGTCTACCTGCTCAATCCTTTTATCAGTGAAGGCACCTTCCACTCAATTTTCCTGGAAAAATTAGGAGTGAAAGTTTTTGCAACAAACTGTAATATTATGGCAGAGGACACTGAAGAATGAGGAGAAAACAAATTTTTACCACAGAATTATTTTGCCACAGAAATAAATTTCTGTTATCTGATGGTGTTCTCCAGAACTGCTTTCATCTACACCATTCACTTAGATAATACTTGTTACTCCTGTCATTATAGTAGGTCAGCCTTCTCCATGCCAAAGCCGTCTAGATGTTTTGAACCTAACTCCCACCATTGCACCTTGGGTAGAGGAAAAACAAATGGCACAGGAGGTGAGAAAGTGTCTAACTTAGCCATGAAAATGTTGTAATTCTGTGGACCCATGTGAGTATGCATGGCAGTGCTAGTGCTCATATTTGTCCAAATCTGCACTTTCGTGCGAACAGTTTTTCTGCTCTACAACCAACCATGTACGTATATACCTGCCAAGTTAAGGTTCATGCATCTGATGAAGTGGACTCTAGTCTTTGAAAACTTATGACACAATGCATTTGTTTAAAGTGCCACACATCATTGTTTTTCTTGCAGTAGACTAACATGGGTATACCTCTGGAAACTTCACCTCACCATTTTTGGCAGATGTTTAAAATGAAAGCACTCAGACCTCATTGAATATGATGGCTTTTCAGTAGGACTTTTCCATTTACTTCAAGTGGTTTAAATAAAGCTAAAGAAAAATGCTAAATATGGAGATATCAGTATGTACTGACAATAGCTTATGAAAGGTAAAGTTTTAAAAATAAACATAGGCAATTTCATTCAATGAGATACCAGCTCTGCAAAAGCAAACTAATTAGTGTTTTGGCTGCTGTTGTGTTTCTAAACCTTTGGCATTGACTGAATACAATGTTTAGAAAACTTTTTTTTATGATTTTATTGGTGCATTCACCAGTGTCAATGACAGAAATTTATCTTGCTTTAGCAAATCAACATTTTTTTCTTCTGCTAAATGATTTTGGCAACACAGATGGAGAACACAGCAATGAAGGTTCCAGTCAGAGGCGTCAGATAACTGAATGGGTTGCTTCCCCCATTTAGACCAGCTTGTTGACTTGGCAAAAAGCCTTGGTCAAGTAATACAACCCATGCTTCTGCCATTTGTTAATTCTGCATAATTAAACACCCATTATACATAGCATTGTTTCATACCAGGCTCCTCAGCTGGCTTCTCTTTATTATGGTTCTATGCCACTTTTCCCCCTTATTACCCAAAATTACTGTGTATTTGTTATTCTTATGAGAAGATTTAAAGGAAATCATATTTTTCCAAAGACTGAATGGCAAATGATTGTGAAAGATGGTGCTTATTTCATGAGCGAGACATTGCATTTAATAGGTGTTTTTACTCTTTTGTCTCTATGTATGTGAGAATTCTGTATCACTGCCCTTTCCCCAAACAAATATTCTAGTGAATGTATAATTGAAATAGTGCACAAGCACACATTAGTATTAACTGCTGTTAAGGGTCTGCCTAGAAAATTACATGGTAGGAAATGTAGATGTAGGCTCATAATTCAAATATTCAAACTCCTTAATCAAGGAATAAAAACCCTTAAGTTTTTTTTGGATAAATTAAGGCTGTTCTTAAGGTTAAGCATCCTGGATTTAAGATCCTGAACTAGAAACTGATTATGATGGAAAATGTGGACATAAACTGGTTAGTGTACTTTGACTGAAATCCAGGCAATCTGCCTTTTTGTATGACAGCCCAAGTCAGCTTCAAGTGCTACTGTAGCTCAACTTGTTTGTAGCCTGGATGATATATTGGGCTTATATAGGCTTTGATAAAATGAAACACTTCAAACAAATCCACATACTGCTTTATTAAGACAGAGGTAGGTTTGCATATGTGCCAAGTAAATAGGTTAAAAATATGAGGGAGAGAAGCAGAGCTGCAATCCTTGAGTCATATACCTACCCACACTATTTGTACAGACTAATAATAACCAGACCATTTATGTGTAAATCATAATCAGGCATACAGTAGGGCCCCGCTTATATGGCGGGTTCCGTTCTGGACTCCCGCCGTAAAGCGGAAACCCATTGACTTTAATGGGGCGCGTCGCGTGAAAATGCCGCAAAAGCGGCTTTAAAAGAGGGGAGGAAAGCCACCGCATTAGCGGAACACCGGGAAGCGGAGTGCCGGGAAGCGGGGCCCTACTGTATATGTTTCCAGTGCTTTTTGTTTGCTTGCTTGTTTGTTTAAAAATGAGGTGCTGGTTTATCTTGAAAAAAGTGCCATGGGTACCAATACAAAACAGCTGCCATGGGGAGGCATGGCTTAATACAAAATCTGAGTACATTGTTGCTTCTCCCCTCCCCACTGACAATTTCATGCTTACTATGGGAAGTCAGCTATGTCCCGCTGGTCATGATGATGTAGAACACACTACTGATTTTTCTCTACACAAAATAATGCTATCATGGTCTAACAGCAACAAGGAACATTCCCCAGTTACAGGGAAAATATAAAAGGTGGCTGCTGCACCCACTCTTCCACACAAACATTTATTGTACAGACCATATACACATGCATCTCTCTCTCTGTCTCTCTCTCTCTCACACACACACATCTCCCTTCTCTCTCACACACACAAAAGCATAGAGACCACACATACATTCCCTCCCTCCCAGACCAAACATGTATCCCTCCCACTCTCTGTCTCTCTGTAAACATGCTACTCACCAGATCAAAGCATTTCCATTAGTCACACCAAGAGAGGGAATGGACTGATCTGTAGATCATGCAAATTCTCTTTGAAACTGAATTAGGAAAAAAATGCACTCAAGCCACCCCGCTACCTTTTTACAGTAAAGGGGTGGGGTTTGACCAGCTTTGTGTACCCCTATTTTCAGAAGAGAGAGGTGGAGACACACTGGAACCAGCAGAATAGGGAATATGTTTCTACCCTAACACAACAGAGGCAACACATCCCTCCTCCTTCCCAGGCCATATACATACCTCTCTCTCTTTCACACACACACTTCCTTCTACCTCTCAGAAGATACCGACCTTTCTGTGGCACATCTGCAAGTGCAAACACATGACATAGTGAGCAGAACACACACATCCTGAAAATCAAGAAAACCCCTGCCTGGAGCAAAGCATGTGTTTACAAACAAGGAATGGACTGATCCTGTTGTTCCTTCCTTTTCCAGATTCCAAACAACCAAAAATGCTTTCTTGATGTGGGGAAGGGAAGAGCAACAGGATTGCTCCAACAGGGCAATCCTGTTGTTTCTTCCTTTCCCATGCCTCAGGGAACCAGGCAGGCTTTCTTGGTTGGGGGGGGAGCTATAGGATAGCACAGTTGCCTGGTTGCAAAATTGTTCAAGTATTTAGTATACCAAGAAGGGACTAAGGCAGTACAATACAGTATAAAAATTAATTGCAATCTGAACAAGTGTAAAAGCAAATTGAACTTAAATATTCAGACTTACAACTGCATGCTAAAATACCAAATGAAAATGCCCCAAATGCTCTGGTGTGAAGAGAACTGTTGCGCTAGTGTTCTGCTTGTGGGCTTCCCATAGGCATCTGATTGGCTAGAGAGAACAGGATGCTGAACTTGATGGGCCTTTAGTCTGATCCAGCAGGACTCTTGTTAAGTTCTTATATTGTCTTAAGTATGACAGATGCTATTGGAGGTCACTGATTCATAGGGTCACCATAAGTCGTAATCGACTTGAAGACACATAACAATCCTTTCATTGAATAATCCTTTGTATCTGGAAATGACTGTTAAAAGTTGAACAAATCAGATGCCTTGTTGTTGTGCATGAAAACAATATTATGGATTACTTTATGAAGCAGTATATACTGCCTTTAAAACATAGATAAAATTTGTTAAGAACATAAGAACATAAGAAGAGCCTGCTGGATCAGGTTAGTAGCCCATCTAGTCCAGCATCCTGTTCTCACAGTGGCCAACCAGGTGCCTGGGGGAAGCCCGCAAGCAGGACCCGAGTGCAAGAACACTCTCCCCTCCTGAGGCTTCCGGCAACTGGTTTTCAGAAGCATGCTGCCTCTGACTAGGGTGGCAGAGCACAGCCATCATGGCTAGTAGCCATTGATAGCCCTGCCCTCCATGAATTTGTCTAATCTTCTTTTAAAGCCATCCAAGCTGGTGGCCATTACTGCATCTTGTGGGAGCAAATTCCATAGTTTAACTATGCGCTGAGTAAAGAAGTACTTCCTTTTGTCTGTCCTGAATCTTCCAACATTCAGCTTCTTTGAATGTCCACGAGTTCTAGTATTATGAGAGAGGGAGAAGAACTTTTCTCTATCCACTTTCTCAATGCCATGCATAATTTTATACACTTCTATCATGTCTCCTCTGACCCACCTTTTCTCTAAACTAAAAAGCTCCAAATGCTGCAACCTTTCCTCGTAAGGGAGTCGCTCCATCCCCTTGATCATTCTGGTTGCCCTCTTCTGAACCTTTTCCAACTCTATAATATCCTTTCTGAGATGAGGCGACCAGAACTGTACACAGTATTCCAAATGCGGCCGCACCATAGATTTATACCACGGCATTATGATATCGGCTGTTTTATTTTCAATACCTTTCCTAATTATCGCTAGCATGGAATTTGCCTTTTTCACAGCTGCCGCACACTGGGTCGACATTTTCATCGTGCTGTCCACTACAACCCCGAGGTCTCTCTCCTGGTCGGTCACCGCCAGTTCAGACCCCATGAGCGTATATGTGAAATTCAGATTTTTTGCTCCAATATGCATAATTTTACACTTGTTTATATTGAATTGCATTTGCCATTTTTCCGCCCATTCACTCAGTTTGGAGAGGTCTTTTTGGAGCTCTTCGCAATCCCTTTTTGTTTTAACAACCCTGAACAATTTAGTGTCGTCAGCAAACTTGGCCACTTCACTGCTCACTCCTAATTCTAGCTCATTAATGAACAAGTTGAAAAGTACAGGTCCCAATACCGATCCTTGAGGGACTCCACTTTCTACAGCCCTCCATTGGGAGAACTGTCCGTTTATTCCTACTCTCTGCTTTCTGCTTCTTAACCAATTCCTTATCCACAAGAGGACCTCTCCTCTTATTCCATGACTGCTAAGCTTCCTCAGAAGCCTTTGGTGAGGTACCTTGTCAAACGCTTTTTGAAAGTCTAAGTACACTATGTCCACTGGATCACCTCTATCTATATGCTTGTTGACACTCTCAAAGAATTCTAATAGGTTACTGAGACAGGACTTTCCCTTGCAGAAGCCATGCTGGCTCTGCTTCAGCAAGGCTTGTTCTTCTATGTGCTTAGTTAATCTAGCTTTAATCATACTTTCTACCAGTTTTCCAGGGACAGAAGTTAAGCTAACTGGCCTGTAATTTCCGGGATCCCCTCTGGATCCCTTTCTGAAGATTGGCGTTACATTTGCCACTTTCCAGTCCTCAGGCACGGAGGAGGACCCAAGGGACAAGTTACATATTTTAGTTAGCAGATCAGCAATTTCACCTTTGAGTTCTTTGAGAACTCTCGGGTGGATGCCATCCGGGCCCGGTGATTTGTCAGTTTTTATATTGTCCATTAAGCTTAGAACTTCCTCTCTCGTTACCACTATTTGTCTCAGTTCCTCAGAATCCCTTCCTGCAAATGTTAGTTCAGGTTCAGGGATCTGCCCTATATCTTCCACTGTGAAGACAGATGCAAAGAATTCATTTAGCTTCTCTGCAATCTCCTTATCGTTCTTTAGTACACCTTTGACTCCCTTATCATCCAAGGGTCCAATTGTCTCCCTAGATGGTCTCCTGCTTTGAATGTATTTATAGAATTTTTTGTTGTTGGTTTTGTTCTTTTAATTCTTCATTTAATTCATGAGACACAGTGTGTGCTCTTTTGATTATGTGATTACATAAATAATTTTATGTTGGACTAATCAATGCTGTTTATTTTGAGGGAAACATTGGGTGATTAGACTCTTTTAATATACTATTGGTATGAAATAGATGATATTAAAATTGACTACACTAAAATAGTTCTTGTTATACAATACAATAGTCCAACATTTATATTTCTTTGGTATGCATATTTATTTTACTATATAATCCTTATAAAATTTATGTTTCATGAAATAATTCTATATTTCTACATATGTTTAGGTTGAGGCATAACATTGACGTTTAATAGAAAATTGAGTAGTGATGTTTTTTCTTACATTTGTATATTTGATTCACTTTTCTCTTCCTTTGTAATTCCATCCTTCTGTCCTTCCAAACAACAGCTGCGTTTCAGCATTAAGTCCACATACATACGGTTCTCCCTTGAGGCAATCAAAGACCTCCTTGACTCCTTCTACTCTTAGATAATTTCTTAAGACTAGACTATCAAAAGGATAGTCCACCGTTGTTTATGAAACTCTAAGGTTGTCTTTTACTATCTTAACTATGACATTTTTTGTGGTGGGTACAGCATTCCAAATATCTCTTACTGGTTAAACTGATATTAAAAACAAGTTTCACACCATTTCTTTTCATAAAATATATATTTTGCTGAAGACTTACCAAAAGACTAGGTGTACCTGGTTTGCAGTTTTGCAAAGATCACACACACACCAGCTGATAGCTACAGCATACCGTTTTCCTTTAAACAGAACTAAGAGGATGGATCCCAATTGTTCCATGAACAGAATTCCACTTGTGCAATCTCCTCTCCTACCTCTTGCAGCCCCCCTACCCCACAAAATCTGTTCTAAAACATCCTCCAACCCTTCAGAGCAGACTTTGTGGGGTGGATGTGAGGCTGCAGAGTAGAAGGGAGGAAGGTGGTCCTGTTGCACAAGTAGAAATCTGTTCATTCACACATAGGCAGCATTGGATGCATGGACACCCAGAACCTTTGTTGGCCAGCCATAAGCTTGTGCCATTTATTACATATTTCCTGTGTAATTGGAGGTGGGAAACACAATTCTGCATGATAATATAATTATATGTAGTAATGAATGGGGTAATAGTAGTCAAAGAAAGGCTTTACTTTAACAATCACATTTACTTGTTTAATTATTTATATTATTGTGTTTATTGATATTATTTAAAACTGTGCTTTTCTGTTGATGCAAACTGTCCACAGTCCATAAACAGAAAGAGGGTGGAAATGTGTGCATGTATGCATGGATATGTGTATATATATATATATGTAAATGTCTGTGTGCATATACATATACACACATATATACATCTTTGAAAATAATTTGCAGTAATGGTTAGTAAGTGGCTTTTTAAAAACTGTAGCATGTGAAAACACTTTCATCTGAAACTGATGACCTAAAAGAACATATACTGAAAAGCAGTTTGATAGTATCTATATGTCCATGTTTACCTTAGCTGAATGATGCATAAAGAATTGAACACAAAAATCAATATGGTCATTAGTTGGCTTGCCCTCTACATATGACAAATGAGGGAACAGCTTAAATTCAAACAACTTTTGGATAGCAGAGTGAAAGGCGAAACTTCAATAGTTTTAATAAATCAAATTTTAAATATCTTTTAAATTGTCTTATCAATTTACTACTCGGATTTTGGAAAAGTGCTAGCAATTATTCTAATATCACAAATGTCACTTTTTCTTCTTTTCTGCTAGTAACATACTTGGAAAGTTTATTACATATATATATGAAAAATAGTTGTGTTTTTTGCTAAACCAAGTTATTTTGACACTTTGAATCACTGAGTGTGACTAAAATCCAACTAGTCAATTGCCTGACAAAATGCAAGATCATTAATATATCTACTAGTGTTGCATTCCCACTCCCTATCCTGATCAATACATACAGTTCAGCCTAGATTGTACTAAAGAGCAAGTGAAAGTGCCACCATAACCACTGAAAATAGTTCTAAAAACATGGTGCATTCTTTAAAGATTGTATATGCATTTTCAAACCTGACAGAACTTTTTCTCTTCCTTCCTGAGATCTCTCTTGGCAACCAAATGTATATGGGATTAAAACTATTCATTTATCCCCTTTGGTTGCAGTCCTATTCAAAATTACCATATAGTAGATCCTGTAGAACTCAGTGGAATTTTCAAGTAAATATGCATACAATCACACCATTTTTCTTTTCCAGAAAGTAGTCATGCTGTATCTAGTAGTGTGGCATTTTGCAGATTTACCAGTTTATTGTGGCATGAGCTTCCATAGGCCAGAGCTTCTTGCCTACAAAGATAATATTACAGTGCACTTGCTAAAATGTCACAGGATTGTTGGTCTCATCTCTTTTGTAGTTGTTTAATGAGGCACCAAGCAGTGGGAACTCAAAACACTGGATGGTATTCAATGCTAGTCCTACTCAAAGGAGATCCATTAGTTATTAGACATGACTAAGAAGTTTGTTAATTTCTACTGTGAGTAGGATTTAGTTGAATACAACCCATTATCACATTTATATTAAATTTGTAGAACAGAGACCATGGCACAGAAAATTACTGGATTATGCATGCAGCTGACATTATACTCAGATGTTGAGAAAAACATTTTTACAACAGGATTGCCTCTCCATTGCATATGTAAAAAAATTAGAGGAATTATCAGAGGTTGTCTTACGTTGGGTACCCAACAAATTCTGCTGTGATAGCAAAGCTATCAGGGCTGGTAGAAAATATGTTGCTGTGCAAGGAAAGGAGAGCTGCCACTACTCTTTCTCCTCCGGTTCCCCTCTGAATGTTGTGCTCCTACTAACACAGCAGCATCACATCTCCGCCTGTCATTCTGAGAAAGGAAAGAAGTCCTTTCTCAGGGTGAGGCATTCTGTGGGATGTGGTCTGGGAGATTGTCTATGCTGCCACTCCTTTTCTAGAACAGCTAGAATTTTTTTAAAAAAATGCTTAAAGTATAAAGTAACTGTAATAATTTTAATAATTTTTAAAGGGAATGTTTAGCCACCCTGGAAAAAATGGCAACGCAGGCACTCTCTTGGGTCACCTCTTCCAGAATGCCTTGCTCTGAGAAAGAACCCTTTTCCCTTCCTCAGAATCAGGCAGAGAAAGGGGAGGGGTTTGAAGAAGAGTGGCAGGCAAGGCAAGCTAGTAGGGAAGTAGGCAGACTAATTCACAACACCGATTTCCATCTACCTGAGCCAGTTTCCTCATTTCCCCTGAAACTATTGTTGTTGTTATGTGCCTTCAAATCAATTACGACTTATGGCAACCCTGTGAATCAACAACCTCCAGTAGCATCTGTCATGAACAACCCTGTTCAGATCTTGTAAGTTCAGGTCTGTGGCTTCCTTTATGGAATCAATCCATCATTTGTTTGGTCTTCCTCTTTTTCTACTCCTGTTTTCCCCAGCTGTATCGTCTTTTCTAGTGAATCATGTCTTCTCATGATGTGTCCAGAGTATGATCACCTCAGTTTCATCATTTTAGCTTCTAGTGACAGTTCTGGTTTAACTTGTTCTAACACCCAATTATTTGTCTTTTTTGCAGTCCATGGTATACGCAAAGCTCTCCTCCAACACCACATTTCAAATGAGTTGATTTTTTTCTTGCCCACTTTTTTCACTGTCCAATTTTCACATCCATACATAGAGTTCAGGAATACCATGGTCTGAGTAACTGTGCAAACAAAGAATTCTGGTTCTGTCTCACAGTGGATGCTTGGGGGGGGGGGGAAATAACCTGCAGTAGGAGTGAATGAAAATCTTCAGTCTAGGGGCATGCAGTGAAAAATTCCATTAGCTGTTAGATTTGGATGATAGAGCACACAGAAATCCTGAGCTCATCTTGCCTTCCTGGTTCTAAACAGCAAAGTTGAAGGAATTTGTCAAAATGTCTTACTCTCTTCTATGGGGAGAGAGGGAGGGGAAGAGATGTGATATTCTACCACAACAAATTAACTACTCTAGAACATTCTTATTAACTATACATTTAAAAAAAAATAGTGAAAACACTAATCCTAAACCCACTTACTAGAGAATTTAGTGAGAGTTACTTCTGAGTAAACATGCATAATATTGTACTGTCAGATTGTAAAACAAATACTTTGGGAAATATAAACAACAGACAGTCAAGCTAAGGCTGTGCTTGTCTAAACACTTGAAAGCCGTTCTGAAATATGTTGTTTATGGTCAAAACATTCTGTAAGTTTCAATATGGGCTTTAGACCATGTGCAAACTATGCTGTCTTAACTGCTGAACTTACAAAAGCACAGCAATACCTTGAAACATAGACCCTTTACATATGTGATTTGAATACATGGAGAAGAGGAGCAGGATTGTATGTACTGTCCTTGTTCCCAAACTCCATGCATTCATCTGGTAGGTAGAATATAGCGTACACACAAACTATATGCATGTAGGGTTTTCTCTGAGATTAAGAACCTGGGAAAAGCTACCTCCCAAGGAGTTTGTGTCTAAGGCTGTACATGAGCTTTCAGATTTGATCCCCAGACAACTGGAATTGTTGTACATGACGCGAGGCCAGTCTACCACATGACCACCAAAATTACACCGCCTTTCTTCCAAAGCTGTAGGATTTAGTCATATGCTCCCAATTTTAAAGCTATTTATTTATGTATGTATTTATTACATTTCTATACCTCCCCATAGCTGAAGCTCTCTGGGCGGTTTACGACAATTAAAAACATTAAAAAATATAACAGCATCTATAATATAAATAGCATCTGTCCATGCCAATGGATTAGTTTGCCTAAATAAAGAATAACAGAGGAAGAAAGCTAAGAGCAAACCTTACAATCCCTACTTGTGCACCCATACCAACACACTGGAGCCTGAAGTTCTATTGATTAGGTCCTGATGACCATTCTAAGGTCAAAATATTCCCAGTAAAAATCAATGTGCATTGATTTGTGAAGTCTTTTCCCTTATGTTAGTGTTTGACTGGCTTAAATTGTGGTTCAGTATAGTGCATATAGTTGAACCTCCTTCTTCCTGATAATATCACATTAGTGTATTACTACCTAATCAATAGATGCAGCCGGAACTATACAAGAAAGTTATTCCTGCAACCCAAAAATGTATTAATAAAATTCCAGAACTTGATTAAAAAAATCTGATCTTTGTCATGGTCTTATCTTTATTCCCTCTGTGAAAGTTAAATAAATACACAATTCAATTAAAACATCATCATATCTACTGGCTTCCCATATGCTCAGAGACACATGTTACCAAATTCTTCCAAGCTACACAGCAAGTGGATTGGACTGTGAAAGACCAACCCAAATTGTGTTTGCATTTTGACAACTTTGTAGGGCAGTACAATATCTCAGAGAGAAGGTCAGGTCTCCTGCTCCCCTGGTGCATTCACTATAGCTGCCCAATTTCCCTGCTTTTTAAAGTTTGAGAGAAATACCTGTTGGCTATTGATACATTCTTAAACCACAAGGGTTTTTGCCTATTAGTGAATGTCTCTGCTTTTTATTCCGGGAGGTAAGAAATGCAATCCTGTGCAAGTTTGCTGAGAATGGATTGATCATTTGCCTGCTTATTGAGTCCAGTGGGGTTTACTCCTCTGCAATCATGCTTAGGATAGGTGAAACTGACCGCAGGGGATGGGGAGGGGAGGAGGAGAAAGGGCAGAGGGGAGGAGGAAGAGGGGAGGAGGAGGGGAGGTTTGATCATTTGCATGCTTATTGAGTTCAGTGGAATTTACACCCATGCAATCTTGGTTAGGATAGGTAAAACTGACCATGAAGGGGGAGGAGAAGAGGGAGGGCTGGACTGGGTAGCGGAGGAGGAAGGCAGGAACAGGGGAGGAAGAAGGGAAGAGGAAGAAAGAGGAGGGAGGAAGGAGGGGAAAGACAGGTGTGATCATTTGCATGCTTATTGTGTTCAATGGGATTTACTCCCATGCAATCATGCTTAAAATAGGTAAAACTGACCATCGGTGAGGAGAAGGAGGGGAGGGGAGGGGAGGGGAGGGGGGGAGGAGGAGGGGATTGGAAGGGGATGGAGATGGAGGAGGAAAGGAAGGGGGAGGGAAGTGGTGAAAGGGAGGTGATGGGAGGGAAGAGAAGGGGAGGGCAGGTTTATTTGTATGTTTATTGAGTTCAGTGGGATTTACTCCAGTGCAATGATGCTTAAAATAGGTAAAACTGTCCATGGAGGAGGGGGGAAGATGGAAGGGGAAGGAGGGGATTGGAAGGGGGAGGAGGGGGAGGGGGAGGGAAAGGGCAAGAGGAAGGGAATAGGAGGGAGGAGGAGGGAAGGGCGGGTTTGATCATTTGCATGGTTTTTGAGTTCATTGAGATTTACTCCTGTGCAATCATGCTTAGGATAGGTGAAACTGACCTGGGGGAGGGGCAAGGGGAGGAGGAGAGCAGGAAGGGGGAGGGAGGGAGGGAGGGAGGGAGGAGATTGGGTAGGTGGGCACTGGGGAGAGGGTGAGCCCCTTTCCTTTCCAAAAGGAAAACATTGTGAACAGTATCATTGTTTTTCAGCATTTCCCCCACCTGTTTATTCTACAGCAGGCACATGTAGTCTGCCACCCAAATTTAAACCAAAGCTGTCAGTGGCCACATCCACACCAACCCTTGATTCCTCTTTAGACAGCCATGGCTTCCCCCAAAGAATCCTGGGAAGTGTAGTTAGTGGTGCTGAGAGTTCCCCTCACAGAGCTTCAATCAGAGTGGCTAACTGTTAAACCATTTTGGCCACTGGAGCTCTGTCAGAGGAATAGGAGTCTCCTCTCAGCACCCCTCACAAACTACACTTCTGAGGATATTTTGCAGGAAGCCATGACTGTCTACAGTGAAATAAAGGTCTGGTATAGGTGTGGCCCCCTGATTAGCCAAGCCAAGCAGCTATGAGTCTGGCTTTTAGAACAGTGACAGTTGGTTCTTACTGGGCATGCCTGACACTATCATTCAATTCAATGCAAAATTTCTTAAATTAATTAAAAATAAGCCATGCATTTTTTAAAACTTTTAAACTGCAGATGAAGGTCAGAGTATAGGGCAAGGTCAGTAATATGATTACAGGTGCTCTGTGAACATCGCCGATTTTTAATTAATTTCAAAAATTATGAGAACTCTGACAGAAAAAAGTTCAACAGGGGTCTGGGTTTTTTCCTCTCTTTTTACACTTTGCACTCTCAATTCTCTTGCCATGAAAATTTAGAGGGTTGTTAAGCATGCACTTCTGAGTTCAGGACTATACATTTTGTACAGTTGTGTTTTTAAATAAGCTTATGGGAAGCATCAGAATGGCATGGGGGTATTTTCAATTTAACATTGCAGAATGGTAAAAATCCATGCTAACTATAGTATACAACCACTCTTGTGTCTGTATAATAATATTGCAGATTGACAACACCTCGATATATGTGTTGGGTAGCTGTAAACCCTGAATGCCCCTTGATGTGCTGCATGATTGCCTATGTGATATTAATTTTCTAAGGCTCAAATTTGACAGGCTAGAATAGTTATTGATTATTATACTCCCCAGCTTTTTCATTTCAGAATGTACTTTTATTCTCCCAACTGTCTGAGTTCATAAACTTTTAAGCAGTTTTTGACGTTGGGCTTTCTTTTGAGGTTCATATTGATCACATAGAGGAATGAGATCCTTAGACAAACTTTTATTATATACTGCTGGTGAGTCATACATTAATTTACTATCTATTTAGTAATCTTCCCCAGTTCTGATTCTTATGTCTGTTGCTGTATGTATGTATGGCTTTTGTTTATCATTTAAACAACAATTGACCAGCTTCTAATTTACTGATCTCATTTAAAAAAAAACATAGTTTTTTGGTAAACCACAAAATGTGATCATATTGCTTTTTTTCTGTAAAATTTTACATACTTGAAACAGTTGGAATTACAAACATTAATCTACTTTTATTAAAGTAAAAGCTTTTGCAGACAAGTCAGAAAGATGAACATATGTTGTAGTTACCTCTATCTCAAGGCAACATTTCCCATTACTTTTTAGTATACATTTTATTGTATTGTTAAAGATCCTTGACTTATTTATTTTCAATATTTATATACTGCCCAATAACAAATTATCTGGGTGGTTTACAAATGGAAAAATTTAAACAAAAAAACTACAAAAAAACAAAAACAAAAATTAAATCTAAACCTACAACAGAGAATAGCATCTGTACATCAAATCTAAAAAGTTCTATGAACGAATAAGATCGAAAACCCTTGGAAATCAAAAAGGTATTTATCTTGCACCAAAAAAACCCCTAATATAGGTGCAAGGTGAGCCTCTCGGGGGGGGGCATTCATCCAATACTGAAAAGATCATCCCTCTAGCTAGCCACCATACCTCATTTGTTGGGTGTATCTGGAGAAGGACCTAAGAAGATTATTTTAGGGTCAGGGTAGGTACATGTGGGAAGATGCCAGGTAACCTAGCCCCAAGTCATTTATACATTTAAAGGTTAATATCAGCATTTTGAATTGGCCCCAGAAACATAATGTAAACCAATGCAGATGCCAAAGCTCTGTTGTAATATTGTGTTGGCCAGTCCCTGTTAACAATCTTGCTCCCATGTTTTGGACAGCTGAAGTTTCCATGCCATTTTCAAAGGCAGCCTCATGTATAACACATTACAATAATCCGTATGAGAAGTTACCAGAGGATGGGTCACTCTAGCTAGGCTATTTCTGTCCAGACAGGGTCACTGTTGATATATCAGCATAAGCCGATAAAATGTTCTGAGCTGCCAAGGCTAGACCTGTGCCTCCAACAGCAATGCTGGACAAGAACCCACAAACTATGACCCTGAGCCTTTAGGTTTATTACTTTGAATAAGGAGGGAATGTCTGGCTGGGTCCAGGGTGAACAAATGGGCAGTTGAACCACAAACTAACAGTACCTCTGTCTTGTCTAGATTGATTCACAGTTTATTGGCTCTCATCCAGTCAATTGCAGCATGCAGGCACTAATTCAGAACAGCCACTGCCTTACCTGTATTTGTTGAAAAGAAGAGAGAGAGCTGAGTGTGATCCACATATTGATGACACTTTAGCCCACACTCAGGATAATAGATCCCAGTGTTTTAATGTAGATGTTAAACAGTAAGTGGGATAAAATAGGACCCTGTGGAACTTCAGGGAATAACTGCCAAGGAGTCAGCAAAAATCTTCCAGCACCACCTTATAGAATCTGCCATCCAGGAAATAGCAAAACCTCTGCAAAATCCAATTCAGACAGCCTCATCAGAAGGACACCAGTCAATGGTACTGAAAACAACTGACCAGTCAACACTCTCTGGATCACACTCTCTCTGTCCCTATTTCAGCAAAGGTCAACAGGGCAATTAAGACAATTTCCATTCCAAAACCAGGCCTAAAACCTTGTTAAAATAGATCTACATGTTTTAAGACATTTTTCAGATATTTGTTTAAAGATGTTTTATTGTTTTATCAGTTGTTTGCTGCCCTGGGCTCCTTTTGGAAGGAAGAACAGGAGATAAATATATTAATTAATAAATATAAATACTAATAAATAAAATCATTTTCAGTCAAGAGTGTCTGGAGTTTGCTGGCGGCCATCTACTCAACCACCTTGCCAAGAAAGAGGATGTTGGCCACTGACCTGTAGTTACATATTCAGGGTTCAAGTTAGGTTTCTTTAGGAGTGGGTCAATTACTGCCTTCTTCAATAAGGCTTGTGCCATCCCCTCTCTCAAGGAGAGCTTTAAAACTTCCTGGACCAGCTGGCCATTCCCTCTCTGTTAGATGGAATGAGCCAAGAACGGCAAGGGTTGACTGGACTTGGCCAGACACCTTGTTGGACCTCAATGACTGAAAGTCATTCAGCTCTGGATGCCTCTGCTGATGAAATTGCATTAACAGTGGAGTCAAAGTTGCTTGTATCTATCACAACTTGATTTTGCAAACTTGTCACCATATCTCCCTCTGGCCTAGGTTGCAACAGGCCATGAACCACTTGCAAAAGCTCCACTAGATAATACCGAGAAGATGCAATGGTGGTGGGAAAAAACTCTGGTTTTGCCATCACCACAGAATGTGCTCAATAATGAATTCTAACCTGTGCTCAGGTAGCACAAGTGACACATGTTTTCCTCCACTTGTGTTCTTGCTGTTTCCTCTCTTGTTTCATTTCCCTCAGCTCAGTTGTATATCAAGGAGCTGTATGGGCTCTTCTCAGAGGGAAAGAGTACTTGGGCATCATTGTGCCAACTGTCTGAGATTTCCACATTCCACAGAATGATCAAGTCTTCATCAGTAGCATCAGTCATATCACAGGAAAATCCCTAAGAGTCATCTGGGATCCATCAGAATCTATTAGCCACCATGTTAATAGGTCTCATCTGCAAAAGTCTGAAACCTCAATAGAAAGTTATCTAACCATGGCAAAGGGATAAATGTTTATTTTCCCCACTTTCAGATAATCATCCACCTGCCTGGTTGAGAAAACCAAATCAGGAATATATCCTGCTACATGTGTTGGGACAGCCAAAGTTTTATTTATTTATTATTTAAATTTATATCCACCCTTCCTTCCAGAAGGAGCCCATGGCAGCAAAGGTTGTCATTGTGACCATGAAGTGCCATATTCAGAGACCTCAGCATAGAAGCTGAAACATCAGTTCATGTGTTTGCGACCCTGGGCTCCTTTGGGAGGAAGGGCAGGACAGAAATTTAATAAAATTAAAATAAAATAATGCTGTCTTCATCTGCTCAGACAGGAAAAGTGGTGGACAATACTCCAGCAGGATCCCAAATCTGTGTCAGGTACCCAGCCCAAGATACAAACACTCAAGATTGACAATAGCATGAATAGGAAGCCTAATGAAGATGGAATTCCTATAAATCATGGATGAGGAAACTTGTTCAGCCTGAGGGCCACATTCCCTTTTGTGTAGCCTTCTGGGGGGGGGCATGCCAGTGGTGAGTGAGGCCAGAGGCAAAAGTGGCCAGATCAATGAATGTGAATTTTACCTTGGTAGAGTAGGTTAGTTTCTACCAACTAACATCCACCATCTATCCTCCATCTATCCTCCATCTAGGCAACAAGAAGTGTTCGATAACTCTTTAAGGACATATTCTAGCCAGGCACAAACACATAAGGAGGGTGCAAAGCAGAGGTGGTGAGTGGTGTGTAGGAGCTCAAGAGGATATGTGGCCTGGAGAGAGTCCCAAGGGCCAGACAGAAAGACCTGGACAGCTGCATTTGAGGTTCCCCATTCCTCTCCTCCCCGGGCACAACCATGAGTCTATGTTGGTAGTGCATAGGGGCACTGGGACATCTGCAGTTAGGTGTCTCAAATAGAATAGGCCTCCGTCCTCAAACAGATATGGAAATCTAAATCTCAGTTCAGATATAATTAAATTGTTCAATATGTATTCACCCCTGAAATACCATAAATGTTTGCTCCTGTGTGAACAATTAGCTATCTGAATTCTTGTCTAAGAGATAAAGCATGCATTCATGTCACAAAGTATCATTCACAAAATGAATAGATAACAAAAACATGAGAATATATTTACTTACCCTATGTCATTTTCTAATACACATTGTTGATGAAAGTGATACTAAATTTACCTTTTTCCACTGATGGGTAGACTATATAACAGTGATTACTGTTTTTCAAATAACTATAAACAAAACGGTTTACTAAAAGCTTGTTTTATTCTGCATTTTGTTTCCTTTGAACATATTTTAGTTAATTAGTTGATTTTTATCTAGCCTGTGTTACTGAATTTCTGGACAGCAATATGAATTGACATTTTGAAGATGATCATTAATAAAAGATTAGGCAAAAACAAATGAGTATAAACTACTATCAATATTAGAACTGTGTTCTGCAAATTGGATCAATTCACATTGATTTCATTCATTAATCTAGAGTAATGTAGGAAGATACATCTGAAAAAGAGTGCTGAACACATTGAAATCCTAGTGTGAGAAATTATGTGTCTTCAAAGATCATTTTGTAATGTTAAGATTGTGGAAAGCAACAAAGAAATTCAATGTATGCGTGAAATGGCTCCTAGTTTGTTTTAAAGCAGCAACCCATCCTACTGGCCTGCTTAACTTGTGGAATATATATTTGAAATATATAAATTAGAATGTAATTTATTGAAATTATAGAAACTGTGATATATCCATAGTAGCCAGCTAAGATGTAAATGGTTTTAAGTGTTAATTAAAAGAAGGGAGTCAATGGTTTTAATCAACACAAATTAGTATCAATAAAAATAAATATAAGTTACATATTTTAAGTATGTGTTGAACAAATATTAGATTCTTTATGAAACTTTTACTCATTAACTATTTGGAACGTTCAGTTTTACTTAACATACAAGAAAAAATGTAGAGTCCTCCTTAACACTTTTGTATGTATTAACACAGAGTGGCATTAGAATGATACTGATTAATACATTGCCCACACTGTAATTTAAAGCAGATGGTATTCACATATGGTATTGACATACTACACAATTCTTGTGGGCATACAATGTATCTGCTTAATACATTGATATGTGAGGAGACAAACACTAAGTTTTGAAATGTGTGTGTATGTGTTTAGGGGTGAGAGGGGGTATGTGGAGCCATGAATAGTTAAACTTCACTGCAGCCAGCACAAATCTTTAAAAACATGCTATATGAAGCACTCCTAAGTATGGCTAGATCTGCTGTACCTAGCCCGGTACCAAGGGCTTATCAACATGGGAGCATTACTTCATACTAAAGACACTGTTTTTACCTCCATTTTCTATTTGCACCATCCACAATAAGGGCTCAATGCCAGCTGCAAACATGGTGTTTTCTATTCACACTGAGGGCAAGGATCAATCACACAGTTTCCTAATGACCACATCCTCTAATTTAACATTTCTACTCCCTCTGGTTATCTGGCAACCGAGCATGCTCAGTTTGTTCTACCAGTTTCAATTTAAAACAACACCCCGAAAGTGTGATTATTTATATTTTCACTGGTACGATACAGCTGAAATACAAATCTTGTTTGAGCAGTGTTATACTTTTGCACGCAAGTTAGGGGGGAAAGAAAATAAACCATTTGCAGCAACATAAAAATGCCAGCAGAATGGGAGAGAACAGCCAGATGTTTCTCTTCAGCCCACAGGAAATGAAATGAAAGAAGGGAGGAGGAGGGAATGGGCATGGAAAGGGGAACAATTAACACACCCAACTAAAAATGTCAGAGCAAAGAGTCTGCAAGCACTAGAGATACGGAATGAAGACTTTTTCCTTCCCTTTTTTGTATTATCAGAGGATTGGGCTAGTATGGATTTAGAGGGAGAAAACTGTGTGATAGCTTCTGCTTGCCAATAACGTCATGTGAACCATGCAAATTAAAAGGGGAGGGGATGTGAGTAGCACCAAACACACACTAAACCACTGTGTAGATGAGCCCCAAATGTCTGGGGAGCCATGATTGGTTAAATTTCCCTGCAGCCAGCACAAATCTTTAAAAACATGTTATATGAAGCACTGGCTAGATCTGCTGTACCTAGGACAGTACTATACAATCTGCTTCAAATTGTCAATATCTGTCAAGACTGTTTCCCAAGAATCCTGTGGTGCTCTTGGAATTAGTGGTATTAGATGCAATTCAGAGAAACTTAAGCATGTTCAGGTTCTGTTGAAAACAATAGGACTTAGGCTGTAGTCATAAACTCATTAGGGAATAAATCCCATTGAACTCTTTGAGACTTAATTTATCAATAATGTTTAGGATTAACATTAGGATTTAGTGAATGCTTCACTGAATGTTTTTGTTCCATTGATTTCGATAGGAATTAAATGTACCTAACTTTTACGGATTATGTTTCTGATTACTATTAAACATTTATTTTGCATAATCAGTATACCAGTATATAGGAAAGAACACAGAAGACGAATTCCAAGCCCATAATCAAAATGACAAAACATATTTTAGGGCGCAGTCCAATGCACACTTACCTGAGAGTAAGTCCCACTGAATCCAATGGAGCTTACTTCTGAGTAGACATGTATTGGATTGCAGCCGAGCAGATCAATCCAACTCATGGGAAGCTGGCAAGAAGGAGGCTGGTAGAGGAGCTGGCGGGAAAGTCTGCAACATGCATTTTGCATTCAGGAGCTGCCAGGTCAGCTAAATGTGGGCTTAGCCAGGAGCTGCACACAGGGATCAGAAAGTAAAAGCTCTCTCTCATGAATACCCCTGCCAGGGAGTAAGAACTCTCCATGGATTTCCACTGTAATTATTTTCTTAGACCAGTCTTTTTCCCTGCATAATTTTGGCCCAGTTTGGGACCTGCAGGAGCACTCCAAACATGAGTTGGATGTTGCCTAAGTCCCCCCCGGGCCCCTTCTCCGACATGCCCCCAGAACTCTCCTTTTTCAGGCCTTACGCCAGCTTACGCCAGCACCCCTTACACCAAGCTGGGCTTCCCCGGCAGGCCCCCAGGTGAGCTGGCAGGGTCCCAGCTCCATTGCAGTTTAACCAGGGTGAAGGGCTTCTGTCAGCAGAGCCTGGCGCAGCCAGAATCCTACCGGCTCAGCCAAGGGCCCACCATATCAAACTCCCCTCAGCCCAGTGTAAATATGTGTTTATCATGGCATCAGTACTCCTCATGTATGCAATCCTTTGCAGCATTTCCATGACATTGTCATCAATGTGGCAAACTATTTCCCCCCATATAATCCGTATTTACAATTTCTGGGAGAAATACTATACATTTTTTTTTAAAAAAAAAACTTTAAAAAATAACCCATTTATAATATTCAAGTCCTGTCTGGAAGCACTTTTAAATAACATTTTAATATTTTCAATCAGGGCAGTTAAAAGGTGTGTTTGAAATTTTGGAAGTGGTACTACTTCAAATCTGCTAGGTAAGGATAGCTGAAGAATTCAAAAAATTATTCACTCTTTGTGAATTCTGGTACAAACAGTTTATCTGCATCTTCTGGAGTTATGTGCGGATTACAAGTTAGTTATAGTTGGTTTTTATATTTCTCAAATGTTCCAACACAAAAACTCAGAAACTACAGTATATCAAAATACATTTTAAAATGCTACTTTTCCAGAGAAAGCAGATTTAGAAATAAATATTTTCAAATAAAAACAATTCTCTACATTTTCTAATTGCTTTTAAAATGTGATTTTTATGCAGTTTCTTTTAAAAAATATAGTTAAATGCAAAAAATGGAATAGAATGGACTTATGGGTGAACACATGAATATGTGACATGAACTGGAAACAGACTGACCCATCCCTACTACTAGGAGAAACAACAATACAATACAACTAATTAATCAACTACTTTGGAGTAAATTTTCAAAGGCAGAATGAAGACTTATACAGCCATCAAACATGTTCATTTTTGTGAAACAAAATATATATGAAATGCATCCAGAAAAATCCAGCCAGTGCAAGCCAGGTCATTGCCCTGATCCCCGCCACCACAAATCTATTTTACTTGCTATACGCTGGTTCATATTCAAGCAGGACAAGTGCCCCCTCCTTTCCCTTTTTTCCTACAGCTGTTACCTGCAACATCCCATGGTTCTGCTTCCCTTAATGTTACATCCTTGAAAGCACTTATTGGCCCAGGGTTTGCCGCTCAAGAAGTTTCCTGTCTCTGAGTCAGTCCACGCCAGTGTTTCAAAGCACACACCCCCACACGCTTTACATTTTTCAGGAGCTCAGGAAAATGCAGAAAAATTGTTTGTTAAGTGCAGTTTTATTAAAACAATAAGTAGTAGAGTAAGAAAATTTCCTAGGTGCCTGATCAGGTCTAACTTAGTGGATGGTGGGGGAGAGAGAGAAAGACATTGCATCCTAAGTAAAACTTGGTTTTGAACTGCTCCATATTCTAGTACACTAGAATTTTTAGGTAAGCAGAATGAACTTCTAAAAATTCACATTTTGGTGTAGTCCTGTTCTTGCTTTCAGACTGATAAGCACATTGTCATCTGAATTGGGTATTTAGCTGGAATGACAATATCAGTATCTCTTCTTGGGCTATAACTATTTTTTATTATACAGATTTTCCATTTTACATTCTCCATAGTAGGCTTTAAACAAGAGCTTTAGTGCTCAGCTTCTTCAAATGGCTCCACCAGGACCCTAAGAACTGTGCATCTAGTTCCATACATACAAAAGTGTTTTTGACTTGTTTCTTAACAGCAATCCCCTTGATATATGGAAAGACAATTTGAAAAGCAGTTTGCAACATGGCAAGAGGACATGCTGAAAGGAAAAAAGGAAAAATCTCACTGTCAGAATGAAAATATGGAAAAGCTCGAGTTGCTCTTTGAAAAATCCAACAGAAACAATTACAGCTTACAAAAATAATGTGCCTAGGAAACCACTGGAAGCTGGGGACAAATCTTGCATGGTTAAAATGGTTTGACCAAGATTCCCTTCAACCACCATTTTTAATATTAAGATTTTATATGTGCTGTCTTTCTCCTAAAAATTAAACATGGAGTACTGGAAGATTCAAACTGATTTTTCTGATTCAAACTGTATTTTTTATTTTCTACCATATTTCTGCCATTTAATTTGGGACAAGACCTACCCTGCTGACCTTGAGTATTGTAACCTGCCTGCAAATAAGAGAAAGATGTGCTACAGAAAATGTTTGATTCACTTGCTACACAGTCTCTTTCAAATCAGTTTTCAAGGATGTTCATTAGATTGCCTGTTATTGAGGCAGCAAGGATAAATGGACAAATAAATAAACATTTTTCACCTTTCTCCTCTATCTTAGCCACAAAAGCTTTTTAAAAGTAGACCTCAGGAATGTAAAGGGACACTTTAAAAAAGTATTTTTTTTAAAAAAACTATTTTCTAACAAAAATGCCCCCAGTTATATAGTCTGAATTTTTTTATTCTCCCTCCCTTGTAAAGAGCTGTATATTTTATCAAAGCAGGAAATGCCTATTTTCCACCACAGTAATAGAAAATGTGTTTTGAATAAAGAGCATGCAAGAAATATTGTTTAATCACTACCTTTATCCTATTTAACAATTATAGGAGTTCTGAATATATAGTATATCAGACAGTGCTATCATTTTTTCAGGTGCATTAACTAAGAATAAAATAAGACACGTAAGTAATTAGATGACTGGCCTACGTGCAGGTTAAGCTGACTTTTGCAAAACAGGACACAATACATAATATTCAAAAAATGCTAACTATTGTTTCTGCATGTAATTTGATTTTGAGGGGATTACAACAGTTCTTATTATGACAAAAATTGATTAGCTTTTAATTCAAGATTAAATATTGTCAAACAAAGTACAGTTTAATAAGTTTTTTTGTATAATTTTTCTCCTACTAGCACTTCTGATTGATGTCTTTGCCCTTAAGATACTTTTTTCCATTTCAAAATACCTTTTGTGTTCTGTACTGTGAATGTCTTCCAATTGATTTGAGAATACTTTGTTTGCAATTTAGTTTTACAGAACTATATTCTACATGATTTTCAAAAATTCTTAAAAACTATTTCCTTACTATTGCCCTTCAACCCAGGAATCTCAGATCATTGTTATAAACTGTTGCCTTTTGCTAGATGTGATCATTCTCCTTTACCCATCTCTGGAGAAAAAATAGCTCTTATGCAAGCCTTCCTTCTTATTTGACAAGACATTGCTTTTTCCCTTTCCCACAAAGAGGTAATGTCCCCTGAGTCTGTAATTGCCAGGAGATGAAGCAATGATGGGGAGTGATCACAGTCAATAGCTTTGATTAACAATAAGGTAGAAAATTAGCAATGCTAGCATTCAGCCACCCAGCCTCCTCTTCCCCATATGTCCACCACAGCATGTGTTGGCCGCTCTACAGAGTATAGACAGAGCACTTTGGAAGCTGTGAAATCAGAAGGAAGGTGCAACAGAAGAATAAAACTAGGGAAATAGTAAACACAAGGGGGATTTAAAAGCCAGAAAGGATGTTGCTGAAGATATTACAGAAGTTAATTCGGCCAATGGTGTGGAAGGATGAATTATGCTATGTGCTGTCACTATTTGTTTTTCTGTCATATGTGGATTTACTTGTATATGGGCATTATTTGATCGAAATGGCAACCACTGTTACTACTATGCCCCCATCAGCAGCTCTGATGTTGTTTCCGACAGACTCTGATGACCTAGAGAGGGGAAACGACAGCGGAACACCACTTCCCACCTCAGATAATGAGGACAATTCGCTGGGCTACACAGGTAGAGTGTATCTTTCAAAACTACTACTTCCACTTTCTTACTTCCATCTGCCATTTCCATCTGTGCACAGTTGGTTAGCCATCCTTGATGCTGCTATCACAGAACATTAATAATTGATCCATAATTTACAAATATACTGAAAAATTTTGTGAGTTACGTTTTTGAAGTCAGATGAAGTTGTTTACAACTGTGCGGCTTTACATATTCTTGGAAGGCATGCAGTATTGTTCAAATGACATAATGTAATCATTGTCTGGATTTCTCAGAAAACTAAATTTAATGTTTACCTAAAATACTTTGTTTTCAAAAGATCAAAATTTGTTTTAATCTCTTATACATAGACACAATGTACTTTTCTTTTCCAAGACTTTTTAGGCTATATTACATTAGACACATTAGATCTACATCGCTTGAGGCTGTATCAAATGATTAACAGGTTCAATGTCAGTGTATGCATCAGAAATCTTTTTTCAATTCTTCCATCCTTATTAACACTGAGTACTGCACAGTTAACTCTACTGTCATCTCAGCTATGCAAGTGTCAACTCTGAATCTCTCCAGCTGAGGCATGAAATAAGGTGCTTTTCAGTATCAGCAAGGATAGCTGATGATAATCCTAAATACTAGATCTGATAAAAATGGCAAGTGGATTATTGTACTTCCTTCTATAGAAAGTGATACTTACAGAAAGAAAGGATGTCAGTTTAAGATGCATTATTAGATATTATTTCAATTGCTTGTAGACAAAATTTTATTAAATGTAAAATCTTATGCCGTTTACAATTATTCAGGTTTATAGAAGAAGACGAAAAATCAAAAATACCTCTGTAGCAAATAAATGAAAGAATGACACAAGGAAATAATTGTTAATCATAATCATACCTATACACTACTATATTTTATTTTATTTTTATTTTCTAGTTCCTAGCAATCGTCTTAGGTCACACAACTATTGTTGTTATTAATTAGCCAAACTCATTTTATTCTGTCCTCTGCAAAAAAGTGATCTTCCCCTTGGTGTGCAAAGTAAACAATACTAAGAAAACCTAGTATGGCTTTCAGATCATTACAACTATTTAAAAGTACAAAGAAAGTTTTCCATCCTTCATGTAGGTTGAGGTCTGTGACACAGCAGCATCTGAGACTGTTTTATACCAAATGTGTAACAAAAAGTTGACCCACTGTTTATACAACATAAAATAGTAACTTGTATTTATAAGAGTTTCAGTTCAGATTAATTTTTTTCCTTTTTCCACAATTCCAATTACAATATGGAGGATGCTTACAATTAAGGGTTTTCTCATTCAATCCCATGTCAGGAACAACTCCATGAATGAAATCCTATTGAGCATGTAGAGTTACCAGTGATACTAAAATGAAAGGGGAGCCCTGTATCCACAACAGAGCTCTGGAAGAAGTTGATTGCTGATAACTTTCCCAAAGAAAGACCTACTGTGATGAAATTGGTGTATATGCCTATGATAACTGGTGGAAGGAATTCCACATAGGATGAAACCTGTGTTACTAGATACCAACAAGTGGACTTTCTCTCCTTCTTCTCCATCCTACCTTCCTCATTACTTAAAGACTAGTATTCTCTTTCTGCCACAAGCAAGGGGAGCTTCAGGTATGGCTAGTCAAATGCCTCTGCACATTTAACTTCTTTCTCAGGAAACTGTGGTGTCTTCTTTGCTCTGGGCTTTCCTTCAGATGACTTCTTTATGCGACACTGAGCCAAAAGCTGCACATCCCAGTCCTTCTCAGGGCTAAAATAAGGACAGCATGGGAAGGTTTTCTTCAGCCTCCTACAGCCTTCACCAACCAGATGCTCTCCAAATGTTTTAGACTACACCTTCCAAAAGCCCCAACCAGCATGGCAATGGTCAGGAATGATGGGAGCTGAAGATGAATTTATTATTTATTATTGCCGCCCTGGGCTCCTACTGGGAGGAAAGGTGGGATATAAATTTAATAAATAAATAAATAATAAATTATGGCATAAAGTTTTGTGGACTAGAGTCCACTTCATCAGATTTATAGTGTAATCCTCAGTAGGCAGATCTATATACAGATATGTATAAAGCGGTATAATTTATGGTTGGAATTAAATGGCAAACAAAATTTAAAAGTAGAGTTTGTGACAAATCAATTAGATCCTAGATTATCAAAATAAGCACAGTGACTTATCTGCTTCTGTGAAGGGTCACTGTGCTTATTTTGCATGCATTTAAGAACTAACTGAATTCTCACAAACTCTCCGTTTTGCATTTCTTTGCCATTTAACTCCAACCTTCACCTCACCTACAATGAAAAGTAGCTGATGTTATATTGAGGAAGCGCTCCTAATTATATGAGCATTCAAGTAAGATTAGCATTACACCCATAGTCTCATAACTTATAATGTAGAGTAGCGATATACTAAATGTTTCCTTGTGTGAACGTTTGACCCGAAACATGAAACAGTATTTCCATCTTTCCATTACCTTTTCATTGCTGCTGTAACTTGCTTCTGTCTATTTTTACAGCTTCTTTGAAGCCATAGCCATAGCTATATCCTCTCTCCCCCCAAAAAACCCCACAATTGTCATCTTGCTGGTTATACAGTCCCAGTCAATGCAGACAACATAATTATCATGATGTTGTCAGAATTGCACATAGCCAATCACATTCAGCTATGGGATTATGTCACTCAAGACAGATATAGTAATTATTTCGTATGTCATAATGGCTGAAGAGGGGGGGGAATGCATCCGTGTTACTGAGGTAACTAGCCAAACACATTTTCTTTTGGTATGCTGCATTGTGGTGGCTTCATCTGTGACAAACCAGAGAGCATTGACCAAGATGCTGCACCAAATGGATATTCTTTTCCCTGCAAACATTCTATCATATTTTGAGCACTTCCCCTGAAAAATTGCTAAATGCTCTGAACGCTAAAATGTTCACAAATATTGGCTCCACTTTGAATTCATTACTAAGACTTATAATTTCCACAATACGATGTCAAAGTGAAGCTTTATGTACTACACTCATGTATCTTTGGTGTGTCTAGAAAGTTTACTCCATCTCGATTGCTATGTAACGCAAGTCAAAGGACCTAGTCCAGATGATGTAGTTACTTACATGGCCAGCAGAATTGGGAAAATGAAACTACCAATAACCTATCATAAGCCAATCATATAATGTAAACATAAATCTCTTATTTTAAAAAAAGATAGTATGAAATAATGGAATAATAAGTAGTGAGACAAAAATAATTAATGGCTAACCAAAAGATAATGAACCAGTAGGGTGACATCTTGTATAATTGGATGGCAAACCCCAGCTATCTATTACTTTAGACAATAAAGTTCTATTATAATAAGGGTTGCCAGGTCAAAAGCATCCCAAACCTTGACATTTCAGGGGCGGCTCCTAGTGATGTCATGGGGGAAGTGATGTCACAGGGGTAGGCCCTAGTGATGTCATTAAGCATGATACATTAAGCATCAGCCACAGTTGCTTGGAGTGTACCATTCAAACAAAAAATGTCTCTGATTGGAAATTTAGGTAGAAATCTTAGCTAAAAGATGGAGCCTGGGTAGGGAATGTTTAATCTAGCCTACTTGCTTCCGGCAAAAAGGGTTTAAGTGCCTTTAGGAAGAAAGGAGCCTAGCATTGTAGAGATGTTAGATGAGAGCACTCAGAAGTAAAGATGGATGCCCCTGAAGGCTGCAATTCTAAACACACTAACTAAGGGACTAAGCCACATAGAACTCAATAGAACTTACTTCTGAGTAGATATAGTTAGAATTGTGCTGTTGGTAAGGCTTGACTAGGAATCCTCTGCAAAGATATCCATATCCAAGCAGGGTTGGCAACTCCCTGCCTGGAATGCCCTGTCCCTACATTTTGACATGGCTGCTCCAAACATCTTTACAGATTTGTAAACCACTTCAGAAAGAGGTTTGAAAAATGAGAAAGGGTGAGAAGATTCTCTACCCATTTCTGCCTACCCTGTGGGCTGCTATAAACTCACTTTGACAGCCAACCCAATTCCAGTGAGTAATAACAGACAGAGAAAAAGCACACATGGTTTGGTCTACCTTCACAGGCAGTAGTTTGGGAACAACAAAAATTGCAGCCACACTTCCCAGTATGTGAATTCTCTTTTACCACTATTGGGCAAGAAACAAACTGTCATGAACGAACAGGGTACATCAGCAGAGGGTTTAAGGGGGTTGAGGTGACCACATGGAACCACTGTGGTTTCTTCTATGGATGTAAGGGAGTGAGGTCAAAGGTAAATGAAATGCAGATAGAAAAAGAAAAGACAGTGATGATTTCCTAAATGCAATACCATACCAACCACAACAAGATTCCTATGAGTAAGGCAGAAAACTCAGCATCCCACAACCAGTCAGGATTCCTAACCAAAACTCAAACCAAAAAATCCTGGCAGCCAGGCAGCCAGTTAGCCAAGGTCACAGAAATCCCCATGCAGCACGACCTGACCTGGGGACTGCAGTTAGTGCAGAATTGCACGATTGCTGACATGAGTGAGGCCCTATCAACACATAATACCTCTGATCTGAAATCTGCAACGGTTGCTGATTTGCTACCAGGCCAAGTTCAAGGTGTGCTTTCCATGTTACAGATGCCACATAGTACTTGTTCTGCTCTTGTAAGAAATCAATCCTTTAGTGTGGCAGCACCTACGTGTTGGAACTCCCTGCCTATTGACAATAGGCAGATGCCATCATTGTTCTGTTTTCAGCACCTGCTAAAAACATGTTCATTTAGGCAAGCCTACCCAGGCATGTAGAAGCTATTGTGTTTTTCACCTGTTTTTAACTTATTGTTGATTGGTCCATTGGCCTCACCTGAAGGGTGGTTTTTCCAGGTAGAATGCCATCACGTGGGTAATACTGCCATCTAGCATCTGAAGGCAAGAATGCACTGAAGTCAAGACCTAAGGCGGCCAAGCCCCTTGTGATGCGTCCTTCCCTGGCTCTCCCTGTCAGGTTCCTACCTGCTTGTGGTTACTGCCTGTCTCTAGGCACCACCAGGGACTCCACCAGTCCGGACCGCTCTCTCTTATGATTTCTCTCCCCGCTCTAGCACAGATCTCAACAGATCCCCCTGCTAGGCAACCACCAGTAACGTCCCAATACTAGTATTCCCAGAGACTCTGAATACTGGTATTGTTATTCTCTTCACCGCTGCCACCATTTGTTACAGTTCCCCTTCAGCCTTGGTCATTACCTTACCCTCCCTTCTGGTCTGTGAAACCCCAGCCAAGGATCAGGCCTTTGGTAAACCAAATTAAGTATTTATTACAGATAACAAAGCTAACAAGATTAACAATATTTCTTCTTAAGGCACATAAGCATATGGTTTTACTCAATACTAATCCGAACTCCACCTCCCTCCTTCTTCACTCTCTCCTGGCAAACAACTCTCTCAAACCCCACCAAGCAATCCACTCTTTCTCTTCTCCCCCCCAGATTCCACAATTCACCACCTCACATTCACCCAGATTTACCTGTGATCCTTTCATTTATACTGTCAGCCATTTTAAACATTCAGCCAATCATCAAGCATTCTATTGCCCATTCACTCCCCCTCCTCTTTCACTACTTACCATGTATACTCTAAACAACCAGCACTTACCATATATACACTAATATATAGGAACATCACACCCCTCCCACTCCAGTTTATTCACGACGAGTCCGAAGTGAGATATCTGAGAAATACAATGGCCAAGTGGCCTACCAGCAAGGAAAATAGAGGAACTAACCACATAGGGGCAACAGATATAATCCTAAACCAGCAAAGGGTTTTGACTTAATGTAAAAAGGAACCCCCATTAACAGGGAATAGAAATGCGTAAAATATGGTAGAGAAACACCCCAAAATCCTCCAAGAGGGAGGGCCATGATGGCATTCTACCTGGGAAAACCACCCTTCAGGTGAGGCCAATGGACCATTTTCCCCAGGTAGCATGCCATCCCGTGGGATGTACCAAAGCAGCCCTTATAGGGAGGGACCACCCAGAGATTAGTCCTGAGAAATAACCTGTTGCAGAACATGCCTCCCAAAGGAAGCTTCAGCGGAGGCATATCGGTCTATCTTATAATGCCTAATAAAGGAGTCCGGAGTAGACCATACAGCCGCTCTACAGATATCTGCAAGAGGTGCATTGGTTGCTAAGGCAGCCGTAGTTGCGGCTGACCTAGTAGAATGGGCCGTTATGTTAGCCGACACTGGAAGGTTAAGTGACTCATACGCTAGAGTAATACAAGCTCGCAACCAACAAGACAAAGTGGATTTAGAGACTCTGTTCCCCAGGGTCCTAGGGTGAAAGGATACAAATACTGACTTGGTCAGTCTGATATCCTGGGTGTGAGATAGGTAGATCTTGAGAGCTCTCCGAACATCCAGCAAGTGCCAGGCCTTCTCTAGTGGATGGATGGGCTTCAGGCAGAAGGACGGAAGAACAATGTCCTGGTTACAGTGGAACACTGAGTTGACCTTGGGGCAGAAGGATGGGTCTGGCCGCAACACAACTGAGTCCTTATGGAAGATGCAGAGATGGCGGGCTGAAGACAAGGCTTCCAGCTCTGAGACTCTTCTCGCCAATGTTATCGCCACCAGGAACAAGACCTTGAAGGACAACAGTCTGAGAGGCACCGAAGCAAGGGATTCAAATGGAGGGTGTTGCAGGGCTTGTAGGACCTTTGGTAGACTCCAGGAGGGGAAGTGGTGATGCACGGCTGGAGAAAGGTGGGCAGCCCCTTTCAGAAAATGTTTGATGAGCGGGTGAGAGCCCACAGGAATGGCAGATGAAGCGACGGACAGGATTAAGGATTGAGATAGTGGAAGCATGACGACGTAAGGTGTTCGCTTTCAGTCCCATTTTCAGCCCCCTATAGAGGAACTGCAGAACCTGTGGTACAGTGACCTGTGAGGGCAGGAAGCCCTGGGAGGTGAACCAGCTGGAAAAGGCAAGCCAAGTACCCTGGTAAATACAATTTGTTGACTGTCTCCTAGATGCTAGGATTGTGTCAACGACCCCCTGAGGCAGTCCTGTGCTACTCAGCTGCCTCTGTTCAAACGCCAGGCCGTCAGACTCAGCCAGTCTGGATCTGGTGCCAGATCAGTCCCTGTGAGAGCAGATCCGGTCTGACAGGCAGTCTCCAGGGGTCTGTTACTGACAGAGAGAGGAGGTCCAAAAACCATGGTCGGCGAGGCCAGTAAGGAGCTATCAGGAGTAGATGAGCTCCCTCATGCCACATTTTTCCTCAACGTCCTGCCCAGGAGAGATATTGGGGGAAAGGCATACAGGATACCATCTGGCCAGGGTGCCGTCAGCGCTTCCACCGCTTCCGCAGTCATTCCAGGTACCTCGAGAAGTAGTGGGGGAGCAGGCAATTGTGGCTCGAGGTGAAGAGGGCCACTGAGGGGGTGCCAATCTGGTGCTGGAGGAGGTCAAACACTGCTGGATGAAGTTTCCATTCTCCTGGACTCACATGCTGCCTGCTGAGCCAGTTGGCTTTCACATTCAGGACCCCTCTGAGATGTTCTGCCCATGGTTCTCGGCCCAGTTGAAGATTCGGGTCGCCTCTGCCTGGAGAGCTCGAGACCTTGTTCCCCCCTGCCTGTTCAAATGTGATTTTACGCATGTGTTGTTTGTTTGGATTAGCACATGCTGCAGCGACAATAGGGGCTGGAAGTGCCGAAGAGCAAGGTGGACGGCTCTGAGTTCCAGCAAATTTATATTCTGACGTTGCTCTGCTCTGGACCACACACCCTGGACAAAGCGGGAATTGCAGTGGGGGCCTCAACCGGTCAGGCTGGCATCTGTGGTTATTATGGCTCTGTCTGGCTCCCGAAATGGAGTACCCCTGCTGAGGTGTGTCGTCATTGCCCACCAGTGGAATGGCACGTGTAGCGATGGCTCCACGTGGATTATGCAATATTTGGAATTGGCAATGTCCGCCTGAAAGGACAATAGGGCCCACTGGAGTGGTCAAGTGTGATGTTGGGCCTATGGGATGATGTGAATGGTGGAGACGCCCCAAGAACTTTTGCCAGGAACATGATGTCCACCCTTGAGCGTTGCATCAGCAGGGTTGCCATGTCTCGGATAGTGGAAATACGCTCTGGAGGCAGGAAGCCTGTGTAGTATGCAGGAT